>NC_138757.1:32757315-33109203 GCF_965113315.1 Podarcis vaucheri
CACATGAACCTGCCAGGTAAATCAACCCCTTTCCCTACCAGGTCAATAAGTCTGGTGACGGGAACTTCGCCAAGCGGCTGCCTCATCCAGCACAAGGCTTCCAAGGAGGTCCCGAAGCAGCTTGGTAGGTAGCTCCCACTGATGGTGAGGAAATAGTCCTTGCCACGGTCAAGGTGAAGGACAAAGCTAGCCTCAATCTTCTCTTCCTTGCGGACGCACACATCCAGGGAAATGTCCCCCGTCTCACCTAAAACGGGAGGAGGTCAGGTAGATACACTCTTTGGCACAGCCAAGTTGGCTTGTCTGTAAATTAAAAGAGAAGACAGTGAGGAATTGAACAGAAGGACACAATAGGAGCCTGCTGGATCAGGCCAATGGCCCATCTAGTACAGCATCCTGTTCTCACAGGTGTATGGGGAAAACCTTAACTTCAAGAATTAGGAGAAGAAGCGACTCAGTTCCCACCCCCAGCCCACTTTCCTCTCTAGTCCTCCAAAGCAGCAGCTGCACAGAAGATGGTGACAGGATACTGGGGGGTGAGAGAAAGTGATCCTAACAAAAGAATATAAAAAGGGAAAGGATTTTTGCGCCCCCAATGTAACTTTCTTTTTTGGTTTACATTTCATTGAGTTTTTAAAAGTTTGGCTAGTTCTATATGATCCCCAAGATATTTTTGTGCCTCCACAACATAAAAATACGCATTGTTTTAAAAAAGTAATTTTTGGACGGAATGCTCTCACTGGTTCCCTGCGATGCCAAAAGGTGTTTTGGGACCCTCCAGCATTGTTTGGCTTCAATTCATTTGTGTGTGTGTCTTTGTTTAAAGCTGGTCACACACACTTTTACACTTTGGGCTCAGCTGTTTTGACGTGTGGCCCTTGGAGGCTTGAGCATGGGGCAATGCAGCCCACAAATGTTAAGCCTCCCCTGCTCTACCAAACTCCCAAGGTTTGAGGGAGGAGGGTTGGGAAGAGGAGGAGAAAAGGAAGGCCTTCCCTAGATGAGCCTTGGGGTCCCTTTCCAACTCTACACTTCTCTGATTCCCGAGAGAGACGCGCTGGGCTCCAAGTATCCCTCGCAGGGCTCAGCGCGAAGCCATGGCTTCCAATCCTGGCTGTCACTGAGCTTGGGGATAAAGGAGAAGTGGAGGGTGAGCTGCCCGTTGTTTGTGATCTGGAACTTCTCCTTCTGCAGCTGCCGGAACTTCACATTCTCAAACGGAAACTGGAGAGCAAAAGGGGGGGGGGGAGGAAAGAGAGTGCTTGCCTTCAGCAGAGGCAAGGAAACGAGCTCCAGGGGGAAGTTTGTCCTTGGCCCCGGGCTCTCGTTTAGGGGACTGCACATGCAACAGGTCCACGTGGGGCTCTCCAGATATTGCTGCACTTGCCCCTGGCCATGTTGGCTGGGGATGATGGGAGTTGTAGTCCAGCATCTGGAGGGCACCGCGCTGGCTACCCCTGGAGTCTTTGCCTGCGAGGAA
Source organism: Podarcis vaucheri (assembly GCF_965113315.1). Taxonomy (NCBI): domain Eukaryota; kingdom Metazoa; phylum Chordata; class Lepidosauria; order Squamata; family Lacertidae; genus Podarcis; species Podarcis vaucheri. The sequence goes on from NC_138757.1 coordinate 32,758,796, forward strand.
GAGGAAGAGGCTGCCGCTCAGTGGAAGGGCATCTGCCTTGCCTGCAAAGGTCCCAGGTTCTATCCCCAGCATCTCCAGGTAGGGCTGGGAGAGATCCCCCGGAAATCAAGACTGAGCTAGATGGGCCAAGGGCTTCTTTCCCCCCTGGTCTTTTTGCAGCAAACCCTCTTTAAGGGGTTGGAGAGGATCCTATTCGTCTTTACCTCCCTCCAGGGAGGGAAGGAATTCGTTCTCCATCCTGTCCATCAACTGAACAATATCCTCAAACACTTTCCGGTACCGTCGGTCAGCCACAACCTTCACCTATTGGGGGGGGGGGCAGAGCACATTTGTTGGAGCTATGGACTAAAGGGGGGGGATGAGTTAAGAGCAGAAATGCCTGACGCACCCCCCTGTTCCCAGCCCTGAAAGAGGCAAGTACTGTAACTCTGAGAGCTTCCCCAGGATGGCAGCGGCTGTGACTTCCAGAGCCAATGGGCTGAAGCCAAATGCTCCAAGCCAAGTACCACAGAAGCTCCATTGCATGAATGGAGCCAACGGTTAAGGTATACAGTTCAGCCCATGTGGTCTGCCATGCCTGCAGGAGCAGCGTGTACTCAGAACAGTGGAGAATGGAAGCCTAGGGATTTAAGAGAGCCAAAACCTGCCCACTCCTTGCACCGGAAGTCATTGGCCAAGGAGGAGCTCTGTGGAAAGGGGCCTGGTTGTTGGTCAGGGCCTGCCCAGATTCGAGGAGGTGCCACATAGCAGGCAACTAAAAACCCTGAATAGACGATAGCCCTGGCCAGGGCAGGTGTTACCCCTGTGAGGAAGAGGGAGCCGACGGGCTTGTGGTCGCTCCTTTTCAATTCCATGTGGCTTCGGTAGCTGAGCTGATTCACGCTGCCTCCTCTCCAGAGGATTGGCTCACACCATGCTGGCACACGGCACTTCCCACTGCAAGGAGACAGGAGAGACACCAGGACTGTTGGACTGGCTGAGGCAACACACAAGGCTCACACAGTCAAACTTTGGCTCCACTCACGGCCTGTGATCTTGACCACGGTCAACAGCTGGAGATGATGGGGCTTGGGAGTCCAACTTCTGAAGGGGCGGACCTTGCAGGTGTGCAGGCATTTTGCTTCATGGAGAGAGTTGTCAGGAAATCAAAAGCTGCCTTCTACCAGGTCAGAATGAATTTCTGACCTCCCCCAGTTTGGATTCCTACATTGCAGGGGGTTGGACTAGATGACCCTCGTGATCCCTTCCAACCCCACAATTCATTAATTAAGTCTCCTCTGGCTGGCAGCAGCTCTCTGTGGCCCAATCCTTTTTCAGGTGGAGGTGCCTTTCAACTTGAGACTCTGCATACAAAGCATATGGCACACCACCAAATGATGATCCTTCCCCAAAGCAAGGGGCCCCGTTATTCTTGTTCAGACACTATTTTTTCAGTGACCCAAAAGACCCTTTCTGGCACCTGAAATGCTGCCCAAAGGAGCCTGCCGTTTTCCGGCTTCGTCACTACATGTTCCGCCTGTCCTTTTGATTTCCCCATTACCACAGCAAGAGCAATGAAACTAGCAGGCCTAGGTGGCTTCTGACAGTTGTCGAGAACCACAAGAATATGCCAAATCCTGGATGGTGAGGCTCAGTGCCTACTAGCCATAATGGCCACAGAACATACTCCACCAAGAGAAGCAGTATGGCTTGGAGGAGGGGAGCGTGCTGTTGCACTCAGGTCCTGATTGTGGGCTCCCCGAGAGGCATCTCATTGGCCAATGTGAGAACAGGATGCTGGGCCAGATGGACCAATGGCCTGATCCAGCAGGGCTGCTCTCATGCTCTTATGCCCTGGCAGACTCATCTTGAGAGAGCACCAAGTCTCATTCCCAGACTTCCTTGACACAAAGAGGATTCTCATTCAGCCTGCTGCACCTTTCAAGGAACTGCAACACCGCTTATACACACCACGAAACAGAGGATGCTGGTTATCAGGACAAATGTGGGGGAAAGGAGCCAAAACATTTCCAGAGCAGGGATGGCTTGAGGAAGACAACATATCACAGCCTTGCATTTCACAACTTGCCTAGCAGCCTTTGGCAACCCGGAATTCCATGCAAGCAAAGTGAGCAGGTGAAGGAGAGCTGGATCTCTCTCTTCCTCCGTGGCTTGGTGTCCATTCTGGCTGCAGAGGAAAGGAAGTCCGTCCAGCCCTCAACTCTAGCCCTCCTCCAACAGCTTGCTTAGCACAAAGCCATGTTTAAAATATATTTTTTACTAGCCTGCTCAGGAGGATGGAAAGGCAGGACACTACTGTACTAGCATCTCCGCAGACTAGGAAAAACAAACAAGCCTTGCAGAAGAATGATTGAGAGGACTTACTTACAAAGGCTCAACTATCAAGCAGGCGCTTACCTGGAGTCCCAGCGATCTGTTTTAGAGTCAAATTTGTATGTCGGGATGAACTTGATCTCTCCCTCTGTGAAATCAGCAAAAGCTGTCTTTTGGGTACGCTGAATGTTTAGCTAAAGCCAAAAAGAAATCGCTAATCAGCAGAGAAGCAAAAGACCCCCTGTTGCCTGACAATGGAGTCTATTAACAGCCACTGTTGTGCTGGAAGACCAAGGTGAAGTACTAGTAGGTTAAAGGTAAAGGTAAAGGGACCCCTGGTTGGACAGTGTTCTCGAAGCTACAAACATGAGTCTGACCAAACTGCGGGAGGCAGTGGAAGACAGGAGTGCCTGGCATGCTCTGGTCCATGGGGTCACGAAGAGGCGGACACGACTAAACGACTAAACAACAACAAAGGGACCCCTGACCATTAGGTCCAGTTGTGACCAACTCTGGGGTTGCGGCGCTCATCTCACTTTATTGGCCAAGGGAGCCGGCGTACAGCGGAGTCATGCTGGTCATGTGCTCATGTGGCCAGCATGACTAAGCCACTTCTGGTGAACCAGAGCAGCACACAGAAATGGCGTTTACCACTTCCGGGTTAGCGCCATTAGCTAATGGCGGACTCCCTCTGATCTGGAGGGACTAGCTCCGCGGAAATTGGGTCTATACCGCTACGGCGAAGCGGGGACCCTACAGAAATCATAGGCTGTCAAGATACAAGCTAGCTATTAAGATATAAAAGAAGGACTTTGTTTCTACTGTCCGTTTCAGTATTTAAAAAGAAGGAAGGAATTGTTACAATCTTACGTTTAGGACCTTTGGGACTGTGCTGGAAGGAGTGATAAAAGGAACTTGTGTCCCTCTAGAGGGAGCTCTGGGATACTGTCGTAAGGATGCAGCTGGGAAATTGTTTAAGATAAAAGTTCTGAGAAATTAGTTTTGACCTTGGACTTCTTAAGGATGGCGGTCGGGAAGGAAGTCGAGTGTCAATTGAATAGAACATTTTATTTGTTGGGAAAGCTGCAAGACCAGATAAATGTTATGGCTACCAATGTTGTAACCTTGGGAACAAAAGTGGGCATTAGTAAAGAAGTTGGCAAGAATCTGGCACAAGAATCTTTTCCAACTGAACAAATTGAAGAATCTGAGAAGGAGGAATCTGTTGTGATTAAAGTGATGCAAGGGGGAGCCGTAACCCTACAGAGGCAAATGGTGGACTATAACTTGAGGCCTTACATGATGGCAACTAGGAGGAGCCAGTTTTTGGAGATGGAAGCCCGGCTTGGTTTGGAAAATGAAAGATGGAGAGATCATCCTATGTGGAGATTAAATCACTTTTGGGTCACAAATCTGAGTCAGGCGGAGGCTGGACTTTTTAGGGCCTTTGGATTTGAAAGCAGTGTGAAACAAGATTTGGAATATCCTATAGGCCCTACTTCTAACTACGGAAGTCTGGCATACCTGCTAAGAAGGAATATGACTACCGACGGGTTGGAGCTTCACCGAGATCTGTTTTTTAACACCAAAGACTACCAAAAAGACCGGCAGAGGGGACGTGAAAGAGATTTAAGAGCCTCGGACTTAAGATCTCCGGGTTGATGGTTTTCCGAGATTGATGGAACTAGGTGTGGGCCCTCCTGGGGGATATCATCAATTTGTCCCTTGGCACGGGGACATTCCCAGGGGAACTGAAGGAGGCAGTGGTGCGCCCGCTCTTAAAGAAAACATCATTAGATCCTTTAGATCTATCCAATTACCGCCCGGTTTCGAATCTTCCGTTCCTGGGTAAGGTGATTGAGAGAGCGGTTGCTGAACAGCTTGGTGGGTTTCTGGATGAAACATCGGCTCTGGATCCATTCCAGTCCGGCTTCCGCGCTGGTCATGGGACCGAGACGGCTCTGGTCGCCCTAACAGATGACCTTCGTAGACAGCTGGATCGAGGCGGGTCGGGGCTGCTGATTCTTCTAGATCTATCAGCAGCTTTCGACATGGTCGACCATGAACTTCTGGACCACCGCCTTGCCGACGTGGGGATCCAGGGCACAGTCCTTCAATGGCTGCGCTCGTTTCTCTCTGGTCGGGGACAGAGGGTGGCGCTTGGGGGGGAATTGTCATCGCGCCACTCCTTGGTGTGTGGAGTACCTCAGGGTGCGATACTCTCCCCGATGCTTTTCAACATCTTTATGCGCCCCCTCGCCCAGCTTGTTCGGAGTTTTGGGCTGGGTTGTCATCAGTATGCCGATGACACCCAACTCTATCTGTTGATGGATGGCCATCCTGACTCGGCCCCAGACACACTGACCAGATGTTTGGAAGCTGTGGCTGGATGGTTACGTGGGAGCCGGTTGAAGCTAAATCCTTCGAAGACAGAGGTCCTGTGGCTGGGACGGGGCGATATGGGATTGGGGGGGCAACTCCCATCTCTTGCGGGGGCGCAATTAGTGCCAGCACCGTCCGTTAAGAGTTTGGGTGTAATCTTCGACACCTCCCTTTCCATGGAGGCGCAGATTGCAGCTATAACAAAGGCGGCATTTTTCCACCTCCGCCAAGCTAAGCAGTTGGCTCCTTACCTCTCTCGCCCTGACCTAGCCACTGTGATACACGCGACGGTCACCTCCAGACTGGATTATTGTAACTCGCTCTACGTGGGGCTGCCCTTGAGACTGACCCAGAAACTCCAGCGGGTGCAGAATGCTGCAGCGAGACTCCTTACGAGGTCTTCGCTGCGAGATCATATCCATCCGGTGCTGTACCAGCTGCACTGGCTCCCGGTGGAGTACAGGATCAGGTTTAAGGTGCTGGTTTTAACCTTTAAAGCCCTATATGGCCTAGGACCCTCGTACCTACGGGACCGCCTCTCCTGGTATGCCCCACAGAGAAACCTACGGTCTTCAAATAAAAACATCTTGAAGGTCCCAGGCCACAGAGAGGTTAGGCTGGCCTCAACTAGAGCCAGGGCTTTTTCGGCTGTGGCTCCGATCTGGTGGAACACTCTGTCACAAGAGACCAGGGCCCTGCGGGACCTGACATCCTTCCGCAGGGCCTGCAAGACAGAGCTGTTCCACCAGGCCTTTGGCCAGGGCACAGCCTGACTCCCTCCCTCGGCAATCTTCGCAGAGCTCTGGCCCAATGGTTGCTAGTGGCTTGAATTAATTAATTTTTATAATGAATGATTTTAGAATGTTGTTTATGTTGTACTTTTGTACTGTTTTATTGTTGTTAGCCGCCCTGAGCCCGGCTTCGGCTGGGGAGGGCGGGATATAAATAAAATTTATTATTATTATTATTATTATTATTATTATTATTATTATTATTATTATTATTATCGTTAGGGGCCGAAACCGGGGAGGGGAGTTGGTGAAAGAAAATTGGGAATTTAAAATGTATATATTATAATTTGTTTGTTTTTTCTTCTTTTATTTTTTAATGAGAGATGGGGAAATCGTGGAATGGAATTTTTTCTGACCCTAGGGGAAACGTTTTAAGAATAAGCTTAGATATATAAATTTTAAGAGAAATAAGATTAAATAAAGTAAAAGTGGATGATTAATTGGTGAAAGAAAGAATGGGAAAAGACTACTTACAGAAATACTGCAAAATTAATGAATGTTAGAATGATGTTGGATAGAAATTAAGTGGTTTTTAGCTGTAATATTATAAGGGAATATGAAAAATGGATTATTAATAGGTAAAAATTTAATGCTACAATATTTTAAGATTAAAGACTAGGATAACAAGAGGGGAAGGATTTGCTGAACTAACAAACTGAATTGGAATACAAAAAAGGGAGGTGCGAGGAGGTCCGGGAAACAAGCAAATGAAAGATAAGTAACGGAAAGATTGAATTGTTTTAAACTATTTTTATTTTGTATTTTTCTTTTTTCTTTTTTCATTTTGTAATATTTTGAAAATCTCAATAAATAACTTTTAAAAAAAAGAACGGGGTTTACCTTCCCGCCGGAGTGGTACCTATTTATCTACTTGCACTTTGACGTGCTTTCGAACTGCTAGGTTGGCAGGAGCAGGGACCGAGCAAGGGAAGCTCACCCCGTCGCGGGGATTCGAACCGCCGACCTTCTGATCGTCAAGCCCTAGGCTCTGTGGTTTAACCCACAGCGCCACCCGCGTCCCTACTAGTAGGTTAGCCAAGTGCAAAAAAAGGGGTATACCTGCTGAAATCCTATCTTATACCCAATTATTAAAGGCACAGGATGCTTGTGCATTTTTGCCCCATGTCATCTTAAATTACTTTGCTGCATCACACGACAGGAAAATCCTCTAACTCAGGAGCAGCAGACACGTGGCCCTCACAATGCTGCAGAACTACAATTCCCATCATCCCTGATTACTGGCCATGATGGCTGGAGCCAACAGGAACTGCAGCTCAGTAACATCTGGCAGACCACAGGTTAGCCATACCTACAATATGCATTGTTATATGTACCAATAATCCATACAAACTGTTAACAACCACCAGAATACACCCCAACACTAGGAGCAACTGCAAAACCATCCTCTTGCATCCTACGTTGGCTCCCAGGACGTTTCTGAGCACAATTCTCAGTGTTGGTGCCAACCTTTAAAGCCCTAAATGGCCTCAGCCCTGAAAGAGTGTCTCCATCCCCATTGTTCAGCCCAGGCATCAGGGTCCAGCTCCGAGCGCCTTCTGGCGGTTTCCTCACTGTGAGAAGCGAAGTCACAGGGAACCAGGCAGAGGGCTTTCTGAATAGTGGCACCTGCCCTGTGGGACACCCTCCCGTCAGATGTCAAGGAGATAAGTAACTATACAGCCTTTAGGGAAGTTTTTAATGTTTTATGATGGTTTTGCATATGTTGGAAGTCTGAGGCTGCCCCCCCCTTGCCTTCCTTGCAGCATCCTTCTCAAAGGGCTAAGGCATGACTACGCTCACAGAGTTTAAATCCACCGTAAGGTGCAGCAATCAGGCCTCTGTTTCAACACAAAATTCCAATGATCCTTATGCCAAGTGGGAGAAAGGTCGTCAACATGATGAACACACAAACCTTGGAGAGAAAAATGTAAAACAAAAAGCACCAGCAATTTAATTGGACTTAATGGAAGTATCTGCTGATAAGAACATGTGAGCAACGCAGATTTTCCAGATCGATGCAAAACCTAGAGCAGGAAACCTTAGACCTTTAGATATTGCTGGACAGCAGCTATGCTGGGGCTGATGGGAGTCCAACAACATCTGGAGCGTGTGCTGAGCTAGGAAAGCCCTCTAACTGGGAAATTGCAGAGCAGTCCTACTTATTCCAAGGCAACCCTCCAACTTAATTGGGACTTGCTTCTAATTCAGGTTGCACAAACCTGCAACCTTAAAAAGCATTTGTAGAAGTCGCAGTCATCCTATGTTCTAGCTACACTTTGCTCCTAACTGTCTGAAAGTGGTTTCTCTAGCCTAGGCTGTGGTATCCCAGACAAAGGAAATAAACAGGGCAATATCCTAAACCACCACATATAACACAAAGATGTCTCTCACCTGGTCGTAGGTCAGAAGTCTCTGAAGCTCATTTTTAGTGATCAGATGACAATGCTGGATAAAAGCAAAGCAACCACAGCTACAGGCTAGCTCACGGGGGCGGGGGCGGGGGCGGGGGGCAGCCTGCTGCCACTTCCTGCAATATGTAGTAAGACTGATAACTAGGATTGGGCAGTATGATCATATTAGGCTAGTGCTCTGTGAACTAGACTGGCTCTTGAACTGCTTCCAGGCCCAATTCAGAGCATCCCATTTGGCCTTTCAAGTGTTTCAAGGTTTGGGAAAAGGGTACCAGAAGAAGGCCCACTTATGTTTGCACTGCCTCTCCACTGACTAGAATCCCTTTCCCAGGGAACTCCTGCTCTTTCAAGCATGGCAGGGCCTTTTCAGTCATGGCACCCTACCTTTCAGAATAATCTCCCAAAGAGGTTCACCTGGCCCCTGCTTTGATGTCCTTTCAGCAAAGACTTTTAGAATTTCCCCTGGTTCTTTAATTCATTGGCAGGGCGCTTGTGGCCCTCCAAACCCTGCTGTAGTACACAGGAACATAGGAAGCTACCTTATATTGAGGCAGACCATTGACCCATCAAGCTCAGGACTGACTACATGGACTGGCAGCAGCTTTCAGGCAGAGATCATGCCCAGCCCTAGCTGCACACACTGGTGACTGAGCCTGGAACCTTCTCCATGCAAAATGGTCGTTCTGCTTTCGCGTTACTGCCCTTAACAAACTGCAACTCCCACCCCGATCACTGGAGAAGTTGCCCACATTTGCTATAATCTAATCTAATACATCTCTGCCACTCGGTTTATGTTGCTCTCGCCGACACTGCACCCTCCTGGTGTTGCTGAAGTGGAACTCTCATGAGCCCCAGTCAGCAAGGCCAATTCTTAGCAATTATGAGAATGTTTGGATAAGATACAAGGACTTATTGGAAAATAAAACCCCAAGGTGGCTGTCACCGATCGAAGCGAAAGCTCCGAAAAAGCTCAATATGGAGGTCAAATGGCTGAAATATTGGGAAATTTTGGAACAAGATGGAGATAGATTGAAATTGCAGAGTTTTGAAAAACTAAAAAACAAAGTGCGTGATTGGCTTCATTATTATCAGATAATGGAGGCCTACAATTTGGACAAGAAAATCGGCTTCCAGGTGGAAAAATCAAAATTGGAAACAGAATTGTTAGAACCCAAAACTAAGACTTTGTCAAAGATATATAACTTGCTGTTGAAATGGAATACTCAGGATGAAACGGTGAAATCTGCTATGATTAAATGGGCACAAGACGTTGGACATAACATAATGATGGCTGACTGGGAACAGTTATGGACCACAGGTATGAAGTTTACGGCATGCAATGCCTTAAGAGAGAATATTATGAAAATGATATACAGGTGGTACATAACCCCAGACAAGCTTGCAAAAATCTACCATTTGCCCGATAACAAATGTTGGAAATGTAAAGAAACTGAAGGTACATTCTTTCACCTTTGGTGGATGTGCCCAAGGATTAAGGCTTTCTGGGAGATGATATATAATGAATTGAAAAAGATATTTAAATATACCTTCTTGAAGAAACCAGAGGCCTTTATCCTGGGCATAGTCGGCCAATCGGTGTTAAAGAAGGCCAGAACTTTCTTTATGTATGCTACAACAGCAGCAAGAATACTTATTGCAAAGTATTGGAAGACACAAGACTTACCCACTCTGGAAGAATGTCAGATGAAAATGATGGACTACATGGAATTGGCGGAAATGACTGGCAGAATCCGAGACCAGGGAGAAGAGTCGGTGGAAGAAGATTGGAAGAAATTTAAAGACTATTTACAGAAATATTGCAAAATTAATGAATGTTAGAATGATGTTTGATTGAAGTTAAGTGGTTTCTAGCTGTAATGATATAAAAGAATATGGAAAAATTGGATTTTTAATAGGTAAAAATTTAATGCTACAATATATTAAGATTAAAGATCAGGATAATAAGGAGGGAAAGAAATTGCTGAATTAACTAATTGAATTGGAACACAAAAAAGGGAGGTATGAGGAGGTCAGGGAAACAAGGATATGAATGTAAGGCATGGAAAGATTGATTCATTATTTTTCTTTTTTTCTTTTCCTTTTTAAGTGTTTTTACTTTTTTATTCTGTATTTTGTATTTTATATTTTTCTTGTTTTTTATTTTTGTCTTTTATTCTTGTATTTCTTGTTTTTATGTAATTCTTTTCTCTGAAATTTTAATAAATATTTTGTATTTTATATTTTTCTTGTTTTTTTATTTTTGTCTTTTATTCTTGTATTTCTTGTTTTTATGTAATTCTTTTCTCTGAAATTTTAATAAATATCATTAAAAAAAGAGAGAATTTTGGTCTATCAACATTTGGAGAGCACTATGCTGCCTACCCTGAGCTACACACAGGCAGGAAAGTTACAGAAACATGACTCAATTTGCTTCTCCAGATAGCGGAGACCAGCAAGTTACATCAGCCAAGGCTCTCTCCCTCCAAGCCCTCGATGTGGGAATGTTCTGGGGTGCAGGAGAGGATATATTGACTAATTATATCCTTATCCAACTTGTGTTAACAAGTTCGCAAAATATCAGCAGAGTTTATAAACATTCCCCTTTAAGTTCGCAACGGTAACGTGTGCACAGGTTCGCTAGAACCTCTATAATAATTACTCTGGTAATTTCCCCTTTGTTCCCTCTTAAAATACAAGACACAACACAGTCTTTATAAAAGTATAAAAGAGTTTACTCACGATCTGTTCACAATATGATCCCAGACGGCAGACAGGCTTAAAAAGGTAAAATACACTTAGAATCTATCTTATAGGAAGATAGTCCTCTCCTCTCTTGGCTGAGAGCCAAGAGGGCATCCTGCTTCTTCGAAAGGTGATGGCAGAGAGAGAGAGATGGCTGCCTGCCCTGTGCTTTTGTCATTACCTGCACAGGTGAGGCCACACCCACCTCTGGTCACATGCGGAGGAAGTCCGTCCCCAGGAAGTTTACCTGCTTGCTGGACAGACATCCCTCCCCATGTTCTAACATGTACACTCTAGGAATGTTGTCATTGACTGCTCCTGTGTTTACATCCCACACTCGAAACGCACTCGTGTTTCATGATTGTCAGCTGCGGCAGACCCTGGTCAGGGGGCAGGAAGCTCATTTGGGCACAGATATCCTTGTAATCCTGGTTTTGGCGCTCAAAGTCTTCCACGTGGGCAGCAAGGTGGGAATTGACAACGCAGAAGCTGGTATTGTTGCAGACAAGCCTCATGGCCACACACCCCTTGTTATCCTGCAGGGGCGGAGCAAAGATGCCTGTTAGTGAGCAAGCAGGAAAGAGGGGGAAACTGGTTGGCAGAGATTAGAAAAACAGATAGACAGAAAGATCGATGTAGGGAATTCCGCTCTCAGGGTCTACTCCCCATCTTCCCCATGATGCCTGTGCCCACTGTCTCCCTCATCACTTCCTTGATGCGGCTGAGCTGGTCCTTCCGGACAAAGATGAGCAACATCATTCTGACTAGACGCACCAGCTGCACCTAGAAGATGCAAGGTACTGGGATGTCTACCAGCTCTGTTCATTGCTTGCTGTCCTGGGTCAGCTGGATGCAGATAGGAGTGGCAGGTGGCACCAACTGGGGATCCCCCAAGGGAAGAAGGCTCAGAGCCAGGGAACTGGTGGGGGGTCGTCCGAGGGAGAAGAGGGAGCAGACTGTGAGCAAGAGGAGGTGTTGGAAACTGAAGAGGCAGGAGGGCAGGAAGATTCTGTGGCAAACAGCAGCCCAGAATCCGAGGCAGAAGTGGAGGCTGGAGGCGGGGGTCAAGAGGCAGAGATCAGGCAGGCTGCTGAAGAAGCCAGGGGGTCTCCCCATCCTGCTGCGATCAGCTCCCCTCCCTGCTGGTCTCCCAGAACACAGAGAAATTAAGAGGAGGGAGCAAAGACAGGCAAGGTGTCAGAGTCTCAGGTTGCTTGGGAAGGACCAGGGGGAGGAGGAGACTTCAGAGAGTGGTGGGAGGGTAGCAACCTTCAGCCTTCACAACTACCTCACTGGGGCAAGAGCTGTTGGGAAAGGTTTATGTGATCACGAGGCCTGCACGGTTTGGGTTTCTTTGAATGAAGAATGTTGGCTTCTTTTGAATAAAACACCACTGACACCAGGTGTTTTTTTCTTGCTGACCTCCTCCTCCTCCTCACTCCAGCTCCTGACAGCTGTCTGGCTGCTGAAGAAATGGGTGGGGTTGGACTTACTTTTTTGTACTTGGATTTGGAACGCAAAGCCTTTTCCACAGCTGTCAGCCACTCTTGCTCCTTTGTCGAGTCCAAGTAGAAGAAAGCCTCTGTGCTCAGGTCCAGCTCCTGGAACCGAATGCCCAAGTGCCAAAGAGAAGGATGTGGAACTGCAGGAATAGGACTTCAATCGGAACAGACGTGCTGCTTAAATATGGAAAGACAACAGGAGTGTGTGGCAGGTAGGATTACAAGGGCAGGCAAGATCAGGACCAAGAACAAACAAGTAAGACCAGCCACTTCTTCCTCAGCTTAGCTATTCGGGGCCCCAAAGGAGCTTTGCTAATGAAAGAAAAAAAGCTATTCCCTTGTATTTTTTAAGATGTGTCAGCCAGCCTGATATCTAAGCACTATCCCAGTAGCCACAGGCAACCAGAAATTCTTTGAAGGCAAGTGAGTTGGTTGGTCTCTCCATTCTTCCTTCACCTGGCAACCTGGTTTCCAGGCTGGCTTTCCGGGAGCAGAAAACCACCTCTCAGATCTGCTGTGCCAAGCTTGTTTGCTAGAAGATTACCCCGTAACACCCTTGTCCTCTTTGCAAACCTCCTAAATGGCTAGCCTTCTGTGTTTCCATGCTGGCCATGAAGGAATGGGCATTCCCGACTCTGAAAAAAGCACAGAAATACAGCCTGTCTAGTAAAGGGGTAAAAAGAGCAAGCTAAACAGCCTCTGTAAAACAGTAGCATCTGAAGCTGCTAACCACATACTGATAAACATATCATAAAAGCAGACATGAAAAACAAATGGCCACTGGGTACTACTAACAGTGGGACACGGGTGGCGCTGTGGGTTAAACCACAGAGCCTAGGACTTGCAGATCAGAAGGTCGGCGGTTCGAATCCCCGTGACGGGGTGAGCTCCCGTTGCTCGGTCCCTGCTCCTGCCAACCTAGCAGTTCGAAAGCACATCAAAGTGCAAGTAGATCAATAAGTGCCGCTCCGGCGGGAAGGTAAACGGCGTTTCCGTGCGCAGCTCTGGTTCGCCAGAAGCAGCTTAGTCCTGCTGGCCACATGACCCGGAAGCTGCACGCCAGCTCCCTCGGCCAATAAAGTGAGATGAGCGCCGCAATCCCATAGTCGGCCACGACTGGACCTAACGGTCAGGGCTCCCTTTACCTTTACCTTACTACTAACAGTACGAGGAAATAACCAAAGCAAAAACTTTGTTTGAAGTAGTAAGCTTAGCATTATAAGGATGACCCACACCAAGTGTTGGGGGGGTCACACCTCCCTGTCCTCCAGCACAGCTTTTAGGAGGAGTTCCAAAGGTTTTGCTTCAGTTTTGTATTAACTGCATCTTGTCACAATGTCTGAAGCTGCACAAACCGCTTCATTTGAACCATGGCTCATTGAAACAAGCCAACTTCCAATCGTGGGTTTACAAACCTGGTAAAATGAACTACCATAGGATCTGGACACACCAAACTGTGGTTAATTTAAAATCCAAGTGGAAGCTTCCCAATAGGCTTGGGGTGGGGGAGAGGTGTGCAAACCTGGAGGAGAGGCTGCCGTTCTGCTCATAATATGAAGCCACGGTTCAGTATGTGGCACCAAGGAAAATTGCCCACCACAACTAATACTTTCCATTACCCACCCATGTGGCCTGAGTGAACAGGACAGACTTTGCCTGGCACCCAACAATAAAGCTGTCATGTAGATGTCGCTTTCTCCAGCCCCAACTCTGATACAGGTTCCACTGGTCTTTGCACTTTTGCATGATCTGACCTGAAATTCTGGGTGTTGACATATGCCTTCTCTCACTTGGCGAGGACGTGCTTGATGAGTCCCTCTCTCTGTCCGGACTGCGTATGTGTGGAAGGCACAAAGAGCTTGCGCATAGTGTGGGTCACTTGGGGTTGCTTCTTGCTCATGCTCTCCTTGTCACGGATACGCCTAAGGGAGATGAGAACAGAACTCAAGTAGTCCTTAAAAGCAAGGAGGCGGGAGGGCACAGTACACCTCTAAGGCAACTTACCGCCTGCTTGGTGGCAGCGGTGGGGGTGGAGGCTCCCGGCAGGCACTCATTTGCTGATTCTGCAGGTTTCTTTCCTTCTCCATGAAGTTATCCTCGAATCCCAGAATTCCGGAGAGAGGAAAAGACTTCTGAGGTTAGAGAGGATTCAGAACCATTTGGGGACTTTTCGGGAAAGGAACTTCGAAAATACTTAACTGCAGGAAAATGTTCCTGCCTCCCCATAGCACCACATTTGTTGGACAATTGCCTCTCAGCTTATGCATGTTTAGGAAGGATTGTGGAGGCAACAGGTCCTCCCCTCAAGGACTTTTTCTCTAAAGGAGGTAGACTGACCTCTTCTTGACGTCTTCTGCTTCTGTTAGGTCCTTTCCACCTTTGTCCTTTATTATGGTACTCTTTGTATGAAATGTTCCTTTCATATCTCCAGTTTTCTTGAACAGATCTCTGGTTCTTCCCATTCTGTTGTTTTCCTCTATTTCTTTGCATTGCTTGTGTAAGAAGGCCCTCTTGTCTCTCCTTGCTATTTTTTGGAAATCTGCATTCAATTTCCTGTATCTTTCATTATCTCCCTCGCATTTTGCTTGCCTTCTCCAAGTCCACCTTTCCTTTTGAAGCAAAATGTCATTGAAATGGGGGAGAAATGCCCTGCGTGAAGTCTTGGGTTTGCAATTTGGGGAGAGGGAAGACTGTCTGCGGCGCTGGGGAGCGGGCAGGCTGGCGAGGCCCCCTAGATCTAGAGGCCCTAGGCTTCAGCCTACTTAGCCTATACATAAATCCGGCCCTGCCTATGTCACAGTGAGCACAGGCCCATCGATCCCGTGCAAGGCATTCTGCGTGTTGGGAAGGAGCCTCCTGTTCTGGGCCAGGGGGAAGAGTGACACCAGCAGAAGACTGGGTGGTGGGGTCGAAGCTGATCCCGGGGAGCACGTGAGGAGTCAAGGCTTCCCGCATGAAGGCCTCGCTTCCCCTAGAAGTCCCTGCCTCCTGGTCTGTGTTCGCTTTCTTCTTCAGGTACAGCGCCAGCATGTTCTGGATGGTGCACCTGCTTTCGGGGGAGAGCTTGTAGACCTGGTCCACACTAGAAGAATAGCCATGAGACGGGTGAGACTCCTGCAAGGCATCCCCAAAGTCAGGGGAATATATGCGCATTTGAAGAGCCTTGCTGGGTCAGGCCAAGGCCCATTCAGTCCGACATCCTGTTGGCATGTAGTTGGTCCACCACAATTGCAAGATTATTGCATCCTTCAGGAATGGTGTGTCCAGCTCCATCTGAGTCATCATCCAGGCACGCTGTGGAGCTGCATGGATGAGAGATGGGCATCTTCGGCCAGTCAGGGGTGAAGAGCTGGCAAGATCCCCTGTACTGAGCAGAAAAGCAAACTCTTTGGCCTCCGAGATCTCTCCTAACTCTCAGCAGCCCTCACTGTGAGCCATACTAGAGGAATTTTGTCCTGCTTTTGCTGAGCTACAACACAGGAGCGCACCCCCAGGGGGCCATGATGTTTGCGTGGACACTCCATTAGAAAGCTGCACTATTATTGCAATGATAGCACATTGCAGAATATGGCCTCCCTCCAGGGAAAAACATCCGTCTGGAGGCACAGTAGCTTTCATTTCGGAGGTTGTGGTTTTACAGCTTCCTATTTATTTATTTATTTGTTTATTTGTTAATTTATTTGTTCGGAATTATTTATTTATTTCATAAAACTTATACACTACCAGATGGTAAGAAACATCAAAGCCGTTTACAGAAAGATAAAACCATAAAATCAGGAAAAACCTACAGTACATTAAACACTGAAGAAGTGAATACCAGAATAGATCAGAACTCACTCCCAAGGTAAGGGGAAGAGACATGGCTAAGATGGCAGGACAGCTTACTCTATGGTGTTAACCCCTTCATGCACTAATTAGACTGAAGCATGTTGGTTATATGAGACTGGTTATCCCGCACAACATGCTCTCACGCAACCCATGCCCTCCAACTGAAAACCCATTTCCTTGATAATATCAACATTGTGTTTTGTGCCTGTGAACTGCACAGTGAATATTTTTATTAGAAAAGAAAACAGCCCGGTGTTTCAGCTTCTCAGAGTTGTTTTATTCAGTGCGCTGCTACAGCTTGTCACACCCAAATCCTCCAAAGGAATCTGCCAAAGTGCTTTTCCAGGCAAAAGGGGGCAGAGGGAGAGAAACCAAGAACCTCAATTTCACTAGACCAGGGATGGGGAATTGTGTGGCCCTCTAGATGTTGTTGGATTCCATCACCCCTGACCGTTGGCCATGCTGGCTGAGGCAGAAGGCCATTGGATCTGGCAATATCTGGGAGTCCACAAGATTCCTAGCCTCCGCCATACACAAACAACCAGGCACTCAGTTGTGAGGCATGCCTCTTACCGGAGGGAGGGTCACTCCAGAGGCAGCTGTGGCATGAGGGTGCAGGATCATGCCTTTGTGGGCACATCTGAGGATTAAAGAGGACCCCCTAGGAAGCGTGCTTGGAGATCTTCCTTACCACGTAGCTCTCTCGCAAAAGCAGAACAGTACTAACGGCCATATGGAACCACACCTCAAAGCTGGATCAGACTTCCCAGATCCTGTAGCCTACATCAGGAGGAATTCTGGGGCAGAGGGGCCTAGAGTGGGAGTCAGAGCTGCTCTTAGGGCTGCATGTCTGAAGCATGGGCAGAAATCTTTGGGTGTGAGGTTGTGTGGGGCTGTCTCTTTGTGTTTTGCTGGTGCCAAGCCGCCAGCCAGCCAGAGGCAGGCAACCAACTGGCTTCAGGGGCAAGCTCCTTTGCAAAGCCAGTCTGACTTCACCAGATGCAATGACACAGTGACCATTTGGCCCGTGTTCTGCTTCGCTGTGAAATTGCTTGTGTTCCTCAACGCAGAGAACCTCTTTTTCAACTTCAAGCTGGTCTAAGGAAGAAAAGCATAAGAGTTAGTCTTCAATCCCCCCACACATGCGCTGGGAGATGCCTGCACACCGCACATGTAAAGCACATCTCCTCCCACCCACACCCAAAAAGTCCTGGGAACAATGGTTTGTTAAGGGTGCTGGGAATCGTAGCACTGTGAAAGGAAAACTAAGGTTCTTAGGATTCTTTGGAGGGGGTGGAATGTTGACTACACAGCGGCCACAGGGACGGACGGACACCCACCCACCCACCCACCCCAGCATAGCTTCAACTTTTAGCACAAAAAGTCTTCAGCCAGATGTCATGCAACCCTTTGGCAGGGGCAACTTATCATTTTATTGATTTTCCATAACAAAGAATTAAAAAGGCAGCCAATCTTGCAAAGGAGTGTTGCCATTTAAACTGCTGGTGTGACGTAGGAACCCGAACAAAGAGAAGGAACCAACTACCCAGAGTCTGCTTCCGGTTGCCCTTGTTCTCCACCTCCCTCTATCCTAATCAGCCGCAAACAAGAGTTCAGATTTGAAAGCCTTGTTATCACCTCATTCCCTTCACTTAGCCAGCTGCTCTGGAAGATGACATCAGTTCCTTCCCGCTCCCAATATTCCTGCTCCTAACCTGGTTAGCCATAGCCCGGAAGCTGAATCTCAGGGGAACGCCTTTGGGCTGGGAAGGGCTCATCTTTTCTGGGCCTCTTCTCCCCCTCAGGAAGGGGTGCTTGGCTCCTGGCCTGTGAAATGCGCTCAAAACGTAAAGATGCCTTCTTTCCAGGGAGCCAAAGAAGAAGGGAAGAATTTGAAATACCTCCAAACCTTCCCACGTCAGAGACGCAGGAGTTGCATCACCTCCAACTTCCTCAGGGATGAAGCAGCTACGAAAAACGAAACATCCCACCTGGGCACGGTTTCTGAGAGAGCAACAGCAAAAGACCCAGACTCTGGCAAAATGAGCACTTGCCCAGGGGATTCCAGCCACTCCATGAGGGCAGACAGGGGATGGCTATGGTGGCCGCCAGCCCCTTCCCACTCAATCTCAGATACAGAACGCATTGGCTCTGCCACTCCTTGGCTCTGGCGCCACCTACTGTTGGCCTCCTTGCCTTCCACCCTCCCAGTCCCAATGAGCACCATCCACCCCTGGTCCAGAGGCGCAGAGCAGTAGTTAGGTGATCTTGCGCCCCGGCAGAACCGTCCAGATTCGGCCCCCTAGCCACGGACAAGTTAGCTCTTCTTTCCTCCGCTCCTCCAACCCCCCCCCTCCACCCATTCAATTCACCCTGGAAGTACAAATATTGAAAAGTAAAATGTTAGAGGTTTCCCCCCACCCCATAACAATATAACTGGATTCAGCTAGCTGGTCAGTCTACTTTCGGTTTCACTCCTGGCTCCTTGTTAAATTAATACTGCATCAGAAAGTTCTCAAGCAGATATCCAAAGTTCTTTGGCATTTCTCCAGTTGTTAATCAGATGTCTCTTCTAGTCCAGGGGAGTCTTTGGATCTTCTTCCAGGAAACCAAGAGTCAAAAACCTTGATTTTCCCTTTTTTTCTTTTTAACAGTCATTTCCACACAGTTAGTCATTATTAGAGTTATTAAAACCTTATTATATCAATAAATGCAAAATTTTTAGCCTCCCTTGCTTTCCTGGTGACTTTCCGCTTAAACACAAACTGCTCTGGAGTGAGAAAAACCCATCACACTCGAAAAGCCCAGCTGGAGGGACCTGGAAGTGTGTGGGGAAGAGCAATTTTGTAGTGGCTTTGTTGAACAGGAGCACCAAGTTCACTAACTGGCTGATTCAGATTGAATCCCATTCAAAAAGAGTGCAATGGTGTGTGTTTCAGCCAGCCATCCGGCTGCTGCAACTATTCCCTGGGTGCCACCACACTGTCCTGTCTGTGTGTTTGGAAGGGAATGGGAGCTATGCTCCCCCCGGAGACACTCCACTCCTTCTTCCTTAGCTGTGCTGCTCAACAGTTGAGGCAACCTTCACAGTTCTGGGATGCCGAGGAAGCGAACCAATAGTCACGTTCATCTGTACTGGCTCAGTATGACCTATTCTGATAGGTGCTGCCTTTCATATTCACACTCAACGCCCAAGACCCTTTCCGCTCCAGAGATCTGGGGCTGAACCCGGGATCTGCACGCCAAGGCTGGGGTAAGAAAGAACCCTTGCCAGCTGGCCACGTTGGGCGCCTGCCTGGAGAGTGGAAACCGGGGGTTCAAGGGACATTGTGCTGCTCCTGGCAACCCCCACCCAACCCTACGTCCTCCTCCATCTGAATCCCGCTTCCCCTGGACGCACTTCCCATCCTGGAGCAGCTGGGGTGGGAGGCTAAGCTGGCCCAAGGACTGGCCCAAGGTAGCTCAGCCAAGTTGCCAAGGCCAGCATTTAAGACCGCGCATCCTTTCCCCTCAGATGAGAAAGCCGGGATGAGTCATGCTAGCAGCCTGTGGCCTTGATGGGCTTTGTGGCAGCCCAGCCCAGCTGCTATAGTCCACCTCTGAACTGAGGAAGCGCAACTGGAGAGACAGAGCCCAGCACTTTTCTCATGGGACAGAAGCGCGGGACTTCCCCCTCCCACTTGCCGCCTGTTGGGATACTGCCAGGGAGACAAAGTCCATCATGACTCCACGTTGTCTCCGGACGTCCATCGATCTCCCGTAGACACGCAGTATCAGCAATTAGCGACACAAGCTCCAGAAATAGCTTGCCACATTCCAGAGCTGATGCACGCTCTATCAGCAGACAATGCACAGTGAAAGATGCACTCAGGAGAGCATTATTTACAAGTTTATTCAGCGTTGATCAGAACAAAGAAAACATGACTGCCTGCTTCAGTGTCTCAGACACACAGAGAGAGAAACGAAAGCATAGACACAACAGAAACATCCCGTGAACAGGAAATACGCAGACTGTGACTCACAAAGCCTGCTCCCTTTTAAGGTGGAACAAAAATATCCTAACATCCTCCCCCTTTCCGTGTAACCTGTAGTACCTGTGGTTCAACCCAATTGCAACCTCTGTACATAAACCTTAAGTTGTTCTCTGTTAACAACCTTAGACAACAGATCAGCAGGAATTTCATTTCCTGGCATGTAGGACACAGGAATGAGTCCTTTCTGAATACACTCTCTTGCACGATGTAGCTTAATCTGCAAGTACTTGGTTCTTTGCTTGCAACTCTCGGAGTTCATCAAAGCCAAACAGGATCTATTGTCTTAATACACTTGTACAGGACATTTCACAGAAACTCTGATGTCCTTAAACAGTTGCATCAACCATTCACAATCCATGAGTGAAAATGACAGTGCATTGAGTTCTGCTTCACAGGAACTTAGGTTTACTGTCGTCTGCTTTTTGGACAACCAGTCAAACAGACAGTGGTTGGACATGTAGCATACTCCAGAAGTGCTAGTACCATCCGTGGTGTCACTTCCAAAACTAGCATCTGCAAAGATTTCAAGACCTCCAGTCTTCTGACTGGTGAACCTCAGCCTGTAGTGCAAAGTCCCTTTCAAATAGCGATCTATGCGCTTCAGAGCTTTCCAATCCTGAACAGTAGGATTGTTAGCATGTCTGCTAAGCAGGTTAGTGCTTACAGCTATGTCAGGTCTTGAACATCTAGCAATGAAATTCAACTTGCCTAGAATGCATCTGTACAGTGTAGTGTCAGAAAACGCTTCAGCAGTACTATCTTCCTGGTAACCTGTCACCATCGGTGTGTCTGCTGGGTTTGCATAAACCAAATTCAACCTGGTTAATACATCAACAATTTTCTGTGTTTGGTGTACCAGAAAATTACCTGCTTGGTCCCTCTCCACCTGCAGAGAAAGATAGTTGGATACCTCACCAAGATCCTTCATGTCAAAGTGCTCGTTCAGCTGAGCTAGGGTGCTTTGGTACAAAGCCTGATTCTTCCAAAACATTAGAAGATCATCAACAAAACATAAACAATACAGTTTGTTTCCCCCTCCTCCTTGACAAACACACACGGATCAGCCTTGCCCTGGTGAAAACCTAGAGAAAGCAATGTCTCAGTGAGTTTTGTGTTCCAACACCTGGCACTCTGCTTGAGACAATATAAGGATTTCCACAGTTTACAGACCATTCCCTTCTGTATCTGCATTCCATCAGGTGGAAGCATGAACAGCTCCTCCCCCAAAACCCCGTACAAAAAAGCTGTATTAATGTCATGGTGGGAAACATGCAGTTTCTCCTCCGCAGCAATCTTGAGCATCAGCCGAATGCTCTCATACTTGATGGTGGGTGAGTAGGTCTCGTGGTAATCCTGTCCTGGTACCTGTGAAAAACCTCTGGCAACCAATCTGGCTTTGTGTCTGACAATCAATGGTGATATGATAGCCATGTTCAAATATATAAAAGGATGTCACATAGAGGAGGGAGAAAGGTTGTTTTCTGCTGCTCCAGAGAAGCGGACACGGAGCAATGGATCCAAACTACAAGAAAGAAGATTCCACCTAAACATTAGGAAGAACTTCCTGACAGTAAGAGCTGTTCGACAGTGGAATTTGCTGCCAAGGAGTGTGGTGGAGTCTCCTTCTTTGGAGGTCTTTAAGCAGAGGCTTGACAACCATATGTCAGGAGTGCTCTGATGGTGTTTCCTGCTTGGCAGGGGGTTGGACTCAATGGCCCTTGTGGTCTCTTCCAACTCTATGATTCTATGATTCTATCATTCTATCATTCTAACCTTGCCATTCTGGTCTGTCTTGGCCTTGAAGACCCATTTGCTGCCAACCAGTCTCATTCCTGGGACTACCGGTACCAGTTCCCAAGTTTGGTTCCTATTCAAGGAATCAACTTCAGCCTTCATGGCATTAAGCCAAGGCTCAGCATCTTTAGAGGTTAACTCCTGAACCTCTTTGAAGCTTGAAGGTTCCCACACCTTCTCTGAGCTACTAAGAACAGCAGTTGCCGTCTTAGCAAAGTCATCAGCAAATCTCTTTCGAGGTCTGCCTTTGGTCGCCCTTTCAGATCTGCGTACTAGACGCAAGTCTTCTGGACTCATCTCCTCCTTCTTAGGAGAAAAGTGACCAATGGTGAACAGTGGTTCTTCCAGTTCATTGTCAGACGCATCAGATGGTCTGACTGAGGCCTTTGCGCTCTTGTAGTCTGCTGTGTCATCACTGCCGCTGACATCAGCAGCAGTGTCGCCCACTGAGCTGGAATCCAAACTCTGATCATCATCATCATCATCCTCAGCTTCCTCAACATTATCTGTTTTTTTTCACATCACTTTCATCCTCCTCTGGGTAACTCTGGAAAATTCCCACATTTTCCCCCCACTTAGGATTGTACTCAACACTCTTTGGGAACTTAATGGACTTAGAGTCAGTCATCCATACCCTGTACGCACCTTTTCGTACCCCATGAACAAACCATGTGCCCCACGCTTCCCAAGCTTGTTGCTTTGTGGGGTGTGTACCCACATGTCAGAACCAAAGATTCTCATGTGCTTGACACAAGGTTTCTTACCAAACATCTTCTCTTTTTTTATAAATTTTTTATTGATTTTACAAAAAATTTTAAACAATACAAACATATAAAAAGACATACAAACATGTATAATTTCATAACCTTTTTTTCATAAACCTCGTTTCTCAGACTCCCCCATACCTCCCCTTTCTGCATCCCAATGTCCAAAATTATTTCAGCAACTTCTAAATAATTCTATCAAACATATGTCTTCCTAATCTTTCCTTCAATCTAATCTTATATCGCTGTAATCTCCCTTTCTTTCTCAAAACCTCGGCATTTTAGCATTCATCAACTTTATAATAGTTCTTAAGATAGATTTTAAATTTCTTCCATTCTTCTTCTGCCGTCTCTTTCCCCTGGTCGCGGATTCTGCCAGTCATCTCAGCCAGTGTCATGTAGTCCATCACTTTCATCTGCCATTCTTCCAGAGTGGGTAGATCTTGTGTCTTCCAATACTTTGCGATGAGTATTCTTGCTGCTGTAGTGGCGTACATAAAAAAGTTTCTATCTTTCTTTAACACCAATTGGCCGACAATGCCCAAGAGAAAGGCCTCTGGTTTCTTAGGGAAAGTACATTTAAGTACCTTTTTCATTTCATTATATATCATTTCCCAGAAGGCCTTAATCTTTGGGCACGTCCACCAGAGGTGGTAAAAGGTACCTTCAGATTCTTTGCATTTCCAACACTTGTTATCAGGCAAATGGTAAATCTTTGCTAGCTTGACTGGGGTCATGTACCACCTATAGATCATTTTCATAATATTTTCCTTTAAGACATTACATGCCGTGAATTTTATCCCAGTGTTCCACAACCATTCCCAGTCAGCAAACATAATGTTATGACCAATGTCCTGTGCCCACTTAATCATAGCTGATTTAACTGTTTCATCTTGTGTATTCCATTTCAGCAGCAAATTATACATTCTTGATAGGTTCTTAGTATTGGGTTCTAACAGTTCAGTTTCTAATTTTGATTTCTCCACCTGGAAGCCAATTTTCCTATCTTGTTTGTACACCTCCATTATTTGATAATAATGGAGCCAATCTCGTACTTTGGGTTTCAATTTCTCATGACTCTGTAACTTCAATTTATCTCCATCTTGTTCCAAAATTTCCCAATACTTTGGCCATCCAGCCTCCATATTGAGCTTTTTCAATGCCTTAGCCTCCAAGGGTGACAACCATCTAGGGGTTTTGTTTTCCAACAGATCTTTATATCTTATGCAAACATTATATAAACTTTTTCTAACAATATGATTTTTGAAGGCCCTTTGCACCTTGATTTTGTCATACCATAAATATGCATGCCAACCAAATTCATTATTAAAGCCTTCCAAATCCAGGATGTCTGTGTTCTCGAGGAGCATCCACTCTTTCAGCCAGCAAAACGCTGCTGCTTCATAGTACAATTTTAAGTCCGGCAGGGCAAATCCCCCTCTTTCTTTTACATCTGTCAATATTTTGAATTTTATTCTGGGCTTTTTGCCCTGCCAGACAAATTTCGAAATGTCTTTCTGCCACCTCTTGAAACAATCCATCTTGTCAAGGATCTGCAAGGTTTGAAACAAAAATAACATTCTAGGCAATACATTCATCTTGATAACTGCAATTCGGCCTAGCATTGACAATTTCAAATTTGACCATATTTCTAGATCTTTTTTGATTTCTAACCAACATTTTTCATAATTATCTTTATACAAGTTCAGATTTTTAGATGTCAAATAAACCCCTAGGTATTTCACCTTTTGGCGATCGGTTCTAGTTTTTCCTGTATCTCTCCAGCAATATTTCTGGCGTCCTCTGCGATTTTACGTGTTGCAGAGTTTTCTTCAATCAACTTATTTATAGATTCTGTATTGGATGTCACACTTTTCGTATTCAAGTCCAATCTTGCTGTTAGTTCTGTTAATTTTTGTGAGTTTTCTGTGCTCTGCTTTGTCAAAGCTTCTAAAGATTGATTTATCTTGAGTAACGCCTGTGTCATTGAATCCATGGAAGCAGCTGTCACTCTTTCTTGCCCAGCTGCTCCTGTCGGTGTTAGGCTTGATATTGAGCCTCTTTTCTTTTGTTGCTGTTGCTGCTGTTTTGCTTTAGCTCTAATAGTTATCTCATCTGCTGGGCCGCTCATGTCCCAAGGACGTTCCCACAGGAACAGTTTCCTGATGGAAAATCCCACTGTCTTAATCTGTGCTCTGCAACTGTTACTTCTCAACCCTCTAGAGGGAGCAAAACGAAATGTCCAAGTGAAGGAAGCAAAAAACAAAGAGCAAAGAAACCAGGAAACTTCAGTATAAATACTGCAACACTTTTTTTTCAGTAGTTACTCTGTCAACACAGTCCAATATATTGTAGCAGCAAAATCCCAAAACTTTGTGTCAAGCAAAACTTCAACTATGTAACTTTATAACAAGTTTCTAAAGTCCGTTCACTGCCCTGGTGTCTTATTTTGGCAGTCCGTTTCAGGGGATTAAGACAGCGGAAGGCTTTTCTCTTTTAAGTAAATCATGCAGGTTCATAGAGTTACTTTTTCTCCCCTCTGCCCTGCTTGCTAGAGGGGAGATTTATGTCCAATGCCAGGCTGGAGCAATCCTACAGTGCTTTCAATCGGATACAGCTTTAAAATTCCGTTGCTTTTTCTGTCATGCAGTCGGGGGAAGGCAGACTTCCTTAATTTTAACCTTCCCCGTTTCCAGCCAAATTTCGGATTTAAATTTTAAAGTTCCAAATAGTCGTTCAATCTTACTCACGGGTTTTTCAATCCAATTTCAATTTACAGGAAGGAATCGACGCTCTCCGTTCATGGCGACGCGGCTTCGCTTCGCGAGCTGGGTTGCGACTCTCAGCCCCGCGCTCTCCCGATGCCGTTCCGGAGCCTTTAAAAAGGCTCTTTCGCAGTAAAGAGGGGCGCTTCTGGTACCCACCGAGTCTCCTTGTTCCCAGGCTTCCGCGCCTGTGATTTTAGGGGTCCCCCACTCGCCGTAGTGGGTCAGACCCGAACTCGCGAAGCAGTCCTCCTCCGAAGCTCGGAGGGAGGACCGCCATTAAACGCTGGCGCGGACCGGAAGTCCCTTACCAAACATCTTCTCATAGGGAGTACAACCAATAGGTGATGACAATCTGCGATTAAAAGTGTAAAAAAAAATCGCCAGAGCCTCCCCCCAAAACTTATCAGGGAGATTGGCATCATGCAACAAGGTTTTCAGGCCATGAAGCAAAGTTTGATTTGCTCACTCTGCAAGCCCATTCATCCATGGCGATCTAGGCGTTGACAAGTCATGCTGGATTCCCTTCTCAGTCAGGAAAGCTTCAAACTGCTGAGAAGTGAACTCCCCGCCCCGATCAGTAAAGAGACAGCCGATACGTTTACTGTGAACATTCTCCAACCAAGCACAGAATGTCATGAACCTAGGAGACGCTTGCGAATTCTGCTCGAGGATAAACACATGAATGTACCTGGAAAAAGAATCAATTAGAACCATGAAGTACCTTGCTCCACCCAAAGAGGGCGCAAGTGGACCAACCAGGTCTGCGTGGACTAGCTGGTAGGGTTTGGAAGCCTGCCTGCTAGACTCCTTGCCTTTTGGGGCAACCTTCACCTTGTTCTCTGCACAAGATACACATTTCATGTGAAATTTACAGGGTTTGATGTTCTAGCCCTCAACAACTCAGGCATCTTGGCCAGTGCCTGCCAAGACATGTGACAAAATCTTCTGTGTGCATCATGAATGCCTCCTGCATGAAGAACTTTGTTAGTTTGTGCAATACAACAAGAATCAACATTAGACACAGCAACAGAACCATTGTCATCATAAGTTAAACAGAACAAACCATCTATAAACTTTGCATGCAAAATGTCCTCTTTGCCTTTCCTGATGACACAGACGCTCCTCTTGAAGGAAATCTCAAAGCCACACCCAGTCAGTTGTGGGACACTGAGCAAATTGTCTGCAGCACCTGGAACATAAAGTACATCTTTGATGGTAGTGTGCAGACTTGCCAGTTTCACAGTCCCTTCTCCTGCAATTCGTAACGTCTTTCCGTCAGCCAGGTGGATCTCACCATCTTGAGGTTTGAAGGAAATAAAGAAATGCCGGTCTTTTGCCAAATGGCGGGTGCATCCTGAATCCACAATAAATCTGGCCTTGGCCTTTGGAGCAGCTTTTGCAGCAAGCAAAACCTTGTTTTTCACCGGCATGGGCTTTTGCTGCTTGCCCCCCTGCTCCTGGCCATCAGACTTGCCTTTAGCCTTTGGTGAAGCTGTGCCAGCAAACAAAGCCTTGTTTTCCACTGGTGTGGGCTCTTTACCCCCCCCCCTGCTTCTGGCCATCTGCTGGCTTCTTCCTTTGTTTACTTCTGGCCTTCCGGTATCTGTGAGGATGACCTTGGCTCCCATGAGAAACAGAGCTCTGAGCTGCCGACTCCTTGGCTCCCCCTGGAGGCTGGAATGCTGCCTGGGATGACATCACAATCAGCTCCCCCTGCAGCTTGCAACCGGTGCCCTCGGCATCCCTGCATACACTCTCATTCTGGGAAACAGCCAGGACCTCCGATGCAGTCAGACTCTGGGCTGGGATGACCAGCAGATGAGCTACTTTCAAAGCATTCCACATCTGACGTGCTGTAGCATTGCCAGATAGCGTTTTAATTTCCTCCAGAGAGACGGATAAGACTATTAAGTCTATCACCCTTAAATCTTGGGCCTTCCATCTATCTGTCAGAGGAACTGGAGGGGCCTCACACACAGTATGCCACACTCCAAATTGTCGCAGTAAACTCTCACACCACACAGCCCAGGTCTCATAATTGTGCCCATTTAGCTTTGGGCACTGAGCAGCTTCAGAAGCTTGGAAAAACTCCATTCCAGCTCTTTACTTGAGCCATGAGTCTTTTTCACTTCAGAGACTTCTTATCTTGGCAGCTCATAAATCTAGAGTTCTGCTTGGCTCGACTCCCAGGCCATTTAAGCCAGCCGGACATCAAAGTCACTCTGCCGCGGCAACGAAAAGCCTCACTTTTGCTTTTCCCCCACATACCTCTCTCGCAGTCTTACTCTCCTGTAAGTGCCGTGAATCTGGGCCCATAACCTGTTGTTGGGATACTGCCAGGGAGACAAAGTCCATCATGGCCCCACGTCGCCTCCGGACGTCCATCGATCGCCTGTAGACACGCAGTATCAGCAATTAGCGATACAAGCTCCAGAAATAGCTTGCCACATTCCAGAGCTGATGCACGCTCTTATCAGCAGATAATGCACAGCGAAAGATGCACGCAGGAGAGCATTATTTAAGTTTATTCAGCGTTGGTCAGAACAGAGAAAAAACATGACCGCCTGCTTCAGTGTTCAGGCACCGAGAGAGAAACAAAAGCAACAGACACAACAGAAACATCCTGTGAACAGGAAATACGCAGGCTGTGACACAAACATCCTGCTCCCTTTTAAGGTGGAACGGAAATATCCTAACAGATGGGAAAGGAGAATAGTTGGTTTTGTCATATAGAGGTTTAAATTCTTGCCCCCCGTAGGCTGCTGTGTTAAGATAGGGACAGAACCTTTTTATGTGTCCCTCTTCTTGGCAGTGGAAACATCCTCCGGTGGTGGGTCCTCACTGCCTGTAGGGGTTGGGGGGTCCTCCTTCCCGGACCCCTCTTCCTCGACCAAAGCCTCTGCCCCGGCTGGGGTTAGGTTCCATGCTCAGGGCTAAGATCTGTTCAATTTCAGGCTTGGTTTCCTTTCGCTTCCTCTCATCCCAGGAATTGTAAACCGATTTGGCTATAGACAAGATCTCGCTAATACTTTCCCCGTCATATCCAATTTGGAGGTTTAGGGCTTTTCTGATGTCTGGGCTGGCTTGGTCCTTAAAGAAGCCCTTTACGATAACTTCATGCTGGGAGTTTTCCAGGTCTATTCCCCCCCCCCCATGTCTTAATAGCTGATACCAGCCTGGTGTAATAATCCGATGGGTGCTCATTTGGTCCTTGCAATACTGTTTGGACCTTCGTCCAGTTGACGGTACGCTGTCCAGCAGCCTTTATGCCGTCTAATATTGCATTCTTAAATAAATCTAAGCACCAGATCCCGTTGGTGGTATTGTAGTCCCAGGTTGGTTCAATACGTAGGCATTGAGCTGTGAGAGCCGCTACCCCTTGGGGTCGTCCCGCCTGGTAGTCCGGGAGTTCTATCGCCTCTCCAGCCTTGGCCAGAATGTCCGCCTTCTCGGCTTCGTTAAAGAGGGCGTTCAAAAGGACATGGATGTCTGGCCAAGTGGGCTTGTGAGTGGAGAAAATAGTGCTGACTTGACGGTGGCACTTATCCGGATCGTCCCTCAGGGAAAGCATTTGATTTGACCAGGTTACTAGGTCAGCCATATAAAAGGGTTGGTGCGTGTATACCATCCGGGGGGGGGGGGTCCGTCGGGTTGCAGGGGTGGAATCGGCAAGGCCCTTAGGGGCATCTGGTCTGCTGTAGGACCCATTTGGCTAGAAGTCCCCGGGGTTTCTATGGGTTTTTCTGAATGACTAGGGTCCTCTGGGGTGGCGCTCTTCTTTGCTTTGGCTTGCAATCGTGTGAGTCTTTGGTTCGTGCCCCCCCCCCGTGCTCCTTCTCCCCCGTTTCCTCGTCGCTATCCAAATTGTCGTTAGGGGCGGGTGGCGTGGGCTCTCTATAGTAGAAAGGGATCAGGGCTTGTTCCATAGAGTCGTTTGCGGGGTGTCCCTCGTAGGGGGGGGCAGAGGCTGCCTTCCGGGATTTAATATGGGCACCTCCGCCCTCTGTTCTCTATCAGGATCTCATGGGACGGATTGCGTGCTTTACGCAGCCTGAATTGGTCCTTGCTACGGCACTGGAAGCCCTTTACCAACTGAGGTATACCGGTTTTTTTGAGCTTGACAAGGAGCTGGCGGGGGGAGGGGAACAGAATGTGGAAAGGTGTTACCAGACCTTGCCACTGCAGTGAATTCGATTGGAAGAATTGCTTACAATTTCTTGGGTTTCTTGCGTTCAAAAAGCTTTATTCATGCAGCAACTATTTACAGGATGAGTGGAGATGTGAGAGAGAAAATAGAAGCTATATTGTCTAGAGATGACTGCGAAATGGCTCAGCTTTTAGGGGTGGGATTAACTAAGACCTAGAGGCTTGCAACTAAGTGCCAGGTAGACTGCCACATAAACAGTGACCTGGTGTATTTATTTTACCTTTATTCATTTTTACCCTGTAAAATCTATACGCTGCTTGATTGCGTGGCTATTCCCTCCCCCCCACAGGTGGAATAAATGAAGACACGGACACAAAGTTTTAGGTTAATGGGCGTAAATGGCCACAACTTTATTGATTACAGGAAAGAAGGGTATTGGCTTTAGGCATTGGCCCCTAACCGACTATCCGGTCTAACCGGGAAGGGTTAAACACCAACAGGGGGAGCCACCCGAGATGCATATCCCTAGGCGCTCCCCGAGGGGTTACCGCTCGGGGGCGCGCTTTAGGCCCTAGCCTCCGTAGGTTTCGGACGAGGCGTCGCCCCTCGGAGTCCTTTAACGAACTACCCTTCAAGCATTGGGGGAGGTGATGGCGTTCCTCCCCCCCAACCTCATCTGCATGACAATACCCCGGCCAATGCCTACCGCCACCGAGCCGTAAGCCGGCTCGCCGCCAATACCCTCAGACCTGTAACCAATCCCTAACACCCTGAAAAATATCTGTCAACCAAATATCATTGCCAGCATCAGATAGATGCACGCCATCCCAGCGATAAAGCATTTCCTTGTCAAACCGTATGCATGGGTGCTGGATGACCCGTCCGCCCAACGCGGCCACTCTACGTGCCACCGCGCGCTCCACAATCCTCCTAGCTTTATTCACCGCCACGGGTCTCTCTGCATTCCGCCAGCATCGCCTTTCCAGCAAGGATGACCAAATTATTGTAATGTTTTCATGGGATGCCCTCAACAATTCCAAGTCATTGATAATGCTCCACATCAAGTCCACCCCTTTCCTATAAGCCAAGTCGTTCTCGCCCAACTGGATGACCAAGGCACTGGGTGGGCCTTCGGCAGCGATTTTCCTGGATACAGCTGGGAAAAACTCTTCCCAACGCATACCCCTCCTAGTGATCCATGACAATTTGACCCTGCTGGGTAGCCGTAGCTCCTTATCCCAGCCCCTTTGTCCGGCGCGCCGCTTTGCCCAATATACGATGCTGTGGCCGATAATCCACAGTCGAACCACATCAGTACCTGAAATGAGAGAATCGGAGACAGGTTTGACAGTGGTTAAGAAGGTGAAATACCTAGGGGTTCACTTGACATCAAAAAATTTGAACTTGTATAAAGATAACTATGAAAAATGTTGGTCAGAAATTAAAAAAGATCTAGAAATATGGTCAAATTTGAAATTGTCAATGTTAGGCCGAATTGCAGTTATTAAGATGAATGTATTGCCTAGAATGTTATTTTTGTTTCAAACTTTGCAGATTCTTGACAAGATGGACTGTTTCAAGAGGTGGCAGAAAGACATTGCAAAATTTGTCTGGCAGGGCAAAAAGCCCAGAATAAAATTTAAAGTACTTACAGATGCAAAAGAAAGAGG
This sequence comes from Podarcis vaucheri, assembly GCF_965113315.1. Taxonomy (NCBI): domain Eukaryota; kingdom Metazoa; phylum Chordata; class Lepidosauria; order Squamata; family Lacertidae; genus Podarcis; species Podarcis vaucheri. The sequence goes on from NC_138757.1 coordinate 32,789,942, forward strand.
GGGATTTGCCCTGCCGGACTTAAAACTATACTATGAAGCAGCAGCGTTTTGCTGGCTGAAAGAGTGGATGCTCCTCGAGAATACAGATATCTTGGATTTAGAAGGTTTCAACAATACATTTGGTTGGCATGCATATCTATGGTATGACAAAATCAAAGTGCATAGGGCCTTTAAAAATCACATTGTCAGAAAAGCGTTGTTTAATGTTTGGATAAGATATAAAGACTTGTTGGAAAACAAAACCCCTAGATGGTTGTCACCCTTGGAGGCTAAGGCATTGAAGAAACTCAATATGGAGGCCGAGTGGCCAAAGTATTGGGAAATTTTGGAACAAGAGGGAGATAAATGGAAATTACAGAGTCATGAGAAATTGAAAACTAAAGTACGAGATTGGCTCCATTATTATCAAATAATGGAGGTTTACAAACAAGATAAGAAAATTGGCTTCCAGGTGGAGAAATCAAAATTAGAAACTGAATTGTTAGAACCCAATACTAAGAATTTGTCAAGAATGTATAATTTGCTGCTGAAATGGAACACACAAGATGAAACAGTTAAATCGGCTATGATTAAGTGGGCACAGGACATTGGCCATAACATTATGTTTGCTGACTGGGAATGGTTGTGGAACACCGGTATAAAATTTACGGCATGTAATGCCTTAAAGGAGAATATTATGAAAATGATTTACAGGTGGTACATGACTCCAGTCAAGCTAGCAAAAATTTATCATTTGCCTGATAATAACTGTTGGAAGTGTAAAGAAACCGAGGGTACTTTTTATCACCTTTGGTGGACGTGCCCAAAGATTAAGGCTTTCTGGGAAATGATATATAATGAAATGAAAAAAGTACTTAAATGTACTTTTCCTAAGAAACCAGAGGCCTTTCTCTTGGGCATTGTCGGCCAATTGGTGTCAAAGAAGGATAGAACTTTTTTTATGTATGCTACAACAGCAGCAAAAATACTCATCGCAAAGTATTGGAAGACCCAAGATTTACCCACTCTGGAAGAATGGCAGATGAAAGTGATGGACTATATGACACTGGCTGAGATGACTGGCAGAATCCGCGACCAGGGGAAGGAGACGGCAGAAGAAGAATGGAAGAAATTTAAAATCTATCTTAAGGACTATTATAAACTTGATGAATGTTAGAATGTCGAGGTTTTGAGAAAGAAAGGGTTACAGCGATATAAGATTAGATTGAAGGAAAGATTAAGAAGACATATGTTTGACAGAATTACTTGGAAGTTGCTGGAAAACTTTGGACATTGGGATGCAGAAAGGGGAGGTATGGGGGAGTCTGAGAAACAAGGTTTATGAAAAAAAGTTATGAAACTATACGTGTTTGTATGTCTTTTTATACGTTTGTATTGTTTTAAAAATTTTGTAAAACCAATAAAAAATTATATTAAAAAAAAAAATGAAATGAGAGAATCGGAGAACCAGATCAGGAGGAGTGCCAGGGGGGAAAGCTGAGGGGAATTTAGAAGGGCTTCCGGATGTAACCCCGGTATGCGTTAGATTTCCAGCGCCCCATGTCCATAATTCTTTCCGCCGGTAAACCCATATGGGCGGCGGTGGTCGCCGCCCCAATGCGAAAGGAGTGTGCGGCGTACTCCTCTTGGGGAAGCCCGATGGCGGCAATTGCTCTGCGCATGACCCTCGTCAACTGTTGCTTTGAGAGGGGGGAACCGTCGGAATGTAAGAAAAAGGGGCCACTAGATTCTGGCCTTACACACAGGTATTTTTTAGCATCCTTTACAGGGCAGGGGCCCGCCTTTTGTGTCACCTGAAGGCAAACCAAGGCTCCCTTGCCCAGCTGATCAGTCTTCGAACTACGGATTTTTAACATTACATGCGCACTGTCCACGGTTACGTCCTCCAACAATAGCCCCCTAGAGGCTGCGCGGTCCTCACAGACCACTTCGCCTATGCGTAGGGCGCCAAAAAATGTGAAAGAAAACGCTGCTGAAAATAATCTGGCTTCATATCTTGACCAACACAGGGCCCTCAGCTTCCTACGGATTTGGGTGAGTATATCTAAAGTTATGGGCCTTCTACTGTCCCGGCCATGAGGCCTGGACCTGCGCCAGCCCTCAAGCATCTTCCGCACCACGAAATGCGAACAGGGATCAACGGAAAATAAAGTTTTAGAAAAGAAGGATATAGCTACTGAATGAATATTGAGGGTTTTGGGGGCCCGGCCAAGATCTCTAAGGTGGACCAAATACTCTATGACTTCAGACTTGGACGGTGGCCTGCCTGGCTTGAACCGCTCCTTTTTGATGCGGAAGGATGTGAAGTCTAGCCATGCCTTATTATATGATCTCAGGGTAGACGGCGCTAGCGCAGACAATACTCCCTTTATAGCTTCTCGTTGCCAATATTCCAGAGGTGCTCCGGGAATGGTTGCGGCTGCTGCTGCGCATCCGGCGCCAATGAGCGAAAGCGTTCCATCTGGAAACGAGATAGAGCATCCGCGATGTTATTATCAATACCGGGGACAAACTTGGCTGAAGCGTGAAGGTTCAACCGCAGGCAGGAAAGGACAAAGTACCGCAAAAGGGAGGCTACTCTGGGTGAACGTGACGATTGTTTATTCAAGACTGACACGACCGCTAGGTTGTCCGTCCAAAAACAGGCCCAATGGTTCTTAAACTGGTCTTCCCATAAGTGGATTGCAACTACGATGGGAAAGAATTCTAAGAATGTCAAATCACGCAGTATTGGTTTACCTTGCCAGGAGGGAGGCCAGTGCTGAGCACACCACTGGCCCCTGAAGTACACCCCAAAACCCAAGGACCCGGCCGCATCCGAATGTACTTGGAAATCTGACTGTAGCGCCAAAGTATCCTGCCAAAGCGATATGCCGTTGAAACCATCCAGGAATTGCAACCAAACAAGGAGGTCCGCCTTTACTGCCTTGGAAAGGCGTACCCTATGATGGGGTGACCGTAAGCCCGTGGACAGCTTTGCTAGGCGGCTGCAGAAGAGACGGCCGGGGGAAACCACACGGCAGGCGAAGTTGAGGTGCCCCAGGAGGGATTGAATTTGCCTCAAGGTGACCTTCTTTAAAGGCAGCATTTGGCCGATGAGTTCTCTTAGGGCAGCCAATTTGTCAGCTGGTAAGCGCGAGGTTTGGGCTACGGTGTCAAGTTCAATGCCCAGGTAGGTCATGGTTGTGACCGGACCCTCAGTCTTCTCGCCTGCCAGAGGGACCCCCAGTTCCCTCGCTAAGGACTCGAAAGCCAGGAGGAGGGACCTGCACTCCCCGGCGTCACTTGCCACCAAAATAAAATCATCGAGATAATGACCCACCCCTAGGGTGCCAGTTCTAAACTTTAGGGCCCATTCCAAGAATGTGCTGAAGGTCTCGAACGCAGCACAGGCAATAGAACAACCCATGGGCATTGCTTTGTCAATGAAGTAAGTTCCCTGAAATTTGAAACCCAACCAGCGGTAGTCTTCCGGATGAACCGGGAGTAGGCGGAATGCCGACTCAATGTCGCATTTTGCCATAAAGGCGCCCCTGCCAAAGCTCCGCACCAACCGCACGGGTTGATCGAAAGACGAATACTTCACCGTGCACATTTCTTGGGGAATGGCATCATTAACCGAGGCTCCCTTGGGATAGGACAGGTTGTGTATCATTCTAAATTCACCGGGGGCCTTCTTTGGGAGAATACCGAGCGGGGAGATATGAAGCCCTTCGATAGGCGGTGTTGCGAATGGACCGGCCACCCTCCCGGCTGTAATCTCCTTCTGTATTTTTTTTGTCGCAATGTCGGGCCTATCTAGGACTGATTTCTGGTTAGGGGGGCAAGTGGAATTAGGAGTGAAGGCAACCGGAATTCTAAAACCTTCAGAAAACCCTTCATCCAGTAGGTGGGCTGCACGTCTATTTGGATAGAACTTTAACAGTGCTCTCAAGGGTTCCAATTTTATCGGAGAGCACGCGAGGCTTAGGGAGATGTTAGTAATGAGCCCCAGATGGCCCTTGGGCGGGGGCTGCAGCTCCCGCGGTGCCACCCCTGTTTCCCCGGGAGAGGTGACCCCTGCCTCCCCGAAAGGGCTGCTGCCTCCCTTTGAAGCAGTTGATTGCCGGGTGGCCGCCTAAGCACCTATCGCATTCGTGCAAGTACTTACACGTTACGCGCTGACAGGTACCCTTGTTGAAGTCCCAGCACTGTCTACGGCGTTGGGTCTCCACCTTACCAGATTTTGGCTGTTGAGCGGTCTTCTTCTCGATATTGGGCCCCACATGGTCAAACCAGCAATTGTTGTCCTTTTGGTCCCAGCGCATTGAAGACAGCAGCGAGGCATTCCTCCGAAAGTCTTCATCGTACGCCAAAGCAGCTTCATCTCCTGCCTGCTCCCGTGCCCTCCTGACGTGTGCCAGGTAGGACACGAGGTGCGCGCCCCTCTTGGGATAGCAACTTGACACTACTGCCATAAAGACTTGATAGCCATTAAGCCAATTCTCAAATGTTCGCTCTACCCGGGGTGCCCTGTACCTCCTTTTCCCATAGTACTTCGTTTTTTCCCCTTTCCCTTTGACCTGCGCTGGGGGCAGCAAGGAAAACATATCCACATAATTGCCATTCAATATCTTGTTCCTTTTCCTCTTAGAGAGGTGGTTCCCCAGAATAAAGTCAGTGGCCGCGTTGGTTGAGACTTTAACGTCTGGAACCAGGGCCCCATCCTTCCAATCGAGCGTGCCATTAAATGTCTTCCTGTGTGAGTTGGCCCTCCTCTCATGCACCCACTGAGGTGCTCCTGTGTCCCCCCCCCTCGCCACAATATGTCTCCATTGGGGCGTCACTATCCCCATCTGATGAAGAGGTACCTGTTTCGTCCTCGGAGTCCGAAGTGTCTCTCTTCTTGCTTTTCTTGGACCGGTGCTTCTTCTTCGCCTTCCTCTTCCCGCCCCGTGACGCGTCGTCACGGGGGGCCGGGTCGGCGGCTGTGGCTACCCGCTGAGGGGGCAGCTCTTCCTCAGAAGATGACTCCTCCGAGGTGCTTGGTTGTCCAGGGTTGTCCTGGAAAACACTGGGAACATCAATCACCTCCTGGCGCGGGGCTGATGTAGAGGCCACCGCCGGCCTGGCCTTTTGCGCGCTCGCCCTAGGTTTTTTAGCTGGTGCCTTGCCTTTCAGCGGACCTGACTTAGATTTTTGAGTTCGAGCAGCTTGTAAGCGTGTCCGTGGCCTGCTGGGGGCCTGCTCAACCACGTTAGCTGCACTAGTGGAGGGACCATCCTGACCCTGCTGACTGGGGGGGGGGGTGTCTGGTATGCAATCTTGTGACACCTCTACGATGTTCGGAGAGGGAGTGATAGGTGTCCTGCACTGCGCGTAGAATGATTGCAGCGCGGAAAAGAGCTGGGCCAGGGCCTGAGGGTTACATGGGCCTGTTGGTATCAGGGCGTTACCATGCTGAGATTGTTGGGGATTGCTGTTGCTCTCCATGTCCAAGCCGAAAGCAGCGACTTGGGGGGGGGGGCGCAAGTCAAGTTTTTATGCAAATCGGGTATTTATTTTTTGTTTTGTTTATTTATTGATTTTTATTTCTATCTATCTTTCTATCAAAAATTATTTTATTTATTTATTTATTTAATTAATTATGTATTTATTTATTTAATTATTTATTTATTTATTTATTTATTTATATTTATTTATTTATTTATATATATACTTACTTGTTTATTTGTATTTAAGTGAATGGGGCTATATCACTATCTATCTCAGTGTTTCCCAACCACTGTTCCGCGGCACACTAGTGTGCCGCGAGATGTTGCCTGGTGTGCCGCGGGAAAAATTAAAAAATTCGAAAGATTTTTTTTTTAAAGTCAAATTTTCGATTGGGCCGCCGTCACTAGATGACCCCTGGGGTTCCCTCCCTCCCTCCCGCTCTGCGCCTCCCTCCTCCTCCTCCTCCGGGGAGGCCCTTTCTGGCTCTCGGCCAAGGATTGGCGGCTGCCACTCACTCACTCGCTCGCCCACCCGTCCCTCCATCCCTGCACCCGGCCTCTCCCCCTCCGTCCCCGGCGCGGGGGCTGCCGGGATCCGTAGTCCCCTCGCCCTTGGGCTCCGCGCCCGTGCGGGGTGCACGAACTACGTTTCCCAGCGTGGCCTGGCGGGCCGGGTGTTTTGTTTGAAGCGCTCTTCTCCCGGCCATGGAATGAGCGCGGCGGCGGCGGCCGGGCGGGCAGGGGCTCTTCCGCGCAGACCTCGCGCAGCCTGCCTGCGCCCCCGCGGAGATCGGGCGGCAGGATGGAGCCCGGGGATCCCCGCGGAGCGGCGGAGGCAGAGGCTGCCCCCCAGGTAGGGCTGCGTCGGGGTGTGTGTGTTTATTTTTGCAATGCTGCATCCGCGCCGGAGGGGACGCATCGGACTGCGGGGAGACCCCTTGGCGGGCGTGCAAGGCAATGCCTGCGTGCAGGCGTTGCATGGAGTGCAGTGCAATGCGATGGCAACGCGGCGCCCTGCATGCATGCATGCAACTTCCACTGGCGCTCCGGACTTGGCAGGTGAGGGGGGTCCCCAGTGGGCGGCAGAGAGAGCCGGGAGGGTGAAGGGGAGCCGGGGGGGAGCAGCGCTGCTCCCCGAGCCGAGCCCGGGGGGAAACTTCGGCGTCGTTGCGCCGGGTGTTGGAAGCAGAGGCTGGCGGGGGCCCCTCACCTGCAAAACCTGGTCGCCTCTCATATATTTTGTGCATTGCATTCATCGCCCGCTTTCTCCTCCAAGGAGCTCCCGGGGGCGCGCGTGGTTCTCCCCGTGTTATCCTCGCAACAACAGCCCTGCAAGGTGGGTCAGGCGAGTGGCCCAAGGGAGCACCCAGGGATTGTCCTGGCCAGGTGGGGTGATTTGAACCCTGCTCTCTGCCCGGTCTTCGTCCTCATTTAGCCCCCACATGTGCATGACTGTGCATGACTGAGGTTTTCCCCCCTCGTCTTGGCTATGGTGTGAGTCTGTGCTGTTAATTAATGGGGTTCTGCCTTCGGAGAAGATGAGCCAGCCCTCAAGGAGGTGATTATGTAATTTGCTAGCAATTCATGTCCCTCCCGGCGTGACGCTGCGCGCTGACGTCACGGGGCTGTAATGGTGGTGTGCCTCGAGATTTTTTTTCATGAAACAAGTGTGCCTTTGACCAAAAAAGGTTGGGAAACACTGATCTATCTATCCTGCTATAGCTGTCTGGAGACCTGGGAAAACTCAAGTAAAATTAAGCTGGCAGCAAAGCCACTAAGTATGCCTCTGGAAAACAATAGCCCTAATTACTGGTCGTTAGCCTTAAAATTGTCCTGCTGGCCAGCAAGATAATAGGGTTCCTATGGCAACAAAGGAGCTAGCCGGCAGCAATAGTTAACTTTCAATGCCACAACACAGGCGTTCCTATAGCAACGCTAAATGAATCTCCAGGCAGAGCAGACCTGGAAAAGCAACGAAACGCAGCAGGAATTGCGGTCAATGGGGCCAGCCGGCCCTTGCCAGCCAAGTAAGATATTCTGTATTTATATATTAGCAACCAGCAAAATTGACAGCCAATTTGGGAATAGCCTTCTAACCACCAAATATCCTTTTAATTACCCAGTGTAAGGCTATCAAATTACAATTCAGCTCAAATTAATTTAGTGCCAAACAACCAAATAATTAGAAAATGCAAGGGAAGCGGCCGGAAAACCGGCTAGGTTACAGCCTATTAAACCTAAAAGATAATTTAGTACGAGCTAAATCAATAAGCCCACCAATGCTTTCCTCAGACCAGGCTAGGTATCAGATCTAATTTAATATATATGGTGCTCAGCAGGCCAAAGGCAAAAACACCCCCTTTGCGCGCCTAAGCTGCCGCTGATGCTATGTTGATGTGTTGCCGTAAGGCAGCCTGCTCGGCCCAGCGTATACAGAAGCCTTCACGCTTGCCTGCCTATGGCAAAATGGCGGCCGTCTCCAGGCCACGTGGGGCGGAAGCAATGGCGGCCTAAGGCAAGCTGTAGCCTAGCAACGGTGCCGCTTCACGCTCACTAACCAGGCTAAACAGAAAATTTTCTCCCCACAACAGAGAATATGCCCCTCAAATGAGCCTAAAATTTAACCGGACGAATTCGAACCCAAGCCGCACACCCCCTAGTCGGTGAAACCCACGGCGGCAGCGAAAACCGAAATAGACGCCCCTTGCAGCCCCCAGAAAATGAGCGCTCCCTTACGGTTCCTGCAACCCGTGGATAACTTCCCGCCCGGGGGTGTGTGAAAAGAACGCTCCCTTTGCGCCCGCCCACGAGCCCTCAATTTAGAAGCTTAGGGCCAGACAGTGCTCTCCAGCAGCCCCCCGGATCCCCCCACACCTGCGGCGGCGCACCGCAGCGCGGAAAAGAGCCGCGCTCCGAACCCCGTAAGAAAAACCTAAACGAATGGTGCGTTGCGAAGGAGACGAGCCTGGGACTCAGTTGATGAGCGGCAACTGGCGGCTGATGAGCGGCTGATGAGCGGCTGCAGGCGCGACGATCCGGGGCTCAGCTGATGAGCGGCAACTGGCGGGCTGCTGAGCGGCTGCCGGTGCGACACTCTGGGGCTCAGCTGATGAGCGGCAACTGGCGGGCTGCTGAGCGGCTGCTGGTGCAACGCTCCAAGGCTCAGCTGATGAGCGGCAACTGGCGGGCTGCTGAGCGGCTGCCGGCGCGACGCTCCGGGGCTCAGCTGATGAGTGGCAACTGGCTGATGAGCGGCTCGCGGCAAAGCGGCAGTTCCCAAAAAAAAAAAAAAAATGAGGCTAGTGTGGAGGAAGAAAGACTCCGCGGCGATCCTCCAGACGAACCAGCAAACCGCGTTGGCTGCGAGGGCGAAAAGGGGCGAGCCGAGGGCTGCCCCGACCTTAAGTGGCCTTTAGATTGGCTGGCGCTACTGGGGATGCTAAATAGGGGAATCCCTGGCGCCAGCCTCGCGGGAGTGAGTGTGGGCGGGGTCATGATCCCGCAACTCCCCCTCCTCCTGAAGATCGGTAGGGGCATTGTCAAAAGTGGTTTAAGCTAACACATGCATTCACTAGAAGTTCAAGAGAATGACATGTATTTGATGCTCCCCCCGCCGCCCCCCAATATGAGGAAGACTCCAAGGAGACAGAGTCTAAAAAGGTTTCTCTCCTTCTCTCCAGCCTCATGAAGCCCAAATTACCCCTGAAGCTCCACAGCTTGATTGTGCATGCAGCCTTTGCGGCGGTCATTGAGGTCAAAACTGAGCCCGTCAAGCAGGTAAGTTGTTAGCCTTGAAATTTGACGAAGAAGGAAGATACAAGTACAAGGAGAAAAATTTCTGATTGTGGGAATTTATGCACCAAACGAGGGGAAATCTGAATTCTTTAAGAAGTTGCATGAGACCTTACTGGATTATTTGGATTACAACTTAATTTTGATGGGGGACATGAACGGAGTAGTATCTACAAATATGGACAAAGCACAAAGACTGGTAGTCTCTAAAGATGGGAGACTACCAAAGACTTTCTTTGAAATGACTGAAAACATGGACTTGATTGACATTTGGAGAACAAAGAACCCTCTCGAGAGAGAGGGAACTTTCTTTTCTGAAGCTATGATGACATGGTCTAGAATTGACCAAATATGGGTTACTAGTGGGATGGCACCAAAGATAAAGAGAGTGGAAATCTGCCCAAAAACGTGCTCCGACCATAATGCTGTAAAGATGCAGATGAAGTTAACAACAGCTGGTTCCTTCAGATGGAGGATGAATGACACCTTATTTAGAGACGAAGAGGTTTACAAAAAGGCCCAAAAAACTTTGAGAGACTATTTTGAAATAAATTTAAAAACAGATGTTGAAAAAAGAGTAATCTGGGACGCAAGTAAAGCTGTTATGTGAGGATTTTTGATACAACAAAATACAATAAAGAAGAGAAGCCAAAATGAGAAAAAGGATAAGATTTTGGAAAAGATAAAAGAAGGAGAAAAGAAGCTAAGATCCAAACCAAAGTCCCAAGAGATCTTGAGAGAAATTAAGTTATATCAGACACAATATATGGAATTGATGAATCAAGAAATAGAATGGAAGATTAAACAAATGAGACAAAGGACATTTGAATCTGCAGATAAATGTGGTAAACTTCTGGCTTGGCAATTGAAGAAAAGGCAAAAATTAAATACGGTCACAAGCTTAGAGGTTGAAGGAAATAACATTTATAAGCCAAATGAGATTAGAAACTGCTTCCAGAGTTATTTCAAAAAACTATACTCACAAGGGCCGGAGAATGAAGGGGACATAGATGAGTTTCTAAAGAAATATGGATTACAAAAAATTTCTCATCAAAGTAAAATAGATCTGAATCAGAAAATAACTGAACAAGAGATAGAAGGTGCCATTCAAAACATGCAACTGGGCAAATCTCCAGGACCAGATGGGCTGACTTCCAGATATTACAAAGCTTTGAAGGAGTGGTTATTACAACCTCTGAAGGAAGTCTGCAATGAAATTTTAGAGGGGGGAAAAGCACCAGAATCGTGGAAAGAAGCTTATATTACACTCATACCGAAAACAGAGACTGAAAAGACTCAGCTTAAGAACTACCGCCCTATATCATTACTCAATGTGGATTACAAAATTTTTGCAGACATTTTGGCAAAAAGATTGAAAAAAGTATTGGTGGAAGAGATTCATAAGGACCAAGCAGGCTTTCTCCCAGGAAGACATTTGTCAGATAACATGAGGAATATAATAGACATTTTGGAATTATTAGAGGTGAACAAAAACACTAAAGCAGTACTGATATTTGTGGATGCGGAGAAAGCCTTTGACAATATTTCTTGGAGTTTTATGAAGAAGAATCTACATGGGATGGGGGTAGGCCAAGGATTTGAGAATGGTATAGGTGCAATATATTCAGAACAAAAGGCTAAATTAATTGTAAATAATGTGATAACGGAAGAATTTAAAATAGAAAAAGGGACACGACAGGGGTGCCCAATTTCCCCATTACTTTTTATATCAGTCCTGGAGGTTTTGCTAAATATGATTAGAAGAGACCAGCTGGTTAAAGGGGTACAAGTCGGAGCTAAACAGTACAAATTGAGGGCCTTCGCAGATGACTTGGTACTTACTTTACAAGAGCCAGAAACTAGTACGAAAAGGGTTTTTAATTAATTCAAGAATTTGGTCAAGTTGCAGGATTTAAGTTGAACAAACTAAAAACCAAGGTATTGGAGAAAAAATTGACAGTTACTGAAAGGGAGAGGTTCCAGAATGAAACAGGATTAATTGTGGTTAAGAAGGTGAAATACTTGGGGATTAATATGACTTCTAAGAATGTGAATTTATTTAAAGACAATTATGAGAAATGTTGGACAGAGGTAAAAAAAGATCTAGAAATATGGTCAAATTTGAAGCTTTCCTTGTTAGGCCGAATTGCTGTTATTAAGATGAATGTATTGCCGAGAATGTTGTTCTTATTCCAAACATTGCAAATTGTGGACAAGATGGATTGCTTCAAGAGGTGGCAGAAAGATATCTCGAAGTTTGTCTGGCAGGGCAAAAAACCCAGAATAAAATTTAAAATTTTAACTGATGCAAAGGAAAGAGGGGGATTTGCCCTGCCGAACTTAAAACTGTACTATGAATCAGCAGCTTTCTGCTGGATGAAAGACTGGCTACTTCTTGAGAATACAGATATCTTGGACTTGGAAGGTTTTAATAATGTATTCGGATGGCATGCATATTGTCAGGGAACTGACATCAGAGGAAAGGGAGTTGGTAGGGCTCCCAGAGACTGGGAGAGAGTCAGCAGCCAAAGCAGGGACCAGTAGGGGGAGCGAGGGGTCTCTGGAGGAGGATCTCAGTAATGCTGAGAGAGACGCAGCAGCCCAGGCAGGAAACAGCAGGGGAGAGAAAGGGGTGAGAGACACGTCCAGCGAAAATAGCGGGGAGGTGTCAGAAGCAACTGCAGGGAGACCCATGCTTCGCCGGAAGCTGCCACGTCGTGAGTCCAGGAGACGCGTTTCCGTTAAGGAGCTTCTTTGCTGGAAGCGCTTCCGCAGGCAGCCACTGTCAGACTCTACTAGTGACTAGAGCAGACATGTCTGAGGAGCTCTGTCACACACAGAGGTTTGTGGGGCCGCACAAACTCTGAAGGGGCACAATTTTAAGCACAAGCAGCTAATCATCCCCTGACAGCAGTCTGACAGTCTTTGTACGCTGCCTGTGCAGGAGAAAGCATCATGAGCAACCCAGCCGGAACCGGAGAGGCAGGGGTTGGAGCTGGTCCAAGCTTGGAAGAAAGGTATCAAGCTCTGGAGGTCCAACTTGCGCTGCAGACGGCGAGGCTCGAGGAGAGAAGGGCTCAGGATGCTGACAAAAAGGGGAGAACCACTCAGTTCCCCAGAAAGGTACCAGGATTGGTGCAGAAGTTTGGGGGGGACCCCAAGGATTACCATGCCTTTAGGACCGAGATGCAATATGCCCTGAATGTGCAGTTTGATGAGTTCCCGGATGAGGAATCGCGAGTTGCTTTCGTAATTGGGCATCTTGAGAAGGGGGCGCGGGACTGGGTTCGACCCCTGATGGCAACGCACAACGATATCCTAAAGGACACTATGAAGTTCTTTCGTGCAATGGATATCATGTTTTCCAGCGATATTGAGGAAGGGGTGGTGCGCAGACAGCTAATGGCTTGCAAGCAGGGAAGCAGATCTGTCCGTGAGTACTGGACTGAATTTACCATGCTGATTCACAGATTGGGGTGGGATTTATCGGCAGCACCCATTCAGATGCTATTTGAAGAAGGTCTTTCTTCGGCTGTGAAAGACGAGCTGTCCAGGAGCCCCAGGGCGGTATCTATGGATCAGCTGACCAAATCTGCGCTGACCATTGGAGCGCGCCAGGAGGCAAGAGCCTTGGAGAGGCGGGAAGGGAGAGGGGAACGTTGGAAGGAGTTACGCATTCCAGACATTCCTGAGCCAGCTTTCCCGCCGGCAGAGCCGATGGAAATCGGAACAGCCCGCGCGCGCGCAGTTTCAAAGCCCAGTGAGGGGGCGAAGAAGGAGGGAAAGGGAGCCCGGAAATGCTATCTCTGCCAACAGCCAGGCCACTTTGCCAGAGTCTGCCCCCAGAGGAAGGAATGGCAAGGGATGGTGGGAGCAGTTGAGGGGGGAGAGCAGGGAGAAACGGAGCAGGTAAAAGCCAACGCCTGGTTGCCACCGTCAGGGCACTGCAGCCAGGCCAAAGAGCAGTAAAAGTGCCCGTGCCAGAAGCTCCTCGACCTGCTCTAGTAATTGAAGTGTCGCTAGAGCTGCAAAATGGACACCCCCTAAAAATAAAGGCGCTGTTGGACTCAGGCAGCTCCTGCAATTTTATGAGCAAGGAGTTTGCTGCTGAACATCAGATACAGACTATCCCTTTAAGCAACCCCCTGCAGGTGACCACGATCGATGGCAGGGAACTGTTGGGAGGAGGAGTCAGCTTGCAGACCGTCCCAATGATAATGAGGGTGGCAAGGCACACAGAACTGATAGCGTTTAATGTGGCCACCTTGGGAGGCGCTCCCATTATTGTGGGAATGAGCTGGCTAGCCCTACATGATCCGCTGGTGGGCTGGCATCAAAGAGTGGTTTCCTTCGGTTCAGCACATTGCTTAGAACACTGCAGGGGGGAAAAGGGGTCAGCAGGGGCCCAAGCCACCCTGGCAGGGACTGAAGTAATGGGGAAGGGGAAGGTGCCACCACAGTATGCTGATCTCAGCGACGTGTTCAGCGAGAAGGAAGCTGACCAACTACCCCCGCATAGGCCCTTTGATTGCCAGATCAATTTACTCCCTGGAGCACAGCTTCCGGTAGGCAAGTTGTATGCCATGTCAGACAGGGAAATGCAGGAGTTGCGAGCGTTCATTGACAAGAACCTGAAGAGAGGCTTCATCAGAGAGTCCAAGGCAGCGGGGGGTAGCCCAGTGTTTTTTGTGGATAAAAAAAACACGGACAAGCCGAGACTTGTATGTGATTTTAGGCGGTTAAATGCAGTGACAGAGCCGGCGGCTTTTCCTATGCCCAGGATTGATGATATTTTGGCCAGGGTGCGGAAAGGAAAGATTTTTACAAAGCTGGACCTAAGGGGGGCGTACAACCTGATACGTATAAGGAAAGGGGATGAATGGAAGACCACCATGTCCACCCCTTTGGGGGCATTTGAATACCTCGTTATGCCTTTTGGATTACAAACAGGCTCCGCGTGTTTTCAAGCCTTCATGAACCACGTACTGGGGCCTTTGCTCTACAAGAATTGCGTGGCCTTCTTAGATGACGTGTTGGTGTATTCGGAGAATGAGGAGCAACATGTGAGAGACGTCAGAGAAGTGTTGAGCAGGCTGCAAGCCAACAGGCTGTGGGTGAAACTGGAGAAGTGTCAGTTTCATACCAAGGAGGTGGAATTCCTGGGGTACCGCTTGTCAGACAAGGGGTTGGCCATGGACCCCGGCAAGGTTCAAGCTGTGCTGGAATGGAAAACACCCAAAACCAAGAAGGATGTGCAGAGGTTCCTAGGGTTTGGAAACTTTTATCGTAAGTTCATCCGAAACTTCGCCCACCTGACGGCGCCCATCACGGACTGTCTCAGCAGTAAAAAGAAGTTTGTTTGGACGGGGGAGGCGGAGCGAGCGTTTGAGGAACTGAAAAGGGCCTTCGCCTCTGATGAACAACTTCTACATGTGGATTTACAAAAAAAGCTGAGGGTCGAAACAGACGCTTCGGACAGAGCCATAGGGGCGGTGCTTCTTCTGCAGCCGGGGAAGGAGGGGTCAGAGTGGCGACCGTGTGCCTTCTTTTCGCGAAAGCTGAACAAATCTGAGAGGAACTACACGGTGTACGACCGGGAACTTCTTGCGATTCATGAGGCCTTCCGGAGATGGAGGCACCTGCTAATTGGTGCACAACAGAAGGTGCAAGTGTGCACGGACCATAAGAATCTAGAGTATTGGAGAACTGCGCGAGTGCTCAACCAACGGCAGTTGAGATGGGCCCAGGAGTTCTCCAAATTTAACTTTGAGATTTGTTACGTGCCAGGCCCAGAGAACGTTAGGGCGGACGCTCTCTCACACAAACCTGAATATTTGGAGGGAGAGGGTGCACCCGAAGAGACCCATGTCATTCCCGAGGACCGCTGGGTGTGTGGGGCGGCATTGGTGGGGCAAAGGGAACTGGTAGAGGGAACGGTGCAGGATGAATACGCCCAGGACAAACTCAGGGGTCTCAGGAGGGAGGGAGACAAACCCGGGGGTTTTGAGGAGAGAAACGGGGCGTTGTACTACAAGGGAGCGTTATACATACCTGAAGGGGAATTGAGGGAAAAGGTACTCAAGCAACTGCACGATAGCCCCACAGCAGGGCATTTTGGGCAACACAAAACCATGTGGCTGGTTACCAGGGAATTCTGGTGGCCCAAGGTCAGGGAAGATGTGCGGGAGTATGTGAGAGGGTGTGACCAATGCCAACGAGCCAAGGGGGAGAGGCGGGCACCGGCAGGTTTATTAGAACCACTACCCACGCCGGAAAGGCCATGGGAGGCAGTGGCAATAGATTTCATGACTGATCTGCCCAGGTCCAAAGGGAAAACAGCCATCATGGTTGTGGTAGACCTGTTAACCAAGATGGCCCACTTTATAGCCTGCTCACATGCGGTCACAGCGGAAGAAACCGCTAAATTGTTTGTGGAAAATGTGTTTAGGCTGCATGGCGCCCCCTTGAGGGTGGTTTCTGACCGAGGGAAACAATTTACTTCCAGGTTCTGGAGGAAGCTCATGAGCTTATTGCATGTAGAGGTGAATTTCTCAACTGCCCGTCATCCAGAAACCAACGGGCAGGCGGAAAGAGCTAATGGTGTCCTCCAGCAATATTTGAGGTGTTATGTGAATGACAGAGAGAATGATTGGGTGGAGAAGCTGGCGTTGGCAGAATTTGCCTACAACAATGCAGAGAACGTGTCCACGGGGATGAGCCCCTTTTTGGCTAATCACGGGTGTCATCCCCGAGCCTTCCCAGGGGGGGAAGGGGAGAACTGGAGCGTTCCAGCCGCAGAACAGTTCGTTGAAGAAATGGAAGCGATCCATCGCCAGCTCCAACTTAATTTAAACAGGGCGAAGGAGGAATATAAGAGGCAGGCAGACAAAACCAGAAGGGAAGGGGAAAGCATTAGGGTGGGGGACCAGGTGTGGCTGTCCACCCAAGGGTTACCATTCAAAGGAGGTTGTAAGAAGTTAAGACCCAAAAGGCTGGGCCCATTTGAAGTCACGCAGCAGGTCAACCCAGTGGCTTTCAGACTCCGGTTACCGAACCACATGAAGTTGCACCCAGTGTTCCACAGGTCGTTGCTGTCACCGTATAAAGGGGACAGAGAAGGGAGGGTCAATAGGGGACCAGCTATGGAGGAAAAAGAACACAGCTACCATGTAGCGGAGATTCTCGATTCCAGGTGGAAGGGAGATCAAGTAGAGTATTTGGTAATGTGGGAAGGGGAGCCGGAGTCGGAAAACACCTGGGTCAGGGCAGAGGATGTAGATGACGAGGTTTTGATAGAAACTTTTCATCAGAGATTCCCTCGTAAACCCCAGCCAGTGGCGAGGTTCCGGAGGGAATACTTCGCCACCACCGACGAAGAAGAAGAGTTGGAGGGGTTCTCTGATTCCGAGGTGGAGGAGGATTCAGCGAGTCGGAACGAAGACCGATGGAGGGAAATGTTCGAGACGTCTGAAGATGAAGAGGATTCTTTTCGGGGTTTCAGCTCCTCACCGCCCAGAGGAGAGAGTAGGGGCGGGGGAGAAGGGGGCCCTGGAGGGGAGGTGGATGTCAGGGAACTGACATCAGAGGAAAGGGAGTTGGTAGGGCTCCCAGAGACTGGGAGAGAGTCAGCAGCCAAAGCAGGGACCAGTAGGGGGAGCGAGGGGTCTCTGGAGGAGGATCTCAGTAATGCTGAGAGAGACGCAGCAGCCCAGGCAGGAAACAGCAGGGGAGAGAAAGGGGTGAGAGACACGTCCAGCGAAAATAGCGGGGAGGTGTCAGAAGCAACTGCAGGGAGACCCATGCTTCGCCGGAAGCTGCCACGTCGTGAGTCCAGGAGACGCGTTTCCGTTAAGGAGCTTCTTTGCTGGAAGCGCTTCCGCAGGCAGCCACTGTCAGACTCTACTAGTGACTAGAGCAGACATGTCTGAGGAGCTCTGTCACACACAGAGGTTTGTGGGGCCGCACAAACTCTGAAGGGGCACAATTTTAAGCACAAGCAGCTAATCATCCCCTGACACATATATATGGTACGACAAGGTTAAAGCTCATAAAGCTTTTAAAAATCATATTGTCAGGAAAGCATTATATAATGTTTGGATTAGATACAAGGATTTGCTGGAAAATAAAACCCCAAGGTGGTTGTCGCCAATGGAGGCAAAAGCCGTGAATGGCAGATGAAGGTGATAGACTATATGGAACTGGCTGAAATGACTGGCAGAATCCGAGACCAGGGGAAAGAGACGGCAGAAGAAGATTGGAAGAAATTTAAAATTTACCTTAAGAAAAATTGTAAAATTAATGAGTGTTAAAATGTGGTTATAGAAAGTAAGGGATTACAGCTGTAAAAGAAAAGGAAAGGAAAAATTGGATAAGATTAAGGGGAGGATTTGCTGAAACAAATTTGGGAATTGGAATGCAGAAAGGGGAGGTATGGGGAAGTCGGCGAAATAAGTTTTAAGAAAAAAAGGATTTGAAATTATACGTGTTTGTTTGTTTTTGTGTGTGTACGTTTGTATTGTGCATTGTGTGTGTTTTTATAATTTGTGAAAATTTAATAAATATTTATTTAAAAAAAAAAGAAATTTGACTTCTCTAGTTGTTGTTTCTTCTTCACACGCTTTAAGCATTCCTCCCATTGCTCAACATCTGATCTCTCTTTCCCCTGCTTGGCGCATCCTCTCCCTCATTGCCATTGCCTGCAGGAGTTAGAGGAATGTTATATTCTGATGCTGGGAGGCCTTCTCTGGGAGGCCCCAAGCACTAAGACCCTGAACTTGCTGGTGAATGTAAGTATCTTGATGGCCTCAGTGGCTGTTTGACCTAGAAAGCTTTCATGGAGAAACCGCCACCTAGCAGTGCACCTCTTGGGCCCTTCCCCTCTTGTAAGGCAAGCTGGCCACATGGACCAGCCAGCAAAGGCCCACTTGCCCAGACAGCCAAAGGAGGGCCTTGGATGCAGAGCTACAATTTGGGGCTGGAGGACATTGCCATTTTAGAACAGAAACGGATCTCTCCTGTGTGGGTGTCTGAGGGCCCTGCTCCTTCCTGCCACTCACCATCTGGCCCAGGGCGGGGCCTGAAGGACTCACAGGGACTGCTGCGTTCTGCTGCCCAGGAGGACTCTCCTGTGTGGGTGTCTGAGGGCCCTGCTCCTTCCTGCCACTCACCATCTGGCCCAGGGCGGGGCCTGAAGGACTCACAGGGACTGCTGCGTTCTGCTGCCCAGGAGGACTCTCCTGTGTGGGTGTCTGAGGGCCCTGCTCCTTCCTGCCACTCACCACCTGGCCCAGGGCAGGGCCTGACAGGCCTCACAGGGACGGTTGCTGTCACTGCTGCTGCGGCCCAGGGAGATCCGGAGGGGCGCAGAGTTCTTTTTAAAATGTTTTAAAATGTTCCTTTTCCTTTTCCTTTTTCTTTTTTTCTTTTTTTTTTTTTTTGTATATGCGGGGACGGGGATGGGGGTGGGATGGATGTTTAGTTGGGAATTTGTTTGATTTTAATGGATTTGTAATTTTTATAGTTTTTCATTTGTATTTTTTGTTTTCTGGGGTTTTTTATTGTTTTAAGGTCTTATTTTGTTCTTAAGGGGAAGGGTCAGGGCTGCCTGGGAGTGGGTCCCAGCCAACAAAATGGCTGGGGCATGTTCCACAGAGGGGGATGCGCTGGGACAGCCGATCTCAGTGATCACGGGTAGGAGGAGGAGTTACGCTAAGACCAGACCATGTCATTACAGAGGAGGCAGGTTTAGTCGTTGTCTGAGGACTATCCCTGCCTCCGGGTCTGGTCCTGTCCGGACGGATACTAGAATCAGCAAGGGATACCCACATAGCCTGAAGGTGCTGCTGTGCAATGCCAGGTCAATGAGTCATAAGACCACTGCCATCCATGACTTGATCATGGATGGAGGATTTGACCTGGCTTGTGTAACAGAGACTTGGTTGGATGAAGCAGATGGGCCTGTTCTTGCCGCTGCTTGTCCACCAGGTTTCTCTTATGCACAGCAACCCAGGCCTTGTGGGCGGGGAGGGGGGGTCGCAGTGATTTTTAGGAAGTCATTAGTTTGCACCAGGCGTCCTATTGGGAAGACCCAGTTCTCTGAGTGCATGTTCTGGAAGTTGGGCAATAGGGGCAGTACAGGATTCCTTTTGGTGTACCGACCTCCCCGCTGCACCAAGGATTCCCTGCCCGAGCTGCTTCGGGTCGTGGCGGATGTTCTCCTGGAGACACCTAGTTTGGTTGTCCTAGGGGATTTTAATATTTATGCCGACACGACCTTACAAGGGGCCGCTCGGGACTTCGTGGAAAGCATGGTCTCCATGGGGCTGTCCCTGAATAAGTTTGGCCCAACCCATAGCCGCGGACATGCCTTGGACCTGGTGTTTACCTCCATGGATGTTGGTGTTCTGACACTACGTAAAAGCGAAACAAAAGAAGTGCCATGGTCAGACCACTTCCTGGTGCAACTTGACCCTTCCCCTCTGCAGGGAGGTGGGACCGATTCGGATGGTCCGCCCCCGCCACTTAATGGATCCAAATGATTTCCAGAGAGCGGTAGGGGATGCTTTATCCCATGTTGATGGCCTTTCAGCTGATTCCCCGGTGGCCCGCTGGAATGTGGAGTTAACCAGGGCTATTGACTGTTTGGCTCCGAAGCGCCCTCTCCGATTGCATGGAGCCCGGACAGCCCCGTGGTTTTCCACGGATCTGAGGGCAATGAAACAATCGTTGAGACGGCTAGAGCACCGGTGGCGGATGACCCATTCTGAAGCTGACCGGACACAGGTTAGAGCTCAGTGTCGAGCCTACCAAGTGGCGGTAGCGACGGCGAAGAAGGCTTTCTTCACCGCCTCTATTGCATCTGCAGAAAACAGCAGCAGGAGACTTTTTCAGGTGGTCCGCAATTTAGCGGAACCACCTGCTACATCGGGGCCCCGTACGGGCCACATGATCTCCTGCAATGATTTTGCAAAGTTTTTTTGCAGATAAAGTCGCTCAGATTCGGGAAGAGGTAGACTCCACCGTGGGAGCAGGGCCGGGGCGGGAGAGTGCTAGAGTCCTGTCTAGTCAAATTGCGTGGGATCAATTCCAATCTGTTACCTCCGAGGATGTGGACAGGCTGCTTGGACGAGTGAGGCCAACCACCTGTCTCCTTGATCCTTGCCCATCCTGGCTTATAAAAGCTAGCCGGGAAGGGCTGGGCGATGGGCTTCGTGGGGTGGTGAATGCTTCCCTCCGTGAGGGAGCCTTCCCAGACCCGCTGAAAGAGGCGGTTATTAAACCGCTTCTTAAAAAACCATCTTTAGATGCGGCCACGATGGCCAACTATCGCCCAGTCTCAAATCTTCCATTCTTGGGCAAGGTGATTGAGCGAGTGGTTGCTGAACAACTCCAGGCACGCCTGGAAGAAGCGGACCATTTGGATCCCTTCCAATCGGGATTCAGGCCTCATCACGGGACTGAAACTGCCTTGGTCGCACTGGTTGATGATCTCCGGCGAGCTAGGGACAAAGGTGAGAGCTGTTTCCTAGTTCTGCTGGATCTCTCAGCGGCGTTTGATACCATCGACCATAACATCCTTCTGGACCGTCTTGAGGGGCTGGGAGCTGGGGGCACTGTCATACAGTGGTTCCGCTCCTTCCTCCTGGGCTGTGTTCAGAAAGTGGTGGTGGGGGATGAGTGTTCAGACCCCTGGGCTCTCACTTGTGGGGTGCCTCAGGGTTCTGTCCTCTCCCCCATGCTTTTCAACATCTACATGCAGCCGCTGGGAGAGATCATCAGGGGGTTTGGGCTGGGTGTTCATCAGTATGCAGATGATACCCAGCTCTACCTTTCTTTCAAATCAGAACCAGTGAAGGCGGTGACAGTCCTGTGTGAGTGTCTGGAGGCGGTTGGTGGATGGATGGCGGCAAACAGATTGAGATTGAATCCTGACAAGACAGAAGTACTGTTTCTAGGGGACAGGAGGCAGGCAGGTGTGGGGGATTCCCTGGTCCTGAATGGGGTAACCGTGCCCCTGAAGGACCAGGTGCGCAGCCTGGGAGTCATTTTGGACTCACAGCTGTCCATGGAGGCACAGGTTAAATCCGTGTCTACATGAATAAGTATCTACATGAATAAGTATCTACATGAATGTGAGCGGTGCTGGGGAAATCACCCCGCCTCTGCGTGCTTTAAGAATAAACAGCAGCCCTTTCGGGGGGCAGGGGGTACTTCCACAACTACACCAAAGGTGCCCCCGGATCCTCCCACCAGGGACCCGGTAACTGCCAGTAACTTGCATCTTGGTCTGGCCTTCTCCCCTATCCGTCTGCAGCCCCTCAAAACCCTGCTAGATCAATATCCCGATCGAAAAGCTGCACGATTCCTGTGGGTGGGGTTTTCTAAGGGGTTCAGAATCCCCGTGGCTTTCCCCCCTAACACCGGGGATCCACAAAATCAAAAATCAGTTAGGGAAAGGCCTGAGATAGTCAGAAAAAAGATAGAGAAAGAAATCAGGGCAGGTAGGGTGGCAGGCCCCTTCGCCAAACCTCCCTTGGAAGGACTGCACCTATCCCCTCTGGGCATTGTACCGAAAAAGACCCCGGGGGAATTCCGCATGATTCACAACCTCTCTTACCCAAGGGGAGGCTCGGTCAATGACGCGATCCCCCAGGAACTTTGTACAGTGAAATACGCCTCCTTTGACCAAGCAGTTAAAATGATTTGCAGATTTGGGCAAGGGACGCTTCTAGCCAAATGTGACATTGAGTCGGCGTTCCGCCTTCTTCCCGTCCATCCAGCTGACTTCCGTTGGTTGGGCTTTAGATTTGAGGGGGCGTATTTCATTGACAAGGCAATGCCTATGGGCTGCTCCGTGGCTTGCTCAGCCTTCGAGTTGTTCAGTACGCTTCTTGATTGGGCACTACGCTTCAGGACGGGGTCGTTGGGCGTGTTGCATTACCTGGACAATTTTATTTTGGTGGCAGATAACAGGCAACGATGCTCTGCCCTCTTGGAGGCTTTCACAGCCCTGGCCGGGGAGCTGGGGGTGCCACTAGCTGCCGGAAAAATGGAGGGTCCAGCCACCTCTATGTTCTATCTGGGCATTGAGTTAGACACCGTGGCCCAGATGTCTAGGTTGCCCAAGAATAAACTGATCGCCCTTAAAGCACTGATACAACAGTTACTGCCCCTAAGGAAGGTTACCCTAAGGCAAATTCAATCCCTGCTAGGCCACCTAAATTTTGCCTGTAGGGTAGTGGTGCCGGGGCGCCCCTTTTGTGGCCGCCTGGCCAGATTGGCTGCAGGTCTCAGGGCACCATAGCATAGGGTGCGCCTCTCCAAAGAAGTCAAGGCGGATCTGGGAGTTTGGTTACAATTCCTCGACAAGTACAATGGTATATCCTTGTGGCAAGATTCCATGGCACTCGACGCTGATTTCCAAGTTCAGTCAGATGCGGCAGGTTCCTTGGGTTTTGGAGTTTATTTCAGGGGCCAGTGGTGTGCCCAAAAGTGGCCTGCAGACTGGCAGGGCCAGCCCATTACTCGGGACCTTACATTCTTGGAATTTTTCCCTATCGTGGTGGCAGTGCATCTTTGGGCAGAGCAGTTCCGCAATCATAGGGTTTGTTTCAACACAGATAACCAGGCAGTAGTAGCGGTTCTTTCTAGACAGTCCGCGCACTCTACCAGGGTAGGAAACTTGTTACGGTCCTTCGTCCTCATGTGTTTGGAACAGAATATATATTTTTCAGCCAAATTCGTACCTGGCATTAATAATGACATCGCGGATGCTCTGTCTCGTTTTCAGATGGAGAGCTTCCGCTCATTAGCGCCGGATGCGGAACAATCATCGATGCCTTTCCCGGAGCATCTCTGGAGCTTTGGGAGCAGGAAGTGATGAAGGGAGTATTTGGTGCAGTTGCCCCTTCCACAATGAGATCATACAAGAAGGCTTGGGCTGACTTTTTAAAGTTCTGCAGCAGAATGCCCAGCACAAGGCAGTATTCCATTCCCTCAATGAGGGAGGTCCTCCGCTACTTAACCCATCTGAAGGAGCTGGGCAGGGCACCAAAGACTCTCAATATTCAGTCCGCTGGGATTTCCTATTTTTGTAAAGCCTTTTTCGCCACCGACCCGTGCGCGGAATTTATTGTGCGTAAGACTTTAGAGGGTTGGCGCCGGCTGCAGCCCCCCAGCTCTGACAAGAGGAGGCCCATAACTTATGATATTCTGATCCAGATACACAAAAAATTACGAGAAATATGCTGGTCAAAATATGAAGCTCGCCTATTCTCTGCCGCTTATTCCATAGCCTTCTTTGGTGCCCTGCGCATAGGTGAGGTAGTCTGCGAGGGAGGGGTTGCCCACTGCCAGAGGGGCATCCTCTTAAGTGATCTGACCCTATCAGGGACTGACCTAATAGTTCAAGTACGGAGCTCTAAGACGGACCAACAGGGTAGGGGGGCCCTCCGTCGGTTACCAGCCGCACAGGCTAGTGGTCCCTGTCCGGTTAGGGATACGAGGCGTTTCCTCTACTTAAGACCCAATAGCCCCGGCCCCTTTTTTATTCACGCGAATGGATCGCTCTTGGCCAGACATCAGTTTACGCGGGTGATGCGCATGGCGTTGGCAGCATCCAGACTGCCCGCGGCTGAATTTGCGGCTCACTCCTTTTGGATTGGGGCAGCTACCACTGCAGTGCACCTTGGGCTCTCCGCAGAGAGGATAAAGGACTTAGGGCGGTGGAAATCTAATGCATACAAAGCTTATGTGAGAAAGAATCTATGACTAGCGATTGTTCTCCTGACCTTGTTTTTTCTGTCTATTTGCTTTTCAGAATACAAGAGGGTGTGCATTTGGTTGGTGGGCCACAGCATCATGCATTGGGCCAAGAAGCGTGCCATGAGTGCCGGGTTGGGACTAAACTTGAGCTTGCCTGCAAATGTGGAACTGGCGTGGATAGCACGAAGAGGGATGCGCTGGAGCGAATTCAAGCCAGCTGTGATGGCGAGAGCTGCCTCTGAGGGCCCACCTGATGCCCTGGTTATCCAGTTGGGGGAAAACGACCTGGCGTACCGCAAAGCTATTGACTTGAGATGGAACATTTTTGACGATTTTGCTGATCTGATGGCGGTTTACCCAAACATTACTATCTTGTGGTCCTCGTTGCTTGAGAGGAGGACATGGAGGGATTGTGTGAGCCCGGTTGGAATCAATAAAGCAAGAAAGGTCTTGGAGCGGGCTGTGGAACGTAGAGTGGCGGCTCTGGGCGGGTGCGTCATAGGACACCCAGGCATCCAGTACAGCAATGAGGCCCTCTACAGATGGGATGGCGTGCATCTGTCAGATGCTGGAAACGATATTTGGCTGGGGGACATCATAGCAGGGATTAGGAATTGTTACAGGCTTGAAGGTATTGGCGGCAAGCTTTGCTCGAGTGGTGGTTAGGCATTGGCAGGGGTTATTGTTATGCAAATGAATGGGGGGGAGGAAGCGCCATCACCTTCCCCCAAGGAAAAGGGTAGTCCGGTAGAGGACTCCGGGGGGCATTGCCTTGTCCGAAACCTAGGGAGGTAAGGGCCTCCGGCACGCCCCCGAGCGGTGACACCCGTGGGATCCTAGTTGGCGTACTTCAACAGGACTCCCACGGCTTGTGGATAACCCTTCCCGGTCTCCATGCCGGGTAGTCGATAGGAGCCAATGCCTAAGGCCAATACCTTTCAATTCTGTAATCAATAAAGTTGTGGCCTTTTTATGCCCATTAACCTTAAATAACGTGTCCAGTGTCTTCATTTCACATGGGGGACTTGCCACGCAATGGTCACAACCACACATTTCAAGAAGCATTGCACTAAGAGTCACAGATTCACCCAACACATCCTGGGAACCTCTGTTTGCTACAGATCTAACATCTCTCAGCACCCTTGGCAAACTACAGTTCCCAGGATTCTTGAGGGAAAGCCTGGACTCTTTCAAGTGGTATAAGAGCTTTAAATGTGTGGTGTGGAATTCCTCCAAAATAATCGGGGAACTGTGCAACCCTCTCCCTCTCAGGCTACGGTCCTGCCCCAGGCTCAGGAGGAGGAGGGCTCTTTATTAGATTAGGTTTGTATCCTGCCTTTCTATTTTCATGCTCAAGGCAGCTAAACCGTCAGAACTACAGAAATCAATTATAATAATCAATACAATAAGAATAGCAATAAGAATTATTTACCGAATCTAAATAATCTGATAGAAAATTGAGGGAGGGGTGATCTCTCCATCAGCTGCAGTCTTTGGACACAACATTTCAATGAACATTATTGCTGTTGTTGTTGTTATTTATTTATTTATTTATTTATTTATTTCATTTCTATACCACTTTATATTTTCAAGAAAAATTTCAAAGCAGTTTACAGCATATTAAAACATAAATAAAACAATCTGAAGAATGTCAAATATAGAGTATACCGTTAAAGCAACATAGTTAACCAAAAACTGAAATATTAAAGATTTCAAAATAAAACATTACAAAGGAAGTCAACTACAGAATACATATTTAACACAAAGTTAACAAAAACAAAACCAAAAACTTAAGCATTCCCGCCCCACAAAAAAACCAACATTGCTAAGTAAAGTCAAATATAAAATGCACATTTAAAACAGCAGAATTCCCAAGAGAGTAAAATATTATCACAAGCATGACACGGCTGTTTAGCAGGCACAAAAAGATGGGGCAAAAGAATCCAATAGTTTGGGTTTCTTGTCAGGCCGAGCGATGTCCCTCTGGTCTCACCAGGAGCCTCTTTAGTAGAGCTGGTGTCTGGGCCCTGCCCCCCCGGCCAGGTGGAAAGGGCCTTGCAGGAAGCGGCCTTCACAACTCACAACCGGCCAAGGCCATCATGATGACACACAGTTCAATAGGGCAAGGCTTCTGGCAGGTGGGCATCTAAAGCCTACCAGACTGTCCACGCAGACCTTGTTGGTCCACTTGCAACCTCTCTAGGTGGAGCAAAGTACTTCATGGTATTGATTGATGCTTTTTCCAGGTACATTCATGTGTTCATGCTCAGGCAGAAATCAGAAGCGTTTCCGAGGTTCAAGGAATTCTGTGCTTGGTTGCAAAATGTCCATGGAAAGCAACTGCAAAACCATTGGTTGGCTTTCATTGAGTTCTGCAGACACAGTAAAAAAAAAGCTGCCATCTGGTTTCTCTCGGGATGTTTGGATCGTGGAACACAGATTTGCTCTCCACCGTAACCATGTCTCTCAGCATACCACGTTATTTCCCCCCAGATAGGTAGCTACTATTCACTTGTAGGAAGAGGTGCTTATTTAGATTACAACATTGCAGTGGGAGCAAAAGCCCCCTTTCTTCTCTCAAGAGGGTTAGTCGAGTTTCTGTTGTTACGGAAAAATCCAGGTGGGAGGCTGCTCAGAGCCCGTGGGTCCCTGCGGAACAAAGAAGGAGTCCAGCCACCAACCGGAGCAAATAGCGGAGACCAAAGTTTATCGCGCAACAGGTTCAGAGAGGAATTGAACCCCGAGAACGGGGTGACAAGGACTTTTAAAAGTTCCTATCTTATCCCAGCAGACAGTTCGCTAAACATCACCACTCCATCAAAAAAGGGGAGGGTTATACATGATTAACATAGGAGGAATGTGTTGGGGTAACATGCAAATACAGGATATGTCTTGGGAAATCCGCTCCACTTCCCAGTGGGGAGGAGTTGCGGTGGACCATGTGGCCACCCACTCCGAACCAGGGGCGGGGGACTCTGTCCCCCATTGCCTATGGGATCCCAGCCACGTCAGAGCCCAGCCAGCCAACCCCCAGAGAACTTCCTCTTTGGCTCGCTTCCTCAATCACCCGCCCTCCCTCCCTATTTTGCAGGTTAGGCAATGGCCTTGCTATGGACTTTGGTTGGTCGCCTTGGTTGTCCGAGGGGCCTGGTAGGAATTTTACCACTTGGCAAATTGGCACTGGCCACTTGGTTTTCGCCTACCTCGTAGCAATCGTCACAACTTTGTTAGGGTTGCGGTTAGGCATTGTTTGACCTTGTGTGGGGGAGGGGAGGTGTGGCCATCACCTGCCCCTCCATACGTAAGGGTATTCCGTTACAGGAATCCGGGGTGTTGATCTAGTCTGAAGGGGGGGCTAAGGCCTTGACACGACCCCGACGGGAGCACCAGGGGGAGCTTGAGTTGGTTCGCATCGACAGGGCTCCCCCTACCGGTGGCTTACCCTTACTGGGACTTCCTGCACAATGGGCAGGAGTCAGATATAGTCAGGTCCAATCAATGCCTAAGCCAATACCGCTCACATTCTTTAATTTCAATAAATATGTGGCCAAAATTTGCCCAGTAACAGAAACCTAATATCTGTGTCCTTGAGTGAGTCATTTCCAACGAGGGGGTGGCTGTGGGGTCTCGACACCCAAGTACATTCTAAGCACCTACTGCAAGAGGACAATAGAACTGGTTTGCATAGTCTGTTGCCTGGGTAAGTCCGGAGGAGAGTTTTTGCCCAGCGATTGTCACCTACGGGTAAAGTACCTTCCTATGAGTAGGTGACCTCCTGCTTGGGGAATACTGGTGGGGACCGAGGGGTTCCCAAGTCCTTGGCCAATGAAGCAGACTGGTGGTGGATTGAAGAGAATCGGTGAAACCAGTGGTTTTCTATGAATTTCCAAGTGTTTTTAGGCTTTTTTAATACAGACGGTTCTTTTCGGAAGTGGCCTGGCCTGACATTGCTACATTGTATCTAGCTGGACCATAAAGAAGGCTGATCGCCAAAGAATGGATGCTTTTGAATTCTGGTGCTGGAGGAGACTCTTGAGAGTCCCATGGACTGCAAGAAGATCAAACCTATCCATTCTGAAGGAAATCAGCCCTGAGTGCTCACTGGAAGGACAGATCCTGAAGCTGAGACTCCAATACTTTGGCCACCTCATGAGAAGAGAAGACTCCCTGGAAAAGACCCTGATGCTGGGAAAGATGGAGGGCACAAGGAGAAGGGGACAACAGAGGACGAGATGGTGGGGCAGTGTTCTCGAAGCTACCAGCATGAGTTTGAGCAAAGTGTGGGAGGCAGTGGAAGACAGGAGGGCCTGGCGTGCTCTGGTCCAGGGGGTCACGCAGAGTTGGACACGACTAAACGACTAAACAACATCTAGTTTTGATTGGATTAACTGGGTAACGAGGTTTCGATTGACTCAGTCTGTTGTTCTCGCAGCGGGAGCTGTCATCACCTTGTCAGCGCTGAGCTGCCTCTACAGAGCCATGGCATTGCTGCGATTGGCTGAAGGGCTACATTCAATGCCATCTGATTGGCTAGAGCGCATCCTCATGCAAATACATTGTTCATTCATCAAATACATCGATCGTGTATAGCATCGGGATATGGGGTCAGAAATGGCGCTTTCTTCTCGGGGTTTTGGACTTTTGTGCGGTGCTTGGTGCAATGTTGTGACGGGGCGAAGGGAGTCCTAGTGTGGCAGGGTTCCCTTGAGGTCATCGCCTCGGGCTCTACGTCTCTTACTCGGGAGTAAGACTTCGTTCATATGCCCCCCCCTCCATTCCGTAACACTCTTCATATGGACTTCATGGAGTGTGCACTCTTGCAGGGACTGCTTCCAGAAACTACTATTGCAGATGTATATATTTTGGCAGAAATGGTTTACAAATATGCACGATGGCAAGCAGGCAGACAGGAACAGTTACAAAGCAACCTTGGTCCTGCCTAGCCTGGAAGCTGTTTCCAACTAGTGAACTAGAAACCTTTCAGCAACCTTTACAACCATCTACAAACCCCGAAGTTTGTAGGATTCTCTTATTTCAGCTGTGTCTTGGCTCTGTGCTCGCAAGTGTTCTAGTGACTTTCAGGTAACTTGGAAAGCATGGTAATGATGTTTTGGTTCTGAAGAATGATATTTTCCCCAGTCTGACTTAGTTATCCTGGTGATGATTCAGCTAGATGTTGTACACGCTGACCATATTCCAGAAGGGGTTTTGTCAGGGAACTGCCATCGGAGCCTGAGGAAGAGGGAGGGCTCCAGAGGGGTTCCGGAGAGCGTCCCAGGAGGGAGAGAAGCAGCACATCTTCTGGGGAAGGAAATCAGCGTAGCACCAGTGTAGAAGGGGGGGCAGATGGGGGAATTGGCCAGGAGGCTCCACGACTCCTTGCCGGGGACCAGCGGGGAGAGCACGGGTCCTCCGCTGCCCACACCCTCCCTGCGCAGAAGGCTTCCGCGCAGGGAGACTAGGTGGAGACTAGGCGTCAAAGAGCTTCTTTGCTGGAAGAAGTTCAAGAAACGCCCACTGACGGATTCTGCCAGCGATTGAGACAGCCACGGGTGAGTGGCTGTCCAGACAGAAAGGGTTCACCCAGGCAACCCAGCCAGGTGTGGCGACGATTTACGCACGAGCAACCCCTAGAACCACTACAGCAATCCGTCAGTCCCTGACGTTGCTTGTGCGCAGCCCCGGAGAGGCAGCACGATGAGCCAAACAGAAACAGCCGGAGAGACGGAGCAGCCAGCTGCGGTGCGGAGTCTGGTCGAGAGGAACCGAGACTTGGAGATGCACGTGGCTATCCTGACGGCGCGGCTGGAGGAAAGACGGGCTCAGGATGCGCAGGTCAGAGCCACCCCCATCGCAAGGAAGGTACCGGGGCTGGTACACAAATTTGGTGGAAAGCCCCAAGATT
The DNA here is from genome assembly GCF_965113315.1 of Podarcis vaucheri. NCBI lineage: Eukaryota > Metazoa > Chordata > Lepidosauria > Squamata > Lacertidae > Podarcis > Podarcis vaucheri. The sequence goes on from NC_138757.1 coordinate 32,819,876, forward strand.
ACAATGCTTTCCGAACGGAAGTGCAGTACGCTTTGGAGCTGCAGAAAAATGACTTTGCTGATGATGGGGAGAGGGTGGCTTACATTGTGGGGCATCTGCAGGATGGGGCGAGAGGATGGATCAGGCCCCTAATGGTGACGCAAAATGATGCCTTGAAGGACCTTAAGAAATTCCCTCAGGGGATGGACGTGATGTTCTCCAGCGATGTGAAGCAAAGCGTGACACGGCGGGAACTGATGGGGTGCAAGCAGGGGAACCAGTCAGTCAGAAGCTACTGGTCGCGTTTTGCGATGTTAGTACACCGGCTCGGGTGGGATCTGGACTCTGAACCGATACAAATGTTGTTTGAGGAGGGTCTGGCCCCCGAAGTGAAAGACGAGTTGTCCCAAGCGCCCCGGCCACGGTCGATGGATGAGCTCACAAAGGCTGTGCTCGCGATAGGCGTACGCCAAGAAGCGCGGGCTCAGGAGAAGTGGGAAATGAGAGGGGAACGTTTCCATGACTACCGCATTCCTGAGATCCCGAGGGAGCCTCCCCAGGCGGCAGAGCCAATGGAAATTGATGGCGCGCGCGCGAGGTTTCAAACTCCGGTAAAGGTCGTAAAAAGGAAGGAAAGGATTGGAAAACTACCAAGAAGTGTTTCCTCTGTAATCGACCGGGACATTTTGCTAAGGTCTGCCCTCAACGAAAAGCCTGGCAAGGGATGGTGGGGGCTGCAGGCCACGACGAGGAGGGGGAGGAAGGGCAGGCGCAGGGTTAAGACAACGCCTGGCTGCCAACCAGCAGGGGCAGCAGCCAGGCCAGCAACCAATTGAAGTCCCTCAGCCTGACCCCCCCCCCCCAAGGCAGCTATAGCCATAGAAGTGGTGCTAGAACTCCCGAATGGGCATCCTGTCAAAGTTAAGGGACTGCTGGATTCGGGCAGCTCGTGTTGTTTCTTCAGCAGGGACTTCGCTCTGGAGCACCAACTCCACCTGTTGCCTCTGGATTTTCCCTTGCAGGTGACAACCATCGATGGCAGGGAACTTCTGGGAGGGGAAGTGACACACCAGACCCCGCCAATGCGAATGAGGGTTTCCAGGCACACGGAGACCATTGCCTTCCACGTGGCCACACTGGCAGGACCCCCAATAATACTGGGAATGAGCTGGCTGGCACTGCATGATCCAGTAGTGTCATGGCATCAGCGGTCAGTCACCTTTGGGTCAGCTTACTGCTTAGGACACTGTCTGGGAGGGGAGAACCCAAGAATGACGGTGGCCAGGGTGGCTGGGCTGGCCGTGGAACAAAAAGGGGAGGTGCCACCACAATATGCTGACCTGAAGGAGGTCTTCAGCGAGAGGGAGGCAGATAGACTACCTCCCCACAGGCTCTTTGACTGCCAAATCAACCTGCTCCCAGGGGCTCAGTTGCCGGTGGGCAAGCTGTATGCCATGTCCGACCGGGAGATGCAGGAGTTGCGGCAGTTTATTGACAAGAACCTGAAGAGGGGGTTCATAAGGGAATCAAAGGCGGTGGGGGGCAGTCCGGTGTTCTTTGTGGACAAAAAGGAGACTAATCAGCCCAGGTTGGTCGTAGATTATAGGGTCTTGAACCTGGTGTCAGAACCCGTGACCTTCCCAATGACAAGGATTGACGACATTTTAACCCGGGTGAGGCAGGGGAAGATTTTTACCAAGCTGGACCTCAGGGGAGCATACAACTTAAATAGGATAAGGGAGGGGGACGAATGGAAAACGACCATGTTCACCCCCCTGGGGGCCTTCGAGTACTTGGTCATGCCATTTGGATTACAATCGGGCTCCGCCTGCTTTCAAGCATTCATGCACCACGTGTTGGGGCCCCTGCTGTACAAGAATTGCATAGCTTTTTGGGATGACGTCTTAATCTATTTGGACAATGAGAGGCAACACATCAGAGACGTGAGGGAAGTGCTACAGAGACTGCAGAAGCATCAGTTGTGGGTCAAGCTGGAAAAATGCCAATTTCACGCCAGGGAGGTCGAGTTTCTGGGGTACAAGTTGTCAGACAAGGGCCTAGCTATGGACCCAGGCAAGGTGAAGGCAGTGCTGGAATGGAAAGCCCCCAAAACCCGGAAGGATGTGCAGAGGTTCTTAGGGTTGAGCAACTTCTACAGGAAGTCCATAAAGAACTTCGCTCACTTGACAGCGCCCATAACAGATTGTCTCAGTAGCAAAAAGAAGTTCGCGTGGACAGAAAGTGCCCAGCAATCCTTTGAAAGGCTGAAGAAGGCGTTCGCTTCGGAAGAGGAGCTCCTGCACGTTGATCTGGAGAAGCCCATGAGACTGGAGACGGACGCGTCCGACCGAGCTGTGGGAGCGGTCCTTTTGCAGCCCGGGGCTAAGCAGGACTGGAGGCCGTGTGCCTTTTTCTCAAGGAAGCTGAGCAAGTCAGAGCAAAACTACACAGTGTACGACCGCGAACTGCTTGCGATCTACGCGGTGTTCGGCAATGGAGACATCTGTTGATAGGGGCGCGGCACAAGATCCAGGTTTGTACTGATCACAAGAACTTGGAATACTGGCGGACCGCGTGAGTGCTCAACCAGAGACAGATTCGATGGGCCCAGGAGTTCGCCAGGTTTTCCTTTGAGATCAGATACGTGCCGGGAGAGGAAAACGTAAGAGCAGATGCTCTCTCCCGGAAACCGGAATACCTGGAGGGAGAGGGAGCACCAAAGACCCGACACGTGTTTCCCGAGGACCGCTGGGTGTGTGGGGGAACGTTGGTTGGGAAACGAGAACTGGCAGGGCTTATTAGAGACGACGCGTTCGCTCAAGCTAAAATCAGGGAACTCCGGGACAGAAGGGAAGACCATGGAGGGTTTGAGGAAAAGGAAGGGCTACTGTACTACAAGGGGGCACTGTACGTACCGGGGGAGACCTTAAGGGGGAAGGTACTTAAACAGCTCCATGACAACCCAACAGCGGGGCACATTGGACAGCACAAGACCATGCTGCTCGCTACCAGGCAGTTCTGGTGGCCAAAGGTGAGGGAAGACATACGGGAATATGTACAGGGGTGCGACCGTTGCCAGAGGGCAAAGGGAGAGAGGGCTGCCCCCACAGGGTTACTGGAACCCTTACCTACACCGGGAAGGCCCTGGGAGGTGGTGTCTATTGATTTTATGACAGATTTGCCCAAGTCAAGGGGGAAGACAGCAGTCATGGTAGTAGTCGATCTACTGACAAAAATGTGCCATTTCATAGCCTGCTCACACGCGGTGACAGCAGAGGAGACAGCCAGGTTGTTTGTGGATCACATTTTCAGACTGCATGGGACTCCCTCGAGGGTAATCTCGGATCGCGGGGAACAATTTACTTCCAGGTTCTGGAGGAAGCTCATGAGCCTGATACAGGTGGAGGTGAGCTTCTCAACGGCAAGACACCCAGAAACCAACGGACAAGCAGAGAGAGCGAACAGTATACTCCAGCAATACCTACGCTGCTACGTCAGTGAGAGACAGAACGATTGGGTAGAGAAACTAGCTTTGGCTGAATTTGCGTACAATAACGCTGAACATGTGTCCACGTGAATGATTCCATTCATGGCCAATTATGGGTGTCACGCCAGGGCCTTCCCGGGGAGGGGGGAGGAAGCATGGAGTGTACCCGCGGCTGAGCAGTTTATGGAAGAAATGGAGGCCTTGCACCAGCAACTCAAGATGAACTTGGAGCGGGCCAAGGAAGTTTACAAGAGACAGGCGGACAAGCACCGTCGGGAGGGGGAGGCCATACGGGTAGGAAACAGGGTGTGGTTGTCAACCCAAGGGTTACCCCTAAAGGGAGGGTGCAAGAAGTTGCAGCCGAGGTGGCTGGGGCCTTTTGAGGTAACGCAGCAGGTGAACCCAGTGGCGTTCAAACTCAAGTTGCCGGACAGCATGAAGATACATCCGATGTTCCATAGGTCCCTACTCACACCGTACAGGGAGGGGCGGGAATTTCCGGGGCGGGAGGGAGGAGTCACCACCCACCCGCGGGTAGAGGAGAGGGAACACTGCAACCAAGCCACGAAAATACTCGATTCAAGGTGGCGAGGTCGCCAGGTGGAGTTCTTGGTAGCTTGGGAGGGAGAACCCAGGTCAGAAAACACGTGGGTCCCCGCTGAGTCAATCAATGACGGGTATCTGGTGGAAGAATTCCACAGTTTGTTCCCGGATAAGCCCAAACCAATAGCTAGATTCTGGGAGGAAGAATTTGGAACCACAGATGACGAAGGGGACTTTGTGGGTTTTCATGCCTCCGAAGAGGAGAGAGGAGAGGTGTCAGAGGGGGAAGAATCAGACTGGGAAGTCCGCCCTGTGGGGAGAGATCGGAGCGGGTGGGAGGCAGGTTTTGAATCCTCAGAGGATGGTGACAGCTCCTTCAGGGGATTCCCCGCATCGTCAGCCGAGGAAAGAGACGAGGTTGTGTCAGAAAATCGCGCCGGGTGTGGAGGGGGTCCTGGGGAGGAGGTGGATGTCAGGGAACTGCCATCGGAGACTGAGGGAGAGGGAGGGCTCCAGAGGGGTTCCGGAGAGCGTCCCGGGAGGGAGAGAAGCAGCACATCTTCTGGGGAAGGAAATCAGCATAGCACCAATGGAAAAGGGGGGCAGATGGGGGAATCGGCAAGGAGGCTCCACGACTCCTTGCCGGGGACCAGCGGGGAGAGCACGGGTCCTCCGCTGCCTACACCCTCCCTGCACAGAAGGCTTCCGCGCAGGGAGACTAGGCGGAGACTAAGCGTCCAAGAGCTTCTTTGCTGGAAGAAGTTCAAGAAACGCCCACTGACGGATTCTGCCAGCGATTGAGACAGCCACGGGCGAGTGGCTGTCCAGACAGAAAGGGTTCACCCAGGCAACCCAGCCAGGTGTGGTGCCGATTTACGCATGAGCAACCCCTAGGACCATTACAGGTTTGTTGTCTTGGCCTTGCTTTGGCTTACTGAGATCTGTCTTCTCCTGCAGGGCCTGCTCCCTTCCAGGGCCTTTTCCAACTGGCCCAGGGGGCGTGGCCCAGGCCCTTTCTCCCAGCTATAAAGGGACTCCTGCTGCAGGGAAGCCTCGGACCATCGGCTGGGTGAGGACTGCAGGGCCTGCTCCCTTCTAGGGCCTTCTCCAACCGGCCCAGGGGGCGTGGCCCAGGCCCTTATTTGGAACAAACTTTTGGGGAAGCTGGGAAGTGTTCTGCAATTGCTTCCCTGTTCCAATGTGTTTTAAAATGTCCTCAAGCAGTCGGTGTCAATTTAAATTTGTATTTCTTCCCCCCCCCCCTTTTTTCTCTTGTTGGGGGTGGGTGGGTGTAATGGATATTTGGTTGGGGATTAATTTTAGTATAATTGTTCTGTTTTTGTTTTCTGTTGTTTTATTGGTTCTGTATAGTTTGTGTTTTGTTTTTAAGGGGCGGGATCAGGGCTGCCTGGGAGTGAGGCCCCAGCCAACACGATGGCTGGGACAAGTTCCACAGGGGGGAAAGCACTGGGACATCCGATCTCGGTGATCATGGGCAGGAGGCGGAGTTACGCTAAGACCAGACCATGTCATTACCGAGGAGGCAGGTTTAGTCGTTGTTTGAAGACTATCCCTGCCTCCGGGTCTGGCCTTGACTAGATGGATACTGGAATCAACAGGGAAAACCCACATAACCTGAAGGTGTTGCTGTGTAATGCCAGGTCAATGATGAATAAAACCACTGCCATCCACGACCTGATTGTGGATGGAGGATTTGACCTGGCTTGTGTGACAGAGACCTGGTTGAATGAGGCAGATGGGCCTGTCCTTGCTGCCGCTTGCCCACCAGGTTTCTCTTACGCACAGCAACCCAGGTCATGTGGGCGGGGAGGGGGGGTTGCAGTGATTTTTAGGAAGTCATTAGTTTGCATCAGGCGTCCTACTGGGAAGACCCAGTTTTCTGAGTGCATGTTCTGGAACTTGGGCAATAGGGGCAGTACAGGATTCCTTTTGGTGTACCGACCTCCCCGCTGCACCAAGGATTCCCTGTCCGAGCTGCTTCAGGTCGTGGCGGATGTTCTCCTGGAGACACCTAGTTTGGTTGTCCTAGGGGATTTTAACATCCACGCCGACACGACCTTACAAGGGGCCGCTCGGGACTTCATGGAAAGCATGGCCTCCATGGGGCTGTCCCTGAATAAGTTGGGCCCAGCTCATAGTCATGGACATGCCTTAGACCTGGTATTCACCTCTAGCGATGTGGGTGATCTGACACTAAGTAAAAATGAAACCAAAGAAGTGCCATGGTCAGATCACTTCCTGGTGCAACTGGACTTCTCCGCGACCCTTCCCCTCTGCAGGGAGGTGGGACCAATTCGGATGGTCCGCCCCCACCACTTAATGGATCCAAATGGTTTCCAGAGAGTGGTAGGGGATGCTTTATCCCATGTTGATGGCCTTTCAGCTGATTCCCTGGTGGCCTGCTGGAATGTGGAGTTAACCAGGGCTATCGACTGTCTGGCTCCGAAGCGCCCTCTCCGATTGCATGGAGCCCGGACAGCCCCGTGGTTTTCTTCGGAGCTGAGGGCGATGAAACAATCGCTGAGACGGCTAGAGCGTCGGTGGCAGAAAACTCACTCTGAATCTGACCGGACACAGGTTAGAGCTCAACGTCGAGCCTACCAAGTGGTGATAGCGACGGCGAAGAAGACTTTCTTCACCGCCTCTATTGCATCTGCAGAAGATAGTAGCAGGAGACTCTTTCAGGTGATCCGCAATTTAACGGAACCACCTTTACCACCGGGGCCTTGTAAAGACCCCAAGATCTCCTGCAACGATTTTGCAAAGTTTTTTGCAGATAAAATCACTCAGATTCGGGAAGAAGTAGACTCCACCGTGGGAGCAGGGCCAGGGCGGGAGAGTGCTAGAGTCCTGTCTAGTCAAGTTGTGTGGGATCAATTCCAATCTGTTACCTCCGAGGATGTGAACAGGCTGCTTGGACGAGTGAAACCAACCACCTGTCTCCTTGATCCTTGCCCATCCTGGCTTATAAAAGCTAGCCGGGAAGGGCTGGGCGATGGGCTCTGCGGGGTGGTGAATGCTTCCCTCTGTGAGGGAACATTCCCAGATCCGCTGAAAGAGGCGATCATTAAACCGCTTCTTAAAAAACCATCTTTAGACCCGGCCAGTATGGCCAACTATCGCCCAGTCTCAAATCTTCCATTCTTGGGCAAGGTGATTGAGCGTGTGGTTGCTGAACAACTCCAGGCACGCCTGGAGGATGCGGACCATTTGGATCCCTTCCAATCAGGGTTCAGGCCTCATCATGGGACTGAAACTGCCTTGGTCGCACTGGTTGATGATCTCCGGCGAGCTAGGGACAAAGGTGAGAGTTGTTTCCTAGTTCTGCTGGATCTCTCAGCGGCCTTTGATACAATCGACCATAACCTCCTTCTGGACCGTCTTGAGGGGCTGGGAGCTGGGGGCACTGTTATACAGTGGTTCCGCTCCTTCCTCCTGGGCCGTGTTCAGAAAGTGGTGGTGGGGGATGAGTGTTCAGACCCTTGGGCCTTCACTTGTTGGGTGCCTCAGGGTTCCATCCTCTCCCCCATGCTTTTTAACATCTATATGAAGCCGCTGGGAGAGATCATCAGGGGGTTTGGACTGGGTGTCCATCAATATGCAGATGATACCCAGCTCTACCTTTCTTTCAAATCAGAACCAGTGAAGGCGGTGAAGGTCCTGTGTGAGTGCCTGGAGGCGGTTGGAGGATGGATGGCGGCTAATGGATTGAAGTTGAATCCTGACAAGACAGAAGTACTGTTTTTGGGGGACAGGGGGCGGGCTGGTGTGGAGGACTCCCTGGTCCTGAATAGGGTACCTGTGCCCCTGAAGGACCAGGTGCGTAGCCTGGGAGTCATTTTGGACTCACAGCTGTCCATGGAGGCGCAGGTCAATTCTGTATCCAGGGCAGCTGTCTACCAACTCCACCTGGTACGCAGGCTGAGACCCTACCTGCCCGCTGACTGTCTGGCCAGAGTGGTGCATGCTCTAGTTATCTCCCGCTTGGACTACTGCAATGCGCTCTACGTGGGGCTACCTTTGAAGGTGACTCGGAAACTACAGCTAATCCAGAATGCGGCAGCTAGACTGGTGACTGGGGGCGGCCGCCGAGACCACATAACACCGGTCTTGAAAGACCTACATTGGCTCCCAGTACGTTTCCGAGCACAATTCAAAGTGCTGGTGTTGACCTTTAAAGCCCTAAACGGCTTCGGCCCAGTATACCTGAAGGAGCGTCTCCACCCCCATCGTTCTGCCCGGACACTGAGGTCCAGCGCCGAGGGCCTTCTGGCGGTTCCCTCATTGCGAGAAGCGAAGCTACAGGGAACCAGGCAGAGGGCCTTTTCGGTGGTGGCGCCCGCCCTGTGGAATGCCCTCCCATCAGATGTCAAGGTGATGGACAACTACCTGACATTCAGAAGACATCTTAAGGCGGCCCTATTCAGGGAAGCTTTTAATGTATGATATTTTAGTGTTTTTTGGTTTCTGTGGAAGCCGCCCAGAGTGGCTGGGGAAACCCAGCCAGATGGGCGGGGTACAAATAATAAATTATTATTATTATTATTATTATTATTATTATTATTATTACTATAGGTGCTCATTCTAAAATGGATAATTGTATCGTTTGACTTCATTGATCAGAAGGGAAATATGAATGCTCTCTATGGTTTTTTCTTCCTCTTCTTACAATATGAGAAATTGGTAAGATAAAAAGGAATGTGTTATTTTGAAGGAACTCGCTTTTACTCTGACATTAGCCCAAATCAAACAATAAAGAGTACTTTCCGACCACACAACAGGACACCATGTGAAAGGTGGGGCCTTAAATACATTTGAATCAAATACATTTGGAACAAGTGATTGTTACATTTAAGGAACATTCTCTAGGCGATGAGATTGGGGGGAAATACAAAAACCCATTCGGATACATTTGGATACATTTAGAAAAGTACAGCATTTTGAGGAAAAATACATTCAGATCCATTCTTAAAGTCAATGAGAAAGATACAGCAAAAGGGATACGATTCGATACAGCGAAAAACGATACATACATCACAGAAGGGGCGGCCTACAACAGACTCCTGTCTGCCAGGAAACCTCTTGATGGGTTTACCTGGCTGTTCATGGGTTTACCTGCATATTCTTTTGTGATGAGAACTACTTACGGTATTTATGTATGTGTTTATATCTTAGACCTTCTAATTCTCCTAGCACCAGGAATTGACCAGATGGTGCAGGATGCTCCCCCCCAAGTATCTGTTGGAAGCAGATTTAGGAGTGGGGGGTGGAAGCACCTACTGGTGGGGAGCACACTTCTTCTGGGGATGTTTCCTCCTCCTCCTCCTCCTCCTCCTCCTCCTCCTCCTCCTCCTCCCACTTCTCCCTGGGGCCTCAAGATGAGAAGTCAGGCTGGAAGTCTCCTCGGAGAAGACAAAGGAGCAAGCATGGCTGCCTTTCCTCTTCTCCAGACCACTTAGTTGGACGAGAAACCTTTCCCATCCCAGTTCTGCAGTGGTTTTCAAGCAGTGTGCTGTGGCAGCTGGGGTGCCTTGAATGATGGTCAGGGGTGCCGCGGGAGACACTGGCCTCTGTCCCTCCCTCCTCGGATGCCATCTCTGCCTCCCCAAGGCTTGCCCAGCTGTTCTCCCCCAGAGAATGGTGCCTCTGGGGCTGGCCAGGGGGTGTGGGCTGCCAGGAGCTGAGGCGGCCTCAGAGGAAGCAAGCCAACTGGCGAGGGGCCCTTGCTGTTGGGAATGGACAGGCAAGTCCCAGGCCCCTTTAATATATCAATAACAAATCAACACAATGATGCTATAGTGACACAATCTGAATCCTTAAGGGTGCATTGCAGCAGTCATTGCAAATCTCCATGAGTCGCCTTTCAGCCAGAAGCTCTGCAGCACAGGTGGTTCTGATGATTCCCCTGTAAGGAAGGCTTACAATGTAGGAGGCTTTGGGCTTTGCGAGAGGGGGGAAAGTGGGGACATCATAGAAGTATGCATGATGTGGGAAAGGTGCAGAGCGATGTTTTCTCCCTCATAATATCAGAACCTGGATCTCTATAAGAAAGTGGAATGATGGCAGATTCAGGCCAGACACAGAGTGCCTAGTGACACTGAAATTTCCTCCTTCCAGAGGCACTGAGGGGGATGGCTTTAAGAGAGGATTTGTCAGATTCATGGGGGGTTAGACCATGTTGCACCTCCAGCCGCACAGGCAGTCTACCTCTGCCTACCCGTTGCGGGTGTCCCCAGTGGGGAGAGTGGGGCTGCATTTGGAGTCTGCTTGGGGCTTCCCTTGGACATCTGCTGGGCTGCTGAGAGCTGGACTAGATGGGCCTTGGTCTGATCCTGCAGGGCTGTGACAATAAGAGCCTGGAGTATGGCTGCTTCGCGAGCAATTCAGGGAACAGTAGTGCAGAGTTGCATCTCCCTGGGAAGGGGCACGTGTTCAGCAAAGCTGTCTCTTGCTTCTGCTCCTAAGAGTTGGGGTGGGGACATGGAGGAAAGGGGTGCAGCCTTCTGTAGAGGCCGGAGTCTCTCCCCTGCCTCTCTCTGCCACCTCTGAGGTGACCGAAAAGGCAGATAGCAGAGGAAGCGAACCAATAGTCACGTTCATCTGTACTGGCTCAGTATGCCCTATTCCGACAGATGCTGCCTTTCATATTCACGCCCAAGAGCCTTTCCGCTCCAGAGATCTGGGGCTGAACCCGGGATCTGCACGCCAAGGCTGGAGTAAGAAAGAGCCCTTGTCAGCTGCCCACGTGGGGCGCCCGCCTGGAGAGTGGAAGCCGGGGCTTCAAGGGACATTGTGCTGCTCCTGGCAACCCCCACCCAACCCGACGTCCTCCTCCGCCTGAATCCTGCTTCCCCTGGAACGCACTTCCCATCCTGGAGCGGCTGGGGTGGGAGCACTCCCCACCCCCCTTTCCAGACCCCACTCTCCTCGTTCTTCTTCTTCGTGCCTCGGGTGTTTTCCTGAGTGTATCTTCAAAACAACCCTCTGCGAGGGAGGCTAAGCTGGCCGAAGGTTGCTAAGCCACGTTGCCAAGGCCAGCATTTAAGACCGTGCATCCTTTCCCCTCAGATGAGAAAGCCAGGATGAGTCATGCTAGCAGCCTGTGGCGCAGCCTGACTCCCTCCTCTGGCAACCTGCACAGAATTTTGCTTAATTGGTTGCCATCAATTTGATTTAATTAATTTTTATAATGAAATATTTTTAGATTGTGTGACTATTTGACTGTTTGATTATTTGATTGTTGTTAGCCGCCCTGAGCCCGGCTTCGGCTGGGGAGGGAGAGATATAAATAAAATTTATTATTATTATTATTATTATTATTTATTGATGGGCTTTGAGGCAGCCCAGCCCCCTTCTCTGCAAGCAGGCTGCCTCCGGGGAGGATCAGCACTTTTCTCAAGGGACAGAAGCGCACGACTTCCCCCTCCCACTTGCCGCCCGCCCCAGTCTTTCTCCAGCGGCTCAGTTTAGCAGCTCATCCCAGGTGGGAATTCGGGTGGCGCTGCTTGCAGAAGGAGAAGTGGCTGGTACTAGCGGAACCTCCCATCTCAGGTAGGACTTCCGGGATCCAGACGAACGTTTTACCAAAAAGTATGGCTCAACTACTGATTTCCCATTTAAAGGATGGCAAAAAGACCTAAGTTTGGAGTAAAAAAATTCCTTCCAGTAGCACCTTAAAGACTGGAAGGATTTTTTTTATTTTGACTATGGCAGACCAACACAGCTACCTATCTGTAACTAAGTTTGGAGGACAGGTGAAAAAACCCACGAATTACATTTGGATATTTGTGGTAGATCAAGTCAGAGTAAATGCGCACCTTGAGAACCACTGTATTACGTGCGTGGCGTATTAAGAATCTGAAAATAGATATAAAGTTGGTTTATACACAAAGACTCTATTTTGGGTTTCACCAGAAGACACTTTTTATAGACAAAAGGGTGACGGATAAAGAGAAATGGTTAATCTATTGAGAGTTCTTAAAGCGGAAACAGGGAGATTGTAAAATTAAAAGAAGGTGTTTCTCTTTTACACTCAATAAAAGAGGGTTGGGGTGTTGTTTATGGGTTTTTTTCCGGGGGGGGGGGTCCTGCACCACTGGGTTTTTCAGGTATTCAGAGACATTGTGGATTTTAGGACTTAGAAATGGGTCAGTAGCTTTATTTGGCACTGCCAGAAAAGACGGCCACTTCAAATTCTGTTTCTAACGCGTATAATAATTTAATAATTATATTTTTTAATTATTTCTACCTGGCCCATCTGGCTGGGTTTCTCTAGCCACTCTGGGCGGCTTCCAGCAAAAGATTAAAAATACATTAAAACATCAGTCATTAAAAGCTTCCCTAAACAGGGCTGCCTTCAGATGTCTTCTAAATGTCATATACTTGTTTATTTCTTTGGCATCTGGTGGGAGGGCATTCCACAGGGCGGGCGCCACTACCGAGAAGCCCTCTGCCTGGTTCCCTGTAACTTCGCTTCTCGCAATGAGGGAACCACCAGAAGGCCCTCAGCGCTGGACCTCAGCGTCCAGGCTGACCGATGGGGCTGTATTGAAGCACAATAGGGGGTGGCGTAGGGACTTTGCGCAGGTGATCGATGGCCAAGAAAAGGCAACCTTTGTGCTGTTTTATGTCAGGAGTTGGGAATTCTAGAAGTAGTACTCCTTTTTGCACGTTCTTACTTCCTGTACTGCTTGAATGGAAGAGGGAAAGGTCACTTACTAATTAATTATGCTAAGCGAGGCAAATGTTAGGTCAGGAAGCTCAGCGCAGTATACCTGAAGGAGCATCTCCACCCCCAACCTTAGCCCGGAGGTCCTCCTCCGAGGGTCTTCTGGTGGTTCCCTCCCCGCGAGAAGCGAGGTTGCAGGGAACCAGGCAGAGGGAGGGCCTTCTCGGTGGTGGCAGCCTCTCTGTGGAACGCCCTCCCTACAGGTGACAAGGAGATGAGCAACTATCAAACCTCTGGAAGGCAGCCCTTTATAGGGAGGCTTTGAATGTTTGTTGTTTTAATATGTGTTGGAAGCCGCCCAGAGAGGCTGGGGAAACCCAGTGAGGTGGGTGGGGTACAAATGACACAGTTACATTTATAGCCCCCATTTCCTGCAAGGAGGTCCAGTTGGTGTGCAGAGTTCTCTCCCCCCCCCCCATTTTATCCTCACAACAGCCCTTTGAGGTAGGTTAGGCTGAGCGTGAGTGCCTGCCCAGGGTCACCCAGTGAGCTTCAGGGCTGAGTTTGAATGCCTGCCCCCAGCATTCCTCCTCTGCAAGGCCTGCCTCCTCCCATGACAAAGTCTGCTCACACACTCTCAAGCCCCCATGGATGGCTGAGGCAGGTAAGGTTGTCTGTGTTGGAGGAGGGCAGGAGCAGGCAAGGTGAGCCATGCCCCCAAAGGAGGCAGCTGCAGCAGCCCCCTCCTCCTGCTGCCCTCCAGGAACAGGGCGGGGAGGGACCAGCCCCCAGGAAGGACATGTTTGCCTCCCTCTGCAGTGCTCAGAACAAGAGGGGAATGAGGCCACCCAGGCCCTCTGGAGCACAGAAGGGCTCACCATCCTTGACTTTCCCCCTTCAACTGCCTTTTTACCCAATCCCTCATTTTGAGGAAGTCTCCTCTTTTGAAGTCAAATGTGACTGTTCTGGATTTCCTTAGCAATTGTCCACTTCCATACTGTGTATGTTGAGTCTGATAGCACTGTGGTCACTGTTCCCATTTGATTCAACCACACCTACATCTTGTCAGTTGAGAGCATCAGGCAGAGCACCCAGCACCTACCGAATCCCTTTTTTATTCCAGCAGGTCTTTTTAACGGAAGTCTGATGTCATCCATGTTAACTTTTTCTGCAATGTATTTCTCGTGTGTCACTTCAGAGATGATTATAGTCAAGTGGTGTATAAGCTGTTTAAATAGTAAAGTAGTTGAAGGGGAGGAGCCAAGATGGCGCCGAGGTAAGACGCGCTTACCGGTGCTCTTCGGACTTCTTTTAATCTTCTTTTAATCTTTTATACTTTTATCTCAACTGACTCAGTCAGTTTTTGAAGTATTTTATAATTGCTGCAGCCGCATACTATGGAAACTCTCTGAGAGATTTGGCCCTGCTCCAGACTGCTGCAAGCTGCTCTTTGTTTCTCTCGTATCAGCAGGCCGGCTTTAGCTGCTAAAGGAGTTGAGAACGCCATTATCTTAATTGCGTGTCAAGTGTTATGTTATTTTAAGAATCGTATAATCCCTGGCCTGAGGAAAGCATGGGTCAGAAAAAACGCTTGAGAGACTTTGACGAGCCCCTATCATCTCCTAAACCAAAACTATCAAGGTTGGTGCCACACCGGAATGGAGGAGGGAGTGACCATGCCGAGCAATGCTTTGCAGTGGAAACCCAAAATCGCTTCCTACCTCTAATTGATTTAGAAGCTACTCCAATTCCGATGACTCAAAATGTTTCAAATGTAAAGCCTGTAAAGGAGAATACAAAAGAAAAACTCTCATCGCAGGAAGATGGCTTGGCATCTGTTATGGGGGAGTTCCCCGGTTGTGAGCAGTTACACTTAGTAATTAAGACCCTTCACTGTATTTTTAAAAGGCTGGACGAGGTATCTTCACAATTATCCAATATCCTGCTGAAAATCGAAAAACTTGAATCAACAACACAATCTTCAGTTTGTGAGGTCAAAAACTTATTGCCTCACCCCAATTCAGATAAAATAAAGGAGACTAAAATTAAATATATCTTAAATTCCCAATTGAACAATCAGATATTAACTCTGCAACCCAAGAAAAGTTGCCTTTCTGTCAGGTCGGAAATAGGAAGATGGTCAACGCTAGAAAGAGCTAAAGACTGTTTAAGCAAACTTTTAAAAATTAAGAAACATCAGATTGACCTATATGCTGTGATGCCCCTTCCCCGGCAGACCAACTTCTTGAAGGTGATACTTGCGTTCCACTCTGAAAAGATACCATCTATTATTGTTAGGAGGAAAACGCTTTTGTCCATGGCCAACATTGTAGCAACGAGGGTTTTTACAGACAGCAAGATCAAACCCCTTCTAAATAGGTGCCCTGGCGGTGAGGACATTAGGACAAGAGACTCTGCCTTACTTCAAAATACTGTCAGGCCCAACCGCGATGACTCTGCAGCGTGCCATCCTCGACCAAACTCGATACCCTCTCAAACAGCTATATATGAGGACGATAATCTGCAGACTGCCCTCGACAAAAGGGAACTTATTGATTCGTTCAGAGCCCTCCCTCCGAAAGAACAGTCGGTGATGATGCAAAGATTTGACACGCTTAAATCTCAGCTATTGCAAGTCCAACATAGAGGGGAAGATACTAACGATGTCTCAAATAATCCCACTTGGGCTCACCGGACAGAAGTGGTTGACCTTCTTCAGCTCAGCCCCACTCTGAATTCAAAAACCATCCAACAAGACTCAAATCTTCAAGTTGTTTCTGCACCGTGCGCTACATCACGAGACGACCAGGCTCTGCCATCCTCACTGAACCTTCATCTATATTCATCAACCAACATACCTAAGACGAAATTCTGATTTCCCTGCTTGACTCAAATCCCTCTTTAACTCACTCATCTATGCCAGAGCTAGAATCTTCTCCAGTTTCTTTTTTTTTAATATAAATTTTTATTGCATTTTTTCCAGATAGAAATATACAGCTCAGAACAACGAAGAAAACAAGAAAAAGAAAGAAAGAAAAAAGAAAAACAAATTATTTCCGAAGCTTATTTCAATCCACCAACGGACTTCCCCACATCTCCCGTGCAGTGCATTCTCAACAATAAATTTATCAGCAAATTATAACCTTATTTCATGTGTTTCTTTTGTACTTTCAAATGCCTTTTAAGTTTAAATTACTTATTGTCCAAATTACTCAATAAACACATATATTATCCTTTTTAAAACATTTAAACATTGGTTCTTTCATTATTGTTATCTAATTTCATATATATTCCACTCTCGTTGCTGGGGCTATCCTTCCGAATCGTGTGCACTCCTAAGGTTCATATAACTTATAAAATTTTTGCAAATAATCCTTAAATTTTTTCCAGTCCTCCTCCATTGCTTCTTCTCCCAAATCTCGGATCCTGACAGTCATCTCGGCCAGTTCCATGTAGTCCATCAGTTGCGTTTGCCACTCTTCCAGCGTGGGCAAATCTTGAGTCTTCCAGAGTTTGGCGATAAGAATTCTTGCTGCTGTAGTTGCATACATAAAAAACGTTCTATCCTTCTTTAACACCTTTTGGCCCACAATGCCCAAGAGGAAGGCCTCCGGTTTCTTAGGAAAGGTGTACTTAAACACCTTTTTTAACTCATTGTAAATCATTTCCCAGAAGGCCTTCACTCTTGGACAAGTCCACCAAAGGTGAAAGAATGTCCCTTCAGCTTCCTTACACTTCCAACATTTATTATCAGACAAATGGTATATCTTAGCAAGCTTGACTGGGGTCATGTACCACCTATATATCATTTTCATAATATTTTCTTTCAGGGCATTACATGCCGTAAATTTAATACCAGTGGTACATAACTTCTCCCAGTCTTCAGACATAATGTTGTGCCCAATGTCTTGAGCCCACTTTATCATGGCTGATTTAACTGTCTCATCCTGGGTGTTCCATTTAAGCAGCAAGTTATACATTCTCGATAAAACCTTGGTCTTTGGTTCTAACAGCTCTGTCTCAAGTTTCGATTTTTCCACCTGGAATCCTATTTTTTTGTCCAACTTAACAACCTCATTAATTTGGGCATAGTGAAACCAATCTTGCACCTTATCCTTTAGTTTTTCATAGCTCTGCAACCTCCAGTTATCTCCAATGTTTTCTATTATTTCCCAATATTTCGGCCAGCCGGCCTCCATATTGGGTTTTTTCCGAGCCTTGGCCTCTATTGGTGATAGCCACCTCGGAGTCTTACTTTCAAGTAAGTCTTTGTATTTCATCCAGACCATGAAAATTGCTTTCCTGACAATATGGTTTTTGAACATTCCATGTGTTTTTACCTTGCCGTACCACAAATACGCATGCCATCCTAACGAGTTATTAAAACCTTCCAGATCTAGGACATCTGTGTTCTCTAATAAAATCCAATCCTTCATCCAGCAGAAGGCTGCAGCTTCATAATATAACCTTAAATCTGGCAGGGCAAACCCCCCTCTTTCTTTTGCATCAGTTAGTATTTTAAACTTAATTCGGGGCTTTTTGCCCTGCCAAACAAACTTTGAAATGTCCTTCTGCCACTTTCCAAAACATTCCACTCTGTCCACGATCTGCAAGGTTTGAAATAAAAACAACATCTTTGGCAAAACATTCATTTTTACAGCTGCAATTCGGCCCAGCAAGGAAAGCTTCAATCTTGACCAAGTTTCTAGATCTTTCTTAACTTCTAACCAACATTTTTCATAGTTGTCTTTAAACAGATTCAAATTTTTAGACGTCAAGTTTACCCCCAGGTACTTCACTTTTTTAACCACAGTTAGCTCTGTTTCCCTCTGAAACCCCTCTGTTTCTAAAGGTGTCAAATTTTTCCCTAAAACCTTGGTTTTCTGTTTATTCAATTTAAATCCTGCCACCCGACCAAATTCTTGAATCAGTTCTAGAACTCTTTTTGTACTAGATTCTGGCTCCTGTAATGTCAAAACTAAGTCATCTGCAAATGCTTTCAGTTTATATTGTTTCGCTCCGACCCGTATCCCTTGTATTTGCCGGTCCCTCCTAATCATATTCAGCAGCACCTCCAGGACTGATATAAATAATAGAGGGGATAGAGGGCACCCCTGGCGTGTTCCTTTTTCGATATGAAACTCCTCTGTCACCGCATTGTTCACTATCAACTTAGCTTTTTGTTCTGAATAGATTGCTTCCATACCATTTTCAAACCCCCGTCCCACTCCCATCCCTTCCAAGTTTTTCTTCATAAACTTCCAAGAAATATTGTCAAAGGCCTTCTCTGCATCAATAAAGATTAACACTGCTTTAGTATTGATGTTTGTTTGCAAAAGTTCCAGAATATCTATAATATTCCTAGTATTGTCAAACAAATGCCTACCAGGGAGAAAGCCTGCTTGGTCCTTGTGAATTACTTCATTTAAAACCTTTTTAAATCTACTTGCCAAAACGTCTGCAAATATTTTGTAATCCACATTTAGGAGTGAGATGGGACGGTAGTTTCTAAGTTGAGTCTTTTCAGTTTCCACTTTGGGTATCAATGTGATGAAGGCTTCTTTCCACGTTTCCGGTGCCCTTCCTCCCCCCATAATCTGGTTACACACCTCCATTAGTGGTTGTATCAAATAGTCTTTCAATGTCCTATAATACTTGGAGGTAAGTCCATCTGGGCCTGGAGATTTGCCCAGCTGCATACTCTGAATGGCATCCTCAATTTCCTGTTGTGTTATTTTACAGTTCAAGATTGATCTCTTCTCCTGAGATAATTCTGGTAAACCATTAAGATTCAAAAACTGGTCCATCTCAGACATTTCCTCAGGCCCTTGTGTATAAAACTTTTTAAAGTACTTCTGGAAACACTTTCTAATTTCGCCTGGTTTCTGGATATTTTTCCCTTCCACCTCTAGATTAGTGACATAGTTCAGTTTCTGTCTTTTTTTCAACTGCCATGCCAGCAGTTTCCCACATTTATTCGCTGACTCAAAAGATCTTTGTCTCATTTGTTTAATTTTCCATTCCACTTCTTGATTTATCAATTTCATATATTGTGACTGGTGGAATTTAATTTCTCGCAGAATCTCTTTTGATTTTGGTTTAGATCTCAGTCTTTTCTCTCCATCTCTTATCTTCTCTAAAATTTTATCCTTTTTTCCATTCCAGAGTTTTTTCTTGATCGTATTTTGTTGTATCAGAAACCCTCTCATTACAGCTTTACTTGCGTCCCAGATCGTTCTTTTTTCCACCGAAGTGTTCAAATTAATTTCAAAATAGTCCTTTAAAGTTTTTTGGGCCTTCTTTACCAACTCTTGATCTCTAAACAGGCTGTCATTCATTTTCCATCTAAAGGAGCCGGCTGAAGTAAATCTCACTTCCATTTTCAGGGCATTGTGGTCGGAGCAAGTCTTTGGGCAGATTTCCACTCTTGTAGTCTTCGGTGCCAGCCCTCTAGTTGTCCAAATTTGGTCGATTCTTGTCCATGACAGGTGGGCCTCAGAAAAGAAAGTTCCTTCTTTACCTAGAGGGTTCCTTGTCCACCAAATATCAATCAAGTCCATATTGTCTGTCAGTTCAAAAAAGGTTTTCGGTAGTCTGCCATCCTTAGTTAAATTTTGATTTTGTGACTTATCCATAAAGGTGGAGACCACCCCATTCATATCTCCCATCATAATAATGTTCGAATAGTCCAAATAGTCCAGCAAAGTCTCATGCAGCTTCTTGTAAAATTCCGATTTCCCCTCATTTGGTGCGTAGACTCCTAATATCAAAACTTTTTCTCCTTGAGTTTGTATTTCAATTGCCAGAATTCTTCCTTGTTCATCTTTAAACAAAAATTTCGGTGACAAGTTCTCCTTTGCGTAGATCACCACGCCTCTCTTTTTAACTCTGTCTGATGAGATAAATTCTTGGCCTAGTCTTTTATTAATTAACACTTTCCTATGGAGTCTAGTCACATGTGTTTCCTGCAGGCAAATTATATCCAAATGTTCTTTTTTCAAAATATGAAAAATCCTTTTCCTTTTCTCCGGGGAATTTGCTCCATTAATGTTCCAACTGTACAGCTGCAGAGACATCCTGAATCAGTCTGTTGTTTCTATTCTGGGGTGTCCTTCTTTTCTTCCGAGTCCGAGGGTGTAGGTATTGGTGCTATTCCAGGCTGTGGTGGAGGCCAAGGAACTGCTGTTCCCTTCTGTAGATCCTCTCCGTGGTCGTGCAGGAACTTCTGGTTGTCCTCTTTTGTTTTGATTCTAACCTTCTTTCCTTTGTAGTTAAATGATAGACCTTGTGGAAACTCCCACCTGTAGGGTATCCCGTTGCCTCTCAAAAGTCTTGCTAAATCAGTATATATAGCTCTGAGATCCAGTAATTGTTTTGGTATATCCTTGTAAATCTCCGCTCTTCTGTCCTGGATCTCAAGTGATTTATTAAAATGAAGGTCAAGTATTTTGTCTCTCTCCTGTTTAGTCCTCAGAATAATCAGACAGTCTCTGGGCCTGTCCTTCTTTGCTGCTCTTCCCAGTCTAAACGCAGTTGTTATTTTAAAATCTTTGTCTTCCACTATACCCCAGAACTTAGAAAATTCTGCTGTCAAATAGCCGGTCAAATCCTCTTTCTCAAGCTCTGGGATAGAGTGTAATCTCAAATTATTTTCCCGATTTCTCAATTCGACCATAGACAGGTAGGCCTGCTGGTCACTGATGTGCTTATGTAGTGGCCTTACCTCTCCTTTCAATTCATCCACTTTCTGATTCACTTGCTCCGCTTTTTCATTTGCTGCCTCAGCCAATTTCCGATTCTCAGAGGTGGCGTCTTTTAAATTCCCAATTACTTGTGAATGTTGTGCCACTTGTTCAGATAGTTTTGTAATAGAGGATGTGGCTAAGTCAATTTTTGCTGTTTGGTCATCAACCTTCTTATTTAAAATTGCAAATTGTTGTAACATTTCATTTAGAAGGGTATCAGATCCCCCTGCAGCCATATCCTCTGTTGTTGGCTGTTCAGCTTCCTTTAATAGGGCTGTTGTTGGGAGTTCGACTCCCTTTAATACAGCAGGGACAGATGATCTGCGAGACTGAGAAGTCAGAGTTGTTTGCACAAGTTGGCCTTTCCCTGCTTTCGCTTTTGCAGATCTTGTTTTTGGAGGGCCACTCATTCCACACCTGTCTATGAGTCAAGGTCAAGTTGTCAAATGTTCCATGAGAAAGACAGTCCTCAATGTAGATAACAAAACAGCCGAGAGTCAAAACAAAGTTAGTTCCCAGGAGTCTGTAAATCCCTAACTCCACTAGAGGGAGTATTGTTACAGTTCAGGGGAGAAGGAGAAAAGTTTAGCCGCCATTAAAGTCCCTGCAGCTAAATAACTTAACAATAGTCATAAAAACTTTTTCCACTTGCAGAGCCTTTCCCCAGTTACCATTTGGTTGCTTCTAAGAGGTGCAAGTTACAGTTGCTTAATTGTATCTTCCACTAGCGTCCCAATATAACAATGTGACAATTTCAAATATATACTGTATCCGCAAAGACAGCTCACTTCCCCTCTGTCAGCCCGAGGTTTGGTTTCTTCAATTTACAAAGTCCACAGAGGGAGGAAAGTTCTCAATTTAAATCGTCCCACAAGGAAAAAAAAAGAGAGAAGAAACTTGCCTTTCCTTTCAATTGCCAACTCCTCCAGCACACGATGTTTTATAGAAGTTTTAAAATCCCTTTCCACTGCTGCCAGCTTGTCAGTTCTTTGCCTTTGATCTGTAAGCCTTGCCGGAAGACGGACTTCCTTTTTTTCGTCTCCCGCTTTCAGCCGAATTCATAAATTTGTAATCCAATGTAAAACAACTCTTACTCACGAGTAGATAATTTGTAATCCAATATTTAAGGAAGAAAGGTCAGCGCTCATCAGCAAAAGCCGCGCGGCTTCACTCCCGCAGAAAGAGCGATGAACTCTCAGCACCGCTTCCCCTCCGCGCTTCCGGAGCCCCTTACGGGGTCCCTTCTTCGTTTTGGGGGTCGCTCCAGGTGCCCGCCGAGTCCCACGGCCACGAGCTCACTCTGCTCGTGGTTTATCTTGGTGGGTCGTCGCTTTGCCGCAGCGAACGACCCTTTTCTGCGGAGCCCCTCTTCACAGCGCGAAGAGGACCGCCATTGCTTGTTTCGCGCCGCCTCCGGAAGTCTTCTCCAGTTTCGACCAGATATAGAAGTAGTCCACAAGTGATGCCCCTGAGAGAGTCTGCCGCAATTTCCACCCCCATGATGCCCCCTCAATTACCTCCTTCAAAGGAAACTGCGAATGTTACACCTCGGGACCCGCCGTCGGAAACGATTGAAGACCCGATGGGACGCATCAATAAAATCATCCGAATGTCGGATGATAAATCTGCGAGAGGGTTTACCCCGACGGACTCAATTTCCCCCTACCTGGGTATTTCTCTGTCAAGTTGTACCAAGAATTTTGAAATGAAGAGACTTCCTGTTCAGAGATCTACTTTCAGTGGATCATCCACGGTGTGCCAACAGTCGAACCAAATTGTTAAAAACTTTAATTTGGAGGGCGCCTCACAGTTACCATCTTCCCAAAGTAAAATAACTGACTTTTTTGTTACATCTTCTGTCTTTAACAGAGAGTCTGCCCCCCCTCCGTTTTGACTGTTAAAAGAACAACACAGAAGTCCCCAGCTAGCAGTCCTAAGTTGGAACATTGCTGGCTGGAAAAGGAAAAGATTAGATCCCGAATTTCTGTCCTATATAAACTCTTTCCAGATAATCCTTTTGCAAGAAACATGGGAAGAAGATAAAATAGATATAAATGGCTTTGAACTGATATCACTTCCAGCTACCCCCTCCCAGAAAGGTGGCCGGTCCAGAGGTGGTCTTGCAATTGCCATATCGCTTAAAATGAGAGCTAAACTCTCGCTAGTTCATACCTTTCCTCCTTTTGCTTTTACTGGTCTGATTTCAAGTGAAAAATTCTCACTATTAATCACCAATGTTTATCTTCCTCCAGGTGGTCTGATATCAGACCTTCATTATAGATGGGATTCTCTGGAAGATCATTTATTGGCATGCTATGTTATGTACCCTAATATTCCATCGATAATGGGTGGTGACTTTAATGCACGTACAGCCGCCAACTGGAATGGGATAATTAAGGCCAAGTGGTGGGTATCTCCCCCCTACCCAAAATCTGATTTAATCTCTTTCACATCAAGAAGATCTAAGGACAACAGAGTGAATGAGGCGGGAGTCCTTCTTTATCAATTGGCCATTCGTATGAATTTGAACATTCTAAATGGCAACTGCCCTCCGGACGTGCCAGGTGAATTCACTCATTTGGGCACAACATCAAATAGTGTCCTAGATTATCTTCTAGTCTCAGAAGACCTATTTTCAAACTTCTTTTATCTCAAAGTAGATAATGTACAATCCAGTGATCACCTACCTCTAGCGGCCAAGCTAACGCTTGACTGGCACCCGGTTAGCGGTACACACCCAATTCATGTAGGTTTAAATGCCACAGCTCAAGTAAGAGGCATTAAATGGTCTATGAAACAGGCCCAAAAATATGCAGAATTCTTCCAGAGGAATAGCTCCGAATCCCTTATTGTTTCATTGGCGGAGCTGTCTGAACCAAATAGGATACTGGAGTGGTTCTTCCACTTCTCTGCAGATTTAACTAGCTTCTTTACGATGCCGGCTCACCTGGCTAACCGAGATCAACCCAGGTTCGGTGCACCTTGGTTTGATGCCAAATGTAAGCAAGCTAGACTCTCTCTTTGTTGTATCTACAACAGATATAAATCCTCTGGAGCTGAAACTCTCCCCCCAGAATACTTGCAGGCCAAAATTGCTTACAAACAGGCACAGAAGTCAGCCAAGCACGAGTGGCAGCTAAGACGTTGGCAAGCGCTGATTGCTGCCTCTAAGCTTCGCAGCTCTCGTGGTTTTTGGAATTTAATCAACAAAAGATCGAGGAAATACCCATTGACGGTTATCCCAGCCCCGACATGGGAACAATTTCTAAGAAAATATTTCTCCCAGACAGACATCTCTAACATCCAATCTGATACTCTCTCAAGTCACTTGCCCATATGGCCAGATACTGACCCGGAGGAAATAGTAGATTTAATTGCTAAACTGAAAACTGATAAAGCCCCAGGGCCCGATCTTGTTAAGAAGGCCCAAAAGACTATGAGTGACTATTTTGAAATAAATTTGAAAAAAATCGGTGGAAAAAAGAGTAATCTGGGACGCAAGTAAGGCGGTTATGAGGGGTGTCAGGGGAATTGGGGTTGCTTGTGTGTAAACCTCTAGCTATTCCAAACTGCTTAGGGGCGATTGTGTCTTTCCCTGACTGAGCAGCCTTGGCGCTGCTGCTCAGTCGCTAGCAGAATCCGTGAGTGGGCTTCTCCTAAATTTCCTCCAGCATAAGAATTCCTTAACGGACAACCTTCGCCTCGCCTCTCTGCGCGGAAGCCTTCTGCGCAGAGTGGGGGTGCCTAGTGGTGGTCCTCCACCCTCCTCACTGACTTCACTGGAAGAGTCTCGGAGCCTCACCTCCGAGATGCTCTCTGCCTCTCCCTTCTTCCTGGTGTCACCTGGACTTCCTTCCCCAGATGACGTTCTCTCTCTACCCTTACTCGTTCCCTCTCCTGCAGAGTCTGGAAGCCTCGCCTCCCCCCTCTGCTCTGATGTCAGTTCCCTGACAAGGGGGTTTCTGATACAACAGAATATGATAAAGAAAAGAGCTCAGAATGAGAAAAAAAATAAGATCTTGGAGAAAATAAAAGAAGGAGAGAAAAAGTTAAGACTGAAACCAAAGTCACAGGAGATTCTGAGAGAAATTAAACTCTATCAAGCACAATATTCAAAATTGATAAATCAGGAAGTAGAATGGAAAATCAAACAAATGAAACAAAGGACTTTTGAATCGGCAAATAAATGTGGAAAACTGCTAGCATGGCAGTTGAAAAAGAGGCAAAAATTGAATACGGTTACCAACCTAGAGGTTGAAGGGAGAAATATTCAGAACCCTGTGGAGATCAGAAAATGTTTCCAGAGATACTTTAAACAACTTTATACCCAAGGGCCGCAAAAAGAGATTGAGATAGACCAATTTCTAAGTAACAACGGATTACCAAAACTGTCTCAAGAAAATAAGACAATATTGAACTATAAAATAACAGAACAAGAGATTGAAGGTGCCATTCAGAATATGCAATTGGGCAAATCTCCAGGGCCGGATGGGCTTACCTCCAAGTATTATAAGACTTTGAAAGACTATCTGATTCAACCATTGAAAGAGCTTTGCAATGAGATTATGGAGGGGAAGAAGGCACCGGAGTCGTGGAAGGAAGCTTTCATCACACTGATACCTAAATCTGAAACTGAAAAGACACAACTCAAGAACTACCGTCCCATTTCCCTTTTAAATGTGGATTACAAAATTTTTGCAGATATTTTAGCAAATAGATTAAAAAGAGTGTTAAATGAAGTGATTCACAAAGACCAGGCAGGCTTTCTCCCAGGTAGACATTTGTCTGACAATACAAGGAACATTATTGACATTTTGGAACTTTTGCAAATGAACACCAATACAAAAGCAGTATTGATCTTTATTGATGCGGAGAAGGCCTTTGACAACATCTCATGGAATTTTATGAAGAAAAATCTTTAAAGGGATGGGAGTGGGACGGGGGTTTGAAAATGGTATAGAAGCAATTTATTCAGAACAAAAGGCAAAATTGATAGTTAATAATGTGGTGACAGAAGAGTTTAAGATTGAGAAAGGAACACGACAGGGTTGCCCTATCTCCCCACTGTTATTTATTTCGGTCCTGGAGGTGCTCTTGAACATGATCAGAGGGGACCAGTTGGTTGAAGGAATTCAGGTCGGAGCTAAACAGTACAAACTTAAAGCTTTTGCAGATGACTTGGTTTTGACATTACAGGAGCCAGAATCTAGTACGAAAAGGGTGTTAGAATTGATTCAAGAATTTGGTCAGGTGGCGGGATTAAAATTAAATAAGCAGAAAACTAAGGTTTTGGGAAAAAAACTTGACAACTTTAGAAAAAGAAAGGTTTCAGAAGGAGACAGACTTAAATGTGGTTAAAAAGGTGAAATATCTAGGGGTTAATATGACGGCTAAAAATTTGAATTTATTCAAAGATAACTATGAAAAATGTTGGTCAGAAATCAAAAAGGACTTAGAAATTTGGTCAAAACTGAAGCTTTCCTTGTTGGGTCGAATCGCTGCTATAAAGATGAATGTATTGCCAAAAATGTTGTTTTTGTTTCAGACCTTGCAGATTGTGGACAAGATGGAATGTTTCAAGAGGTGGCAGAGAGATATCTCTAGGTTTGTCTGGCAGGGCAAAAAACCCAGAATAAAATTTAAAATACTAACTGATGCTAAATAAAGAGGGGGGTTTGCCCTGCCAGACATGAAACTGTATTATGAATCAGCAGCTTTCTGCTGGTTGAAAGATTGGCTACTGTGATGGGATGATGAGCTGCTTGTGCGTAAAATCGTAGTCCCTCAGAGTTTGTTCAAGTCCACAAACCTCTGTCTGTGACGGAGCCCCTCAAACATGGCTCCTCTAGTGACTGGCAGATTCCGACAGTGGCTGCTTTCGGAATCGCTTCCAACATAAAAGCTCCTTAACGGAAACACGTTGTCAGGGGTTCAGGAGCAGAGGCGAGGGCAAGGGAGGAAACAGAGAGCGAGGGGGAGGAGGCAGAAGAAAAGATGAGTGATGACGACGACCCGAGATCTCCGAGTCTTTCCAGTGAATCAGAAGATTCACAGAAAGGAGCACCAGTGGCCAGGGCAAGGGGGGAGCCTAGGGGGACACCCCAGGAAGATAGAGCCAGAGGGGACTCAGAGGGGAGCAGTTGGAGATCGGGACCAGCGTCACCGCCAGAGAGCAGGGAAGAGGAAGGGCGCCAGGGATCAAGCGCTGGCAGCTCACAACAGGAGGGAGGGCACGAGTCAGGAGTGGCCACACCTCCATCGGGGAGCGAAGAAACGGTCAAACGGAAAGTGGAAGGTTGGGCGCGCGCGCCAAGTTCAAATGCACAGGAAAGTGACGCAGTAGGCAGCCCGGAGAGGGAGCCAGGTCCTAAAGCCCGGCGCAAGGAGACAGGAGGGTCCGGGGGGTCGGCGTCGGAGGAGTCCCGGAAGGAGGAGACCCTGGGGGGCAGAGGGACCCAGAGGAGAACAGTCAGGCGGAAAAGGTGGAGCAGGGCTAGGATATTAAGTTGGTGCACAAGGGGCGGAGACTCAGACGGAGCTTCGCCGATCTAACCATAAGACGTAGAGTTGCACGCAGCAGCTTGAGAATGGAAACTGTAACTCAATAAAGACTTTTACTTAATGATCGCTGGCTAGCGTGATCCTCTGTGAGCTAGGATCGGGGAGCAACTCTGACACACGTCTTCTGGACTCACGGCGTGACAGTTTCCGGCGAGGAGTGGGTCTCCCTATGGGAGGTCCAGAAACCTCCCCACTGTTCTCGCTGGAAGTGTCCCTGAGCCCTCCCTCCTGCTCACTTTCCCTCAGAGACCCACCTCTCCCCCTGCTGGTTCCTGCTTCAGCTGCTGGGTCTCTCCCAACCTCCGTGAGCCCTTCCACCACCTGTCCCTCCGATGGCAGTTCCCTGACATCCACCTCCCCTCCAGGGCCCCCTTCACCCCCTCCCGTTCCCTCTCCTCTGGGCAGTGAGGAGGTAAAACCCCGAAAAGAATCCTCTTCATCTTCAGACGTCTCGAACATTTCCCTCCATCGGTTGCAGTTCCGGGTCTCTGAAACCTCCTCCTCCTCGGAGTCTGTGAACCCCTCCAACTCCTCTTCCTCGTCGGTGGTTGCAAAGTATTCCCTCCGGAACCTCGCTACCGGCTGAGGTTTCCGTGGGAACCTTTGATGAACGAGGTTCTGGCTCGTGTTCCAAGGATGCTGGCTGTGATGGGGTTGTTTGGTCTGGTGCAACCGGCTCGCTCAGTCGTGGTTCTGGTTCTGGTGTCCTTTCGGCCTCACGGGTCCTCTCTGTATTTACTGATTCTGCCTCTCCTGCTGGCCCCTCCTGCTCTATGGGCCTCACTGCCCCGCTGTTCCCTTGGGACTCCTCTGACCTGTCCTCCTCCTGGGTTTCTCCCGGGAATCGTCGCCGTATCTGGTCGCAGTGGCGGCGCCAGCATTGCCCCCCATCCGTTAGCACCTCGTACGACACGGGGCCAGTGACCCTGGTGACTGTGGCGGGTACCCATGCTGGGCCTGCCCCAAAATTCTTTGCGTACACTGGGTCCTGGGCCTCGAAGGTCCGGGGGTTCCTGCCTTCTCCCACCACTACCTCATCCTGAGCTCTATCGGGGTGAAGGCGGTCCAATCTGATTGCAAGGCGCCGACCCATTAGTAGTTCAGCGGGGCTCCGGCCAGTCGTTGAGCTGGGGGTGCTGTGCTGTGCTAGAAGGAATGTGGCAAGGCGGTACTCCCAGTCCCCTTGCGTCATGCGGCGAAGGGTGTCCTTGGTGGTCCGCACCATGCGTTCTGCTTGGCCATTGGTGGCAGGGTGGAACGGCGCCGAACGGATGTGGCGGATGGTGTTCTGTGCTGTGAAGGTTTGGAATTCTCCTGACGTAAATGCAGTCCCGTTGTCTGAGACGAGAGTGTCAGGGAGCCCGTGGGTTGCAAACAGCCTGCGTAGTACCCGGATGGCTGCAGACGTGGAAGTGGACGGTACCAGTGCGACTTCCAGCCATTTGGTGTAGGAGTCCACCACTATGAATAATGTTTTCCCCTGAAAGGGGCCAGCGAAATCCACATGCAGGCGTGACCATGGTGCTCGGGTGGACTCCCAGGTCTGGACTGGGGCCCTTGGGGGATCTGGGCAGGATTCTTGGCAGGCCTGGCAGTGTTTGACCCAGGCCTCTATCTCTCCATCAATCCCCGGCCACCACACATAACTCCTGGCAAGGGCCTTCATTCTTACTACCCCTGGATGTGTCTCGTGTAGGGCTGTGAGGACCCTTTTGCGGAGGGGCTGGGGAACAACGACTCTGCTTCCCCATAACAGGCACCCCTTGTGGGCCAACAGTTCATGTTTGCGGGTTGTGTAGCCGGCGAATTCTGGCCCGGGGCTGCTGCTGGGCCATCCCCTCCACACCCAGTCCAGGACCCGGGAGATGACCCTATCTTTCTTGGAATGGTGTGCAACTTCTTGTGCCTGAATGGGGCGGTCGGGAAGCAGCTCCAGGCTCATAACCTCTTGTGCAGGTGCTAGGTCAGGGCCTGTTTCTGGTAGTGGTAGCCTGCTGAGGGCGTCCGCATGGCCCATCGCCTTCCCAGGTCGGTGAATCAGTGCATACTGGTAGCTGGCAAGGAAAATTGACCACCTGAGGACGCGAGGAGACAGCACTTGGGGGGTCTGCTTTTCGGGGGCAAACAAGCCAAGCAACGGCTTGTGGTCAGTCACCACGGTGAAGGGCCACCCGTACAAGAAATCATGGAATTTTTTTACTCCCTTCACGATTGCCAGACCCTCCTTGTCGATTTGCGAGTAGTTCCGCTCGGTTGCGTTGAGTGTCTGGGAAAAGTACGCCACCGGTACCTCTCTTCCATCCGGAAGTTGGTGCCCCAGGACAGCGCCAATGCCATAGGGTGAGGCGTCGCATGCTAGCACCACCGGCAGCCTCTCGTCGAAGTGTGCCAAGACAGAGTTTGAGACAAGCAAGTCCTTGACTGCCTGGAATGCGGCCTCCTGGCGCTGGCCCCACACCCAAGGGGCCCGCTTGTCCAGGAGTCTGTGTAGGGGCTCCGCTACCGCCGCCTTGTGGGGAAGGAAGGAATGGTAAAAGTTCAATAGTCCCAAGAAGGCCTGAAGTTCAGTCTTGCTCTTGGGCGCTGGGGCATCACAAATAGCCCGTACCTTGTCCCCAGTCGGGTGGACCCCTTCTGCGTCCACCATAAATCCCAGAAAGTCCACCTGAGGCAATCCTAGTAGACATTTTTCCCGCTTCACCTTGAGACCCGCCGTCTGGAAACGGTGCAGAACGGTGCAGAGGCGGTCCTCAAACTCCTCTGGTGTGGGCCCGGCAATGAACACATCATCGAAGAAGGGGGTGACACCAGGAATCCCTTTAAGGAGAGAGTCCATTAGATTCTGGAATATGCCTGGTGCCACGCTGACCCCGAATTGCAGCCGCTTTACCCTGAACGCTCCTCTGTGCGTCACAGTCGTCTGTGCCTCTGCTGTGGCCTCATCTACTGGCAGCTGTTGATATGCTTGGGCCAAGTCCAGCTTGCCAAAAATTTTCGACCCAGCCAGGGTGGCAAGGACATGGCTGACCACTGGCACTGGGTATGCGTGGGCCATGAGGGACTTGTTTATGGTACATTTGTAGTCTGCGCAGATGTGGACCGAACCATTAGGCTTGACGGGTGTGACGATTGGGGTTTCCCAGGGGGCATTAGGCACCGGCTCCAGCACTCCTTGCTCCATGAGCCGGTCCAATTCCTCGTCTATACGGGGTTTCAGGGCGAACGGGACCCGGCGGGCCTTGAGCCTGACCGGTCGTACTGCGGGGTCAAGCTGTAGAGCAATGGGGGGGGCCGTATACTGTCCCAATTTCCCGTCGAAAACCCCTGGAAATTCCTTGCATATGGCGTCCACGTCCAATTGTAAGCTAGTGTGGTTCACCCCGGTGACAGCTAGCCCCAGTGGTCCAAACCATGCCAATCCCAGTAAGCTAATGTAGGGGCCCTTGACCACAAGCAAGTCCAGTTGCCGCGTCCGCCCTCGGTATTGCACCCTGAAGGTCCCCACCCCCATTGTGGGGACCTTACGTTTCTGGAAGTCCCGTAGGGTGAATGGGGCCGGCCTGAGTTTGGGACCCCCAGTAGGACACAGTTTCCTTAAGGTCTTTGCCGAGATTATGGATAGAGTTGAACCCGTGTCAAGCTCCATGCGGCATGGGGCCCCCTCTATCTGTACCTCTACATAAATTTTCTCTACGTTGGGGTGGGGCAACTGGTATACCTGGCAGTCCGTGAGCTCCGTCAAGTTGCCTTGGTGCGTTGGGCCCCGGGACCTGGGGCTCTTGGGTTGGTCATCTGATGCCTGGTGTCGGGTGGGCCAAGCCCGACACACCCGGGCGATGTGTCCCGATTTTCTGCACTGCCTGCACTCTGCGTTGCGGAAACGGCAGGTCCTCCTCTCGTGACTCTCCCCGCAGCTTGCGCAGTTTCCTCCTTCTCGTCGAGGCAGTTGTGGTCTGTGCGCTGCTTGAGTGCGCTGCTGTACTCGGTGCACCTCCTCCCTGTCGGATCCTGAGTCGTCGGTGAGGTCTTCGTGGTGGACCCTCGGTTGGGATGGCAGGCTCGGCCGTGCCTCTTGCGTCTACCTCTCGGCAGCTTCCGTTGCCAGGGCCTCCTCCAGAGCGACCTGGAACGTTAGGTCCTTCTTAGCGTAGAGGCGTCGTTGCAGCTTCTCATCCTTCAGGCCACCGACGAGGCAGTCACGAAGCATGTTCTCCAGCTCTGAGAAGTTGCAGAACCGGGCGGCTTGGCGGAGAGAGGTCACAAACCCAGTTATGGTTTCCCCAGGGGCTTGTCACTTTGCGTAGAAGGCATTTCGACGAG
The DNA here is from genome assembly GCF_965113315.1 of Podarcis vaucheri. NCBI lineage: Eukaryota > Metazoa > Chordata > Lepidosauria > Squamata > Lacertidae > Podarcis > Podarcis vaucheri. The sequence goes on from NC_138757.1 coordinate 32,851,200, forward strand.
CCACCACTGAGGGCTGCGGCGAAAAGTGCCCCTTCAGCTGTTCCATTATTGTTTTGTATGGAACAGTAGCGACGTCTTCAGGCGCAAGGAGAGCCCGGGCGATTTCAAACATCTCCTCTCCGCAGACGCTGAAGAATATCGCCCTCTTCTTGGCGTCTTCTTCGTCGGTGACCCCTTTGGCTTCTAGGAGGAAGGTGAAACGGGAGGCGTATGCTTCCCAGTCTCCAGGTGCTGGGTTGAATGGCGAGAAGCTGCTGTCGGTTGCCATTCTGAGTTCCTTGTGTCCCAGAGCAGAAGCCTGGATACACGGTGCGAGGCAGCGGTGCGGCAGGTGGCGGTGCTGCGGTGCTGTGTGTGGCAGTCAGCTCAGCGGGATCCCATCCTCGTCGCCAGTGAAATATACTCAGAGTCGCAAAGTGATTTCATGCTCTTTATTCAGCTCATAGTGCTGAGGAGGAATGGATGAAAGTCCCCTCACAGTATCTGCTTTATATACATTATTTACACAATGGGCTGCACATGATTGGCTAATTCCGGAATTCTACTGTAAGCCAATCAGGTTGTGGATTCACTTCAATCTGGAGCAGGATTGGGTGGTTCCTGCCAACCAATCATACTGCTGCATTGTTCTAGGACCAATCAGACTGCTGCATTCTGAATCCTATTGTTCTGGGACTAATCAGACTGCTGCAATTTGGATCCTATTGTTCTCAGTACATAACAGAGGTTTTGAATAAGGACAAAAAAATAGGCTTCCAGGTGGAAAAATCGAAACTAGAAACAGAACTGTTAGAACCAAAAACTAAGGTACTTTCAAGAATGTATAACTTGCTGTTAAAATGGAATACCCAGGATGAAACGGTTAAATCAGCTATGATAAAATGGGCGCAAGACATTGGCTATAACATTGTTCGCTGACTGGGAACAGTTATGGACCACCGGTGTGAAATTCACGGCATGTAATGCCCTGAAAGAAAATATTATGAAAATGATTTACAGGTGGTACATGACCCCAGTCAAGCTTGCAAAGATATATCATTTGCCAGACAATAAGTGTTGGAAATGTAGAGAAACTGAGGGAACATTCTTTCACCTTTGGTGGACGTGTCCCAAAATTAAGGCTTTCTGGGAAATGATATATAATGAACTGAAAAAGGTATTCAAATATACCTTCCTTAAGAAACCAGAGGCCTTTCTTTTGGGCATTGTTGGCCAAATGGTGTTAAAGAAGGATAGAACTTTCTTTATGTATGCAGTAACAGCAGCAAGGATACTCATCGCAAAACATTGGAAGACACAAGACATGCCCACCCTGGAAGAATGGCAGATGCAACTGATAGACTACATGGAACTGGCAGAAATGACTGGCAGAATCCGAGACCAGGGAGAAGAGACAGTGGAAGAGGACTGGAAAAAATTTAAGGACTATTTGCAAAAGTATTGTAAATTGTATGAATGCTAGAATGATGCAGGATATTAAGATAACATGGCATTAGTGACTTAGCGGAAAGGAGCATGAAAATAACTGAACTATAAGAACAAAGGTGAATTTTGAATAATATTATGTCAAGCTTAAATATTCAAATATTTGATAACAAAGGGCAAACTGGAGACATAATAGTTGAAACGTATAATTTAAAACAAGTTTTGAGAGAAGGTGAAGTATTGCTGAACATGATTTTATAAATGGGAACACAGAAAAGGGAGATGTGAGGGAGTCAGAAAAGAGGGTCATGGAAATTTGGTTTATGAAGTTTAATTATGTTTTATGTCTTTCATATGATTTTTTGTCGGTTGTTTTTTCTTTTTTGTATGTTTTTTCTCATTTTTGTGATGGTGTTTTTTATTGCTTTTGGATTGTGTATGTGTATGGTGTTAATTGTTTAAAACCTTTAATAAATATTTTATTAAAAAAAAAAGCCCCAGGGCCCGATCTGATCCCGGCGGAAGCTATTAAACAACACCCAATATGGTGGGCTAAAATTCTTGCAAAAATCTTTGATGCAATCAATGCCACGGGCCAGATACCTAGATCATGGAAGGAGTCCATCAGAATTCCTATATATAAAAAAGGACCACCAGAGGACCCAGGAAACTATCGTAACATCAGTTTACTATCAATCATCGGGAAAATCTATACTCGCTTCCTGCTAACCAGACTAACCCAATGGGCCGAAGATTCCAATCTGATAGGCCATGAACAGGTCGGGTTTAGACCAAATCGCGCTTCTATTGACCATGCTATAATTCTATATCATTTGGCGCGAAAGTATTCTTTCCCCACTCATGGTCTTCTATGTGCCGCTTTTATAGATCTGAAGGCGGCTTTTGACAGTATCTCTAGAGCAGTGTTTCCCAACCTTTTTGGGGCAAAGGCACACTTGTTTCATGAAAAAAATCTCGAGGCACACCACCATTACAGCCCCGTGACGTCAGCTCGCAGCGTCACGCCGGGAGGGACATGAATTGCTAGCAAATTACATAATCACCTCCTTGAGGGCTGGCTCATCTTCTCCGAAGGCAGAACCCCATTAATTAACAGCACAGACTCACACCATAGCCAAGACGAGGGGGGAAAACCTCAGTCATGCACAGTCATGCACATGTGGGGGCTAAATGAGGACGAAGACCGGGCAGAGAGCAGGGTTCAAATCACCCCACCTGGCCAGGACAATCCCTGGGTGCTCCCTTGGGCCACTCGCCTGACCCACCTCGCAGGGCTGTTGTTGCGAGGATAACACGGGGAGAACCACGTGCGCCCCCGGGAGCTCCTTGGAGGAGAAAGCGGGCGATGAATGCAATGCACAAAATATATGAGAGGCGACCAGGTTTTGCAGGTGAGGGGCCCCCGCCAGCCTCCGCTTCCAACACCCGGTGCAACGACGCCGAAGTTTTCCCCCGGGCTCGGCTCGGGGAGCAGCGCTGCTCCCCCCCGGTTCCCCTTCGCCCTCCCGGCTCTCTCTGCCACCCACTGGGGACCCCCCTCACCTGCCAAGTCCGGAGCGCCGGTGGAAGTTGCATGCATGCATGCAGGGCGCCGCGTTGCCATTGCATTGCACTGCACTCCATGCAACGCCTGCACGCATGCATTGCCTTGCACGCCCGCCAAGGGGTCTCCCCGCGGTCCGATGCGTCCCCTCCGGCGCGGATGCAGCATTGCAAAAATAACCCCCCCCCGACGCAGCCCTACCTGGGGGGCAGCCTCCGCGGGGATCCCCGGGCTCCATCCTGCCGCCCGATCTCCGCGGGGGCGCAGGCAGGCTGCGCGGGGTCTGCGCGGAAGAGCCCCTACCCGCCCGGCCGCCGTCGCTGCGCTCATTCCATGGCCGGGAGAAGAGCACTTCAAACAAAACGCCCGGCCCGCCAGGCCACGCTGGGAAACGTAGTTTGCGCACCCCGTGCGGGCGCGGAGCCCAAGGGCGAGGGGACTACGGATCCCGGCAGCCCCCGCGCCGGGGACAGAGGGGGAGAGGCCGGGTGCAGGGATGGAGGGACGGGTGGGCGAGCGAGTGAGTGAGTGGCAGCCGCCAAGCCTTGGCCGAGAGCCAGGAAGGGCCTCCCTGGAGGAGGAGGAGGAGGAGGAGGGAGGCGCAGAGCGGGAGAGAGAGAGGGAACCCCAGGGGTCATCTAGTGACGGCGCCCCAATCGAAAATTTGACTTAAAAAAAAAATCTTTCGAATTTTTTAATTTTTCCCGCGGCACACCAGGCAACATCTCGCGGCACACTAGTGTGCCGCGGAACAGTGGTTGGGAAACACTGCTCTAGAGAGCTGCTATGGGAAAAATTGGCAAAGTGGGGCATAGAGAAAAGGCTGTTGTAGCTTATGATCAAATTACATGAAGGGACGGCCGCTAGGGTGAGGTTAACACCTGAGGGCGATCTCACAAACTCAGTTCCAATAAATAAGGGGGTACTACAAGGGTGTATCCTTGCCCCCTATCTTTTTAACCTTTATATTAGTGACATGAGGACGCCCCTAGCTGAGGCCCAAACCACCATTCATGCACCCAGGCTTGCAGACTATCGCTGCCCCTTATTATTGTACGCTGACGATGCGGTGATCCTCTCTTATTCTCGAATCGGTTTGAGGAGGGCCCTTAAGATTTTTGCATTATATTGCCAAACAAATTTACTTACTATTAACCATTTCAAATCTAAAGTCCTAATTTTTTCCAGGAGTCGTAAACTGTATAGATGGGAACTTGAGGGGAAGCCAATTGAACAAGTTTACAAATTTCAATATCTAGGAATTTACTTCCAGTATAATATGGGATGGAAAGCGCATATCACATATTTACAAAACAAGGTCAAAGCCCTTATCTACGCTCTATTACGCTTCTTCTTTACTGAGGGGGCTATGCATGTTCCATCCGCCTTAAAAGTTTATAGTGCAAAAGTGGTTGCAACTATGGCCTATGCGGTCCCTTTATGGGGCGCCTTTGTAAACCTCTTGCCTCTGGTGACATTGCAAAATCTTTTTCTAAGATGCCTTTTGAAACTACCCTCCTGTGTAAGCAACTCTGCCATTCGCTTAGAACTTAAGACCCCCTCCCTTGAGATTCTGATGTGGAGACATGCCTTTAATTATTGGCTGTCCCTTTGGCATAAATTGCCAAACTACCATCTTATTCAGTGCCTTTGGAGAGATGAATTCACCAGCCCATGGGCAACAAAAATCCATTCCAAACTGTTGTCTTATGGAATCTCTCCTTCCGATATACTTAATTTAGATCTAATTACAGCTAAAAAGGTCATCAAACAAAGACTGGAGGAGGTAGATTTGCAACAAAATCTTACCACAGGTGGAGGTACATGTTCCCCGATATATCAGGGCATTACATCTATGTCCCAGATACCTCAATATCTGTCTACTTTATCGGCTGCGTTGCATAGATTCGCATTTATTAGAGCCAGATTTAATGTGTTCCCCTCAAATGTGCTGAGCAATAGATTTACTAACGGTAAAATCTCTGTTTTATGCGCATGTGACAACAAATCGATAGAATCCCTTTATCATATCTTGTTTAATTGCCCCTTATACAATGTTCCCCGATCAAGGATCCTGAGTTCAATCATTCTGAAAATTGCTGCTAAACCACCTGAATTACATCTAGCTTATCTACTCCAGGACATTGACTCTTATAGAACATTACAGGGTGCTAGATTCCTGATTTCAGTTCTGTCATATAAAAGACTTCATGGAATGCTGCATGACTATTAAAAATTCAGTAAACTCTATGCACCATCTTTATCTTCAAGGCCATAACACGGTACATCTAGAGATTATGCGCTGAAATATTTTAGTTGATATTTTAGATTGTAAAATGCTATTGATTTTATCTATTGATTTGCTTTATCTTGTGGGCTTATAGCCGAATAAAGTATTATCTATCTATCTATGTAGGATAAATAAAAGGGAAAAGACACCGTTTAAATAGTAAATAGTTGAATGCAATTTTAAAAATAATAATTGTATAACAAGGGGGAAAGCATACTTGTATCTGACCATATTTTAATGGACACAGACTTTGATAAATACCATCCTAGCCATAGGCTACTTTTGTGGAGTTTAAAGCTAAGCATACAAGTTCTGAAAGCATGCTTTGAAATCCATATGAACTCGAGTATGCTGTCGGGGGAAGAGGGAGGATGTGGTTGGCTGAAATGAAGTCCGATCCTGTACAGATAAATCACTAGTGGAAGCGCCAACAGAAACGTGTACAGATTCCACACGATCATGAGGAAGCCTGAATCTGGGCAGGACCTTGTCTCTTTGCCTGTCCTTTGTGGCTGCTCCACCCAGGTCTGAGACACCTTCCGGAGTGAAACAGTGATTGGGGGGCGGGGAAAGCAAGAGGATGGAGCCCTCTAAACCCCTCCGCGGGTACTTTGAAAACAGACTCCTTTTGTCTGGATCTTCCCCGTGCAAAGATAGGTCTGTATGCATTTTGAGCAGAGGAGGAGGGTCTGTGGAACTACCCACCACTGTGGTGTACTGTTCCCAGGATATATTTTTTTAATTTAGTCAAAGTTATAACAAGACATATTATCCAAAAACATATCCTTATCCCCCCCATTTTTCCTCCCTCCCCCTCCCCCCCAGAACCCCACCTGCACCTGTCAGCTAACCAGCTGCAGCGCGTTGCTGCTCTCAGCAGTGAAAGCACTCCAGGCAGCCAGCCATAAATTCCATTCTTTATTTCCTTCTGACAAGATTACATGCAGAATAAACAAAGCGATCTGTCTCTCATGACGCGTTGCTTCGACTGGTTTGTTTCCCCCCTCTCCCTCGAGACCAGCACAGCCAACGGCCCAGCCCCTTCCATTTTTGCCTGTGACGTGGATCCCCCTCTCTCGGAAGCACCCCCTCCTGCTCAGACTCACTATCCTCTTCTCTGGCCTCAGAGGACGAGCCAGTGCTAATCAGTGGAGATCGTTCTCTGTATCCTCCCATTCTTTCCTCCCTCGCCGCCTGCAGTTCCCTGACACCACCCCACCTCCTGAATTCCCTCAGTTCCAGTCTTTGGTTTCTCTAATATTGCTATTTTCTGCATGTTACAAAATTGTATAGATCCTCAAACTGTTTAGCTGATTATTATCAGTAAAAAATAATAATAATGTGGATGTTTATTCAAAACCTGCTGATACAGACCGGGGGGGGTGCCTCCTTCTCCCCCCCTTCCTCTTGAACGTCCGAGGCAATGACCTCGAGGGTGCAAACCGCACACTCACCCTCAGCCCCCTCACCGTTGCACAAGCACCACACTTTTCCCAGACCCCCCTTTTCTTCTCCCTTCCACGAGAGAAATAAGCTCAAATACCTGTGTATGTTCCCCTATCTTTTCCTATGCCTATTTGCGCTCCATACTTAGAACGAGTAGACCGAGTGTTCCTGTATCCCCGCTTATTCCTATGGCCGCGCTTTAGCCAATCACAGCCATGCATTTGTTCTGCAGAAGCTAGCTCAGGGAGCTACTGCACGCCTCATTTCACCCCTGACAAGCTGCTGACGGCCCCCTACTGCGAGAACAATGGATCCGAAACCAGGGGCCTTGTAAAACTGTCAAAGTCTTGCTACAATGTATCCATTTTGTTTCCGCTTTTAATCTACAGCACGGAATAGGCTGAAAAAGCATTGAAATCTTTGGAAATTGATATAAAATCAACCGTAACTCCGATTTCTTCGCTCTTGGTGTCATTCAGCTCAGTTCCCCTTGGGCGTCATGATGCTACCTCTACTTCCATAATCCCCAAAGCGGCAGGTCACGTACACAGGAACTTCCTAATCCTGTCAGATCGTTTCGCCAAACCCTTCCTCCAGGCAATATAAAGTGACAGACGATGCATATCTCTGGCCCATTGTCTTGCCACCACCGGTACTCAATAAATGTTTATCTAGGTATATTTTTCGCTCTGCATATTCCCCCTCCCTCATCTCAAATGTTAATGAATGAAATCCCACCTTCTTTTCATGACGTATGAAATATATTCATGATGTAACCCGCGAAACCCGACCTTCCCATAATGTATTCATGACGCTTCCTGCACTGTATTCTGGGTTATGGAGGGAACTTTTAAAAGTCTGTGTCGCCCCATTCTCGGGGTTCAATGCCATTTTGAACCTGTTGCGCAATAAACTCGGATCTTCGTAGTTTGCTCCTGCGTCCGGCTGAGCTCCTTTTTCCTCCGCAAGGACCCGCGGACTTTGTCCGACGAGCTGGGTGGCAGTGCAACCACGCATCCAGATTTTCCGTAACACTGCCAAGGAGTCCAATTTGCTTTGTTGCGTCTTCAGAGACTTTGTGAAAGGTTCCCATTCATCCTTAAAGTCACAGTTATCCTTGTACCGTAGCTTATATGTCAATTTTGCCACTTCTGCATAGTCCATCAACTTTTCTCGCCATGATTCTTTAGTTGGGGTTTCTTCAGTCTTCCATCCTTGCGCAACCAGAAATCTCGCGGCCGTTGTCGCATACATGAAGATGTTTTTCAACTTTTTTGGTAGATCTTTCCCTACAATCCCCCCAAAAAATGCCTCGGGTTTTTTAATAAATGTTAAATGAGACATTTTCTTCAATTCATTGTATATCATTTCCCCAAATGTTTTAATTACCTTACACTCCCACCACATATGATAAAATGTTCCCTCCTTTTCCTTACACTTCCAACATATATTTGAACTAGTTTTGTACATTTTCCCTAACTGCACTGGTGTTGTATACCATCTGTACATCATCTTCGCGTAGTTCTTCATGTACTGTTCCCAGGATAGGTAAAGATCATTCAACAGTTTTCAAATTGAAAAACAGTGTTTCATTTTGAGATCCTTTGTAACACCATCCAGTTCATTTAACCACAACCTACGACCCTTGAGGTTTTTACTGAAGCAAAAGGATTGATTCCATCCCTGTATCAAACAGCTGTGATTTATAATAATAATAATATAATAATAAATTTTATTTATATCCCGCCCTCCCCAGCCGAAGCCGGGCTCAGGGCGGCTAACAGCACTAAAATGGTGCAACATTATAAAAACATCATAAGAATTAATTAAAATCAAAATTGATGGCAACCATAAACTATAAACTAAAGTATTGTAAAGATTGCCAAAGGAGGGAGTCAGGCTGTGCCCTAACCAAAGGCCTGGTGGAATAGCTCTGTCTTGCAGGCCCTGCGGAAAGATGTCAAGTCCTGCAGGGCCCTTGTCTCTTGTGACAGAGCGTTCCACCAGGTTGGAGCCGCAGCCGAAAAAGCCCTGGCTCTAGTTGAGGCCAGCCTAACCTCTCTGTGGCCTGGGACCTTCAAGATGTTTTTATTTGAGGACCGTAAGTTCCTCTGTGGGGCATACCAGGAGAGGCGGTCCCGTAGATACGAGGGTCCTAGGCCGTGTAGGGCTTTGAAGGTTAAAACCAGCACCTTAAACCTGATCCTGTACTCCACCGGGAGCCAGTGCAGCTGGTATAGCACCGGATGAATGTGATCCCGCAGCGAAGACCCCGCAAGGAGTCTCGCTGCGGCATTCTGCACCCGCTGGAGTTTCTGGGTCAGTCTCCGGGGCAGCCCCACGTAGAGCGAGTTACAATAATCCAGTCTGGAGGTGACCGTCGCGTGGATCACAGTGGCTAGGTCAGGGCGAGAGAGGTAAGGAGCCAACTGCTTAGCTTGGCGGAGATGAAAAAATGCCGCCTTTGTTATAGCTGCAATCTGCGCCTCCATGGAGAGGGAGGTATCGAAGATTACACCCAAATTCTTAACGGACGGTGCTGGCACTAATTGCACCCCCGCAAGAGATGGGAGTTGCCCCCTCAATCCCATATCGTCCCGTCCCAGCCAGAGGACCTCTGTCTTCGAAGGATTTAACTTCAACCGGCTCCCACGTAACCATCCAGCCACAGCTTCCAAGCATCTGAGGATTTGAGGATCGTCTGTTTCATAGCAGCTCCTGTGGCCCTTCCCTCTGCCTCATTTGGCATGAAGTTGCCGGTGATTTCCCCAGGAGTCAAAAGGCCTACCTACTCTGGGCTTATTCTTGGGAATTACTTTGCAACAAAGAAGGAAGCTTTTCGTCTTCTGTTTCTTTTCATTTTTATGTTTTCAAAATGCTTGATATCTGACACTGATTTCTGTATATTGTGTTTTCTTTGTTTTTCAAGCTTTCATAAAAAAATAGCCTTTGAAACCAGCTGGTACAGTGGTCAGAAGACTTGCCTTCGTGTCCACAGAATGGAGAAGAAAAGTTCGCCCAACGCATCCCTGGGTGCGACCCCAGAGACCTCCGGCTCTCACCTGGCTGAGCCTTCTCATTGCCAGCTCACTTCGATGCCCTCTGTTCCCAGAGATACCACTGGAAGAGCTGCTTCCCTTAGCCAGGAAGAGTCGGGGTCCCAGCAGCCTTCCCAGCAGGCCTCCCACATTTCCTCCTCCTTGGGCAGTGCTCCATTGCAGGTCCCCGAGCAGCTTTCCGAAGAAAGGCCCCATGGCACTGGCCAAAGTGCTTCCCTCCCATCTCTGGATGAGGTTTCTTCTTCCCAGTGCACCACCCAGGGAATGGGTCACCAGCTTGCAGCGACGTTCTCTAGCCTGCAGTCTGGGAGTAGGAAAAGTGTGATCACCTTTGCGGGGACGCAGGCTGTTTCCTCTGCCTCCAAGTCTCCAGAGGGGTCTGTCCCAGCTCCGAGCACAGCTGATCTGGCTAAAGGCGGCCAGGGGCAAGGCCAGGTAAGTCCAGATTGAGAGGTAGGGAAAGGGCTTTGAGGCTGTAATGCCCTCCTTGAGTCTCTCCAGCTGGTTTGGACAACTGCCCCCATCCCTGACCCCTGGCCATACCGCCTGGGCCTGGTGAGAGTTGGAGCCCCAGAACACCTGGAGTGCACTAGGCTGGGGAAGGATGTCGTGGGGTGGAAGGCAACAGGAAGGCAGACAGCCCATCCCGGGGTCGGTCCTTTTCCTCCTTCTAGCTTAATGGCTCACCTGAGCCGTCATCCTTTAAACTGGGGAAGCAGCAGTGGCTCATCAGAACTCACAAGTTAGGAAGTCCTATGTTATAGTCCCCAACTTCTTGTTATGTCCTGTTGGTGGGGAGAATCGTGCCGTTTTCCTGTGGGCTGGCAGGTGGGCCCAGGGAAATGGCTTTGTTGGGGGAGCCTCCGAACTCGTCCTCTGCATGTTTGTTCCCTGTTGCCCCAAAGTGGGAACTGTCTTGCAATTCAGGCTTGTGGCACACAGGTAGAGAAGGGGAGCCGTTTGTCTCTTCAGATGCCTGGGAGAAGAGAGCAGTGGGTGGGGGTGTTGGTTTCTGCTCTCTTCACTGTGCAGCAAAGTGCTAGTCACAAGACAATGTTTACATTCCACAGTCAGAGTACTGTTGGGTTTTCACACGGGAATGGGAAGCTGGATGTGACGTTACACTGGTTTCCTGTTTTTCACTGTCCTCTCGGTGTTCGTTATTCCGAGGAGAAGGAAGGTTGCTTCTCTGCTCCCGCAGAGGCAAGATGCATGTTTGTGATTTCTCAATACTGAACTGAAAATAAAGCAACTTTAAGCATGTGGCATGTACTGTTCATCATTCCGTTGTGCAAAGGACTCTGCAATAACAACATTTTGGTTATCGGGCCCAGAAAGACGTAAATCAAACTGAGGAATGCCGGCAGAGGTACAGAGGAACGGATCGCGTTATCTGCTCTGCGCGTCAAGTTTGATTGATGAAGGTATGTGCTCATGCTGCCCGGAGCAGCCTGGCAGCCTGCCAGTTTCTAATTTATAGCTTTATGGCTGGACTTTGTACTTTTAAAGCCGTTTTGCCGCGATACAGGCTTTAAGGCACAAGCTCACAGGCTTGGATGATTGGGGAAAAGCGAAAGTACTTTTTAAAAGTGCTTTTGGAAGAAGCTGCAGTACTGTGACACAGCTTGTTTAAAGCAGCAATAATGGCTAAAGCAAAGCTGGTTGAGGCTTTTGGGATTCCAAAGCTCAATAAGAAAAATTACACGGAGTGGGTGCTTTATGCAGAGGCAATTCTGCGGAAAGAAGGTCTGTTTAATGTTATTACAGACAACCCCCCAGCTCCAATTACAGCTGAATGGACTGCTAAGGATTCCAAAGCAAGGGGAACACTTACGTTGATAGTATCCCCAGAAGAGCTCTGTCTGTTGCGTGGAAAGACCACAGCCAAAGAAATTTGGAACTCTTTAAGAGAGGCTCACTTGAGGACAGAAGCTGGTTCCTCAATGTACTACTATGCCAAGCTGCATGGTATGGCTCTTGCTGAAGGTGGAGATGTGCGTACACATCTGATGGAGATGCAGAATCTGAGACATGAGTTGCAACAGAGAGGACTCAACTTTCCAGAGGCTGTGTATTCCTTTATGATACTACATTCTTTGGGTCCAAGTTGGGAGTCCGTTGCCACTCAGATTGCTGTTCAACCAACTGCTCAGCTCACAGTAGCCTATGTTACTGCCGTGATCCAGAATGAAGCAGATCGCCGGGGTGCTAGCTGCATGGGTAAGGGGGAGTCTTCACAGACGTCATCCCAGAGTGCAGTGGAACCACCAGAGGGCGCCAAAGCTTTGAAGGCAGTGAAATGCTACTCGTGTGGACGTCTAGGCCATATGAAGAGGGAATGCAAATATCCCAGGGCCAAGACAGAGCAGCGCAGCGGAAGCTCATCGCGTGGAAAAGGCCAAAGCAAAGGCAAAGGTCCAGTGTCCAGGACAACGCAGCACAAGGCAATGGTCTCACGCTTCACTCCAAACGTCGCAAAGGTCCAGAAGACGTCTAGATCTTTCTTCGTTGTTGATTCAGCAGCTACCCACCACATGTGCAACGACAAGAGACTGTTCGTGTCTTTTACACCGCAGGAAGGTGCAATTCACCAGGCGGATGACCACACGATCCCCAGTCAAGGCTACGGAACTGTTGTTCTTCACAGTTTGGACTTATCGATACAGGATGTACTTTATGTTCCAGATGCCACACACAATCTTCTAAGTGTGATGCAGCTGAATGAACGGAACATTGACGTTTCCTTCAAGAACAAGAAATGCACCATCACAAAGAAAGACGATTATGTATTGCATGCTGAATGTGTTGATCGTTTGTTTGTTTTGTATTATGATGATGTTGTGCAGAATGAGACTTGTTGCATTGCAGGTTCTAACAAAGGTTTGCATGCAGGATGTATTCATGATTTTCACAGGAAATTTGGTCATTTGCATTTTGAGGCAGTATCAAAAATGCCTGCCTTGGTTGAAGGTATGACTATTAAACCCTGCAGGTACCACATGAAGTGCAAGGCATGTGCAGCAAACAAGGTGAAAATGGCTGCAAAAGGTAAGGTGTCTAATAGGCAAGCTACAGAACCATACCAGATTGTTCATACTGATTTAGTTGGTCCACTATCGCCCTCTTTGGGTGAAAATAGGTTCTTCATGGTTCTCATTGATGCATTTTCCAGGTATATTTACGTGTACAATCTCAAGCAGAAATCAGAGGCTTTTCCAAGGTTCAAGGAATTCTGTGCTTGGTTGGAAAATGTGCATGGTAAGAAGATAAAAATTCTTTTCACAGATCGCGGGGGAGAATTCACTTCTCAGCAGTTTGAAGCTTTTCTGACTGAGAAAGGAATTCAACACGATTTGTCCAGTCCTTGCTCGCCTTGGCAGAATGGGCTTTGCGAAAGGGCAAATCAGACATTGCTTCAAGGGTTAAAAACCTTGCTGCATGATGCCAATCTTCCAGAGAGTTATTGGGCTGAAGCTCTCTCGTGTTTTGTTTACAGTTACAATCGCAGGTTATCTTCAGCGATTGGTTGTACCCCGTATGAGAAGATGTTTGGCAAGAAACCATACATCAAACACATGAAAATATTTGGTTCTGACATGTGGATTCATTCACCACAAAGCTCCAAGTTGGGCAAACGTGGATTGCATGGTATCTTTCTAGGTTATCAGAAAGGTTCTTACAGAATAATGATGACTGACTCTAAGACAATTAAGCTCACAAGAAGTGTTGAGTACAATGCCAAGTGGGGGGAGAACGTGGGAATTTTTCAATGTTATCCTGATGACAGTGATGAGACTGAGGATAAGCAACAGCAACCCACACCCACTGATGAAGGTTCTGATTCTGAGTCTGAAACTGAATCGGATAATTCAGAGGATTTCAAGAGTGCGAAAGCCTCTATGCGACCCTCTGAAAGCTCTGATCAGGAATTGGAAGAACCATTGTTCACAATAGGTCACTTTTCTCCTAAGAAGGAAGAGGAGAGTGTTGAAGATCAAAGGCTAATTCGCAGGTCACAAAGAGCCACAAAAGGCAGACCTCCAAAGAGATTTGCTGATGAATTTGCTAAGACAGCAGTAGCAGCTGTTAAAAGCACCAAGAAGGTATTTGAACCTTCAAGTTTCCAAGAAATCCAGCATTTGGATTCTAAGGAAGCTGAGCCATGGTTAAATGCTATGAAGGCTGAGCTTGATTCCTTAGAAAGGAACAAAACTTGGGAGCTAGTTCCAGTAGTTCCAGGAATGAAACTGCTTGGAAGCAAATGGGTCTTCAAAGCGAAGACTGATCAAAATGGCAAGATAGTCAGACACAAAGCCAGATTGGTAGCCAGAGGTTTTGCACAGGTACCAGGTGAAGACTATCACGAGACCTACTCACCCACGGTGAGGTATGAGAGCATTAGGCTTATGCTCAAGCTAGCTGCAGAGGAGAATCTACACATTAGTCACCACGATGTAAATACAGCATTTTTGTACGGATCTCTAGGTGAATCACTATATATGCTTCCACCTGACGGCATACAGGTAAAACAGGGATTTGTTTGTGCTCTGAAAAAGTCCCTTTATGGTCTCAAACAAAGTGCACGGTGCTGGCACACAAAACTCACTGAAGCATTGTTTTCTCTAGGTTTTCAGCAAGGGAAAGCTGATCCATGTGTATTTGTCAAAGAGGAGGGGCAAAAGAAACTGTATTGTTTGTTTTATGTTGATGATATTTTATTCTTTTGGAAAGATGTCACAATGTACAATAATGCCCTAGCTCAACTGAAAGAGCACTTTGACATGAAAGATCTTGGTGAGGTAAACAACTACCTATCTCTGGAAATAGAGAAAGATCAAAGTGGTAACATTCTAGTACACCAGTCACGGAAAATTGCTGATGTGTTAAGCAAACTAAACCTGATGGATGCTAACCCTGTAGACACACCGATGACAACAGGTTATCAGGTAGAAGACACTGAAGAAGCATTTTCTGACACTACACTGTACAGAAGTGTGCTAGGCAAGCTAAACTTCATTGCCAGATGTTCAAGACCTGACATTGCTGTTAGCTGTAATTTGCTAAGCAGACAAGATAACAATCCTACTGTTAAGGATTGGAAAGCTCTGAAACGCATAGCACGCTATTTGAAAGGCACTATGCATTACAGACTAAGATTTAACAATCAGAAGTCTGGTGGTCTTGAAATTTTTGCAGATGCAAGTTTTGGAAGTGACACTACAGACAGGAAAAGTACGTCTGGAGTTTGCTACATGTACAATCAGGGTCTATTTGATTGGTCATGCAAGAAGCAAACAACAATTAGCTTAAGTACTTGTGAAGCAGAACTGAATGCACTGTCTTATTCACTTAAGGATTGTGAATGGTTATTACAATTGTGCAAAGACATGAAAATTCCTGTCAAATGTCCAATCCAGGTTTACCAGGACAACAAAGCATGTTTGGCTTTGCTGAATTCGGAAGGTTGTAAGCAAAGCACGAAGCACTTGCAATTGAAGGTGCAACATGCTAGGGAACATATTCAGAAGGGACTCGTAACGGTGTCCTATATGCCAGGTAATGAAATTCCTGCTGATGTATTGTCCAAAATTGTACCAAGGGATCAACACCGTACCTATGTACAGAAGTTGGGTTTGTACTGATATTGTACGAACACGCTGCCCAGTGATGTTCACGGAAAGGGGGAGGATGTTGGTTTCTGCTCTCTTCACTGTGCAGCAAAGTGCTAGTCACAAGACAATGTTTACATTCCACAGTCAGAGTACTGTTGGGTTTTCACACGGGAATGGGAAGCTGGATGTGACGTTACACTGGTTTCCTGTTTTTCACTGTCCTCTCGGTGTTCGTTATTCCGAGGAGAAGGAAGGTTGCTTCTCTGCTCCCGCAGAGGCAAGATGCATGTTTGTGATTTCTCAATACTGAACTGAAAATAAAGCAACTTTAAGCATGTGGCACGTACTGTTCATCATTCCGTTGTGCAAAGGACTCTGCAATAACAACAGGGGGCAGCCTCTGCTCCCCCTTCTAGAAAGGAGGCCTTTGCCAACATGGGTGCAATTCTGCTCCATGTGGGGAAAGTGTTTATCCGTCATGGATTTGGGGGGGATGCTGCTGCAGGGGACTGGTCTGCTTATGTGAATAGGCTGGACTACAAAATCTCTGGCTGCTCTTATATTCTTTTCCTGCAAGGCTGCAGTTAGGTTAGTGAGTGGCAGGCTATTGCCTATCTTGTGTATCAGCAGCACTGTAGAGTCAGGCCAGATGGCAAATCCTGATAGTTGGGGTCGGGATGCATATGGAATGGGTTGGGGAAAGAGGGGTGGCCGCTTCCAATCTACCAGGAAGCATTTTTCTGCTGGAGAAACAGCTTGCACCAGCAGAGGGAGGCAGCACTCCAGAGAAAACCTCTCTACCATACAAGCAGTCCTCTACAAGGAGATCCTTGGGCTGGGAGGGGGCTGGAAGTGACCATATTCCAGATGAGGGGGAGCATGAAGCCAGGCTCTGGGCTTTCATTTCGTGTTGGAATGGAGATGTGAAATCACTTCTTTTGTATTCAGGTCAGGACAACAGATCCACACCTGGGAGCTTGACGGCAACTGAAGGGATCCATGGTGATCCAGGGGAAGCTGCACTTGCTGCTCAGGTAAGGCCAGAAGGAGGCTTACCAGGCGTCCCCGGTTGCCAGGAACAGTTCCCGGATTCAGCAATCTGTCCCCGGCAGAAATTTGTCCCTGGAATGTCTCCGGATTTAATTAATGGCCCCGGATTTACACTGGGGACTTCCTGCGCTGCAACATGGCTGACGCCATGGCAGCAAGCAGCATCGGAGGTCCCAACTACATCCGGGGACATTCATTAAACGCGGGAACATTCCAGCCAGCCAATCTGCTGGCAGGGGGGGGTGCCCCGACCTTGCTGCAGCCGCCGCCGCTGAGGAGAGGGAGAGCCCGACCCGAGAGAGAAGAGACCCAGAGGAAGGTATGTCTGCTTTAACGCCTCATTGCTGAGCAAAAAACAACGTTCTTGGCCGTTCCTGTGGCGTACACCCCTCCCCCGTTTTCTCCGGGTGTACGGTTTGTCTTTGGGGTTGTGAGGTAAAGCACAGCAGCGGGGATCCCCTGTCCCCCCCCCACTTTGTGGGAGAGCTTGTTTTTAGATAGGGATAGCGCACGGTTGGAGAGCCTTTTATTTGTAATTGCTCTGGTTGCTTAGAAGGGTAGTTGGCGGGTGAAGTTAATCAAATCAACTTTAATGCTTTAACCTGCCAGAAAAAAGGCCAGTTTAAAACAGCGGCTGTCTAGTTCACAGAGTTCCTGAACAAGCCTGCATGGAAACACCGGTTTCTATAATAACTGAAATGTGCTTCATTTGCAACTAAGTAGAGCCTCTACTTGTCATCTCATCTGTCCTCCCAGTTGAACGACGTGGCCCAGGGAGAGAGGAAAAAATAGTGGAAGTGAACAGCTGCCTTCGCAAATGGTGTAAACAGGAACGGTTTGGATTCTTAGATCACGGACTGCAGTTTCTTGAAGATGGACTTCTGGCAAGCGATGGGCTGCACCTCACAACGGTTGGGAGGAATGTTTTTGCCAAAAATCTCAGAAACCTCATCAGGAGGGCTTTAAACTGACTAATGTGGGGGAGGGAGACAGTGCTCCTGAAGGTAGGAGTCTATCAATTGATGAAGATGATCATCCAAATGTCATAGACCAAATGGAGCAAACAGCACGCAGACCTAGTGGTGGGAGGAAAAAATCCTTAAATAGGAGACACAGGGGAATGATTAATGGACTTCAATGTCTGTACACTAATGCGCAAAGCATGGGAAATAAACAAGATGAGCTTGAGCTCTTGGTACAGCAAACTAAATATGACATAATAGGCATCACTGAAACCTGGTGGGATAAGTCCCACGATTGGAATGTAATAATGGGGGGATACAATCTATTTCAGAGAAACAGACCAGACAAGAAAGGAGGAGGAGTGGCGTTATATGTCAGGGATGTGTATACCTGTGAAGAGATCCAAGATTTAGAACCTCAAAGCCAAAGTGAGAGCATTTGGGTCAAAATTAAGGGAGAGAAGAATAACAGAGACCTCATTGTGGGAGTTTACTATAGATCCCCAAGCCAAACGGAGGACATAGATGATGCCTTCCTGGAACAGATGGCCAAGCATGCAAAAGGAAGGGAGATAGTAGTAATGGGGGACTTCAATTACCCGGATATTTGTTGGATGTCAAACTCAGCCAAGAGCATAAGGTCAAACAGATTCCTCACTGGCCTTGCAGACAACTTCATTGTCCAGAAAGTGGGAGAAGCAACAAGAGGAACAGCCATTTTAGATCTGGTCCTAACCAATGTTGATGACCTGGTTAGTGGGGTAGAAGTGGAAGGATCATTAGGCGCGAGTGATCATGCTCTTCTGAAGTTTACTATACAGCGGAAAGGAGCAGCCAAGCATACCAGGACTCAATTTCTTGACTTTAAGAAAGCCGACTTCATAAAACTTAGGGAAGTGCTGGGTGAGATCCCATGGACAGTAATACAAATGGAAAGGGAGTTCATGATGGCTGGGGGTTTGTTAAGAGGGAGATAGTAAAAGCACAACTTCAGGCAATACCAGTGAGACGGAAACATGGAAGGTGCCTAAAGAAGCCAGGGTGGCTATCTAAAGAACTTTTAACTGAGTTAAGATTAAAAAAGGATGTGTACAAAAAATGGAAAAGGGGGAAAACCACCGAAGATGAATTCAAACAAATAGCCAGCACATGTAGACACAAAGTCAGAAAAGCTAAAGCACAGAATGAACTCAGGCTTGCTAGAGAGGTTAAAAGCAACAAAAAAGGCTTTTATGGGTATGTCCGTAGCAAAAGGAAGAACAAAGAAACAGTGGGGTCACTCAGAGGAGAAGATGGTGAAATGCAAACAGGGGACACAGAAAGGGCTGAACTCCTGAATGCCTTCTTTGCCTCAGTCTTCTCCGATAAAGAAAACAATGCCCGACCTGAAGAATTTGGAGCAAATGATTCAGCAGAGGAAACACAGCCCAGAATAACTAAGGAGATAGTGCAAGAATACTTGGCTAGTTTAGATGTATTCAAGTCTCCAGGGCCAGATGAACTGCATCCAAGAGTATTAAAAGAACTGGCAGATGTGATCTCAGAACCACTGGCAGTCATCTTTGAGAATTCCTGGAGAACAGGCAAAGTCCCGGCAGACTGGAGGAGGGCAAATGTTGTCCCTATTTTCAAAAAGGGGAAAAGAGAGGACCCAAATAATTATCGTCCAGTCAGTCTGACATCAATACCAGGGAAGATTCTGGAGCAGATCATTAAGCAAACAGTCTGTGAGCACCTAGAAAGGAATGCTGTGATCACCAATAGTCAGCATGGATTTCTGAAAAATAAGTCATGTCAGACTAACCTGATCTCGTTTTTTGACAGAATTAAAAGCCTGATAGATGAAGGGAACACAGTGGATGTAGCCTACCTTGATTTCAGCAAGGCATTCGACAAGGTGCCCCATGATATTCTTGTAAAGAAGCTGGTAAAATGCGTTCTTGACTATGCTACCACTCAGTGGATTTGTAACTGGCTGACTGACCGAACCCAAAGGGTGCTCATCAATGCTTCCTCTTCATCCTGGAGAAGAGTGAATAGTGGGGTGCCACAGGGTTCTGTCTTGGGCCCGGTCTTATTCAACATCTTTATCAACGACTTGGATGATGGACTCAAGGGCATCCTGATCAAATATGCAGATGACACCAAACTGGGAGGGGTGGCTAACACCCCAGAGGACAGGATCACACTTCAAAACGACCTTGACAGATTAGAGAACTGGGCCAAAACAAACAAGATGAACTTTAACAGGGAGAAATGTAAAGTATTGCACTTGGGCAAAAAAAAAAAAAAAAAAAAATGAGAGGCACAAATACAAGATGGGTGACACCTGGCTTGAGAGCAGTACATGTGAAAAGGATCTAGGAGTCTTGGTTGACCACAAACTTGACATGAGCCAACAGTGTGACGCGGCAGCTAAAAAAGCCAATGCAATTCTGGGCTGCATCAATAGGAGTATAGCATCTAGATCAAGAGAAGTAATAGTGCCACTGTATTCTGCTCTGGTCAGACCTCACCTGGAGTACTGTGTCCAGTTCTGGGCACCACAGTTCAAGAAGGACACTGACAAACTGGAACGTGTCCAGAGGAGGGCAACCAAAATGGTCAAAGGCCTGGAAACGATGCCTTATGAGGAACGGTTAAGGGAGCTGGGCATGTTTAGCCTGGAGAAGAGGAGGTTAAGGGGTGATATGATAGCCATGTTCAAATATATAAAAGGATGTAATATAGAGGAGGGAGAAAGGTTGTTTTCTGGTGCTCCAGAGAAGCGGACACGGAGCAATGGATCCAAACTACAAGAAAGAAGATTCCACCTAAACATTAGGAAGAACTTCCTGACAGTAAGAGCTGTTCGACAGTGGAATTTGCTGCCAAGGAGTGTGGTGGAGTCTCCTACTTTGGAGGTCTTTAAGCAGAGGCTTGACAACCATATGTCAGGAGTGCTCTGATGGTGTTTCCTGCTTGGCAGGGGGTTGGACTCGATGGCCCTTGTGGTCTATTCCAACTCTATGATTCTATGATTCTATGCTAATGCAGAGCACAATCCAAAGCTTCAGGCAAGGCCATTTATATACCCAGAATCCAGAGCAGCCTTTTCTCCTACTCCTCTGAAGTACCACCACTGCAACACCAGCCCTTGGCCTTCTGGCACCTGTAGGCTAGGGAAAGAGCTCTTTAGCACCCTGGGGTGGAGCTCCTTCTCAGCAATAGCACTGTCTGCTCATTCCCAACTTCTTCAACCAGTGCCTCTGTGCCTTCTGTAAATGTCTGGAGTAAATGTCTAGCAGTAAAGTGTCTGTCCTCTCCAGGATGTTGAAATACTGAAGAAGGCGCCCAATAGCCCTAAGACGGGGGTGGAAACTGTGGGATGTAAACACAGGAGCAGTCAATGACAACATTCCTAGAGTGTACATGTTAGAACATGGGAAGGGATGTTTGTCCAGCAAGCAGGTAAACTTCCTGGGGACGGACTTCCTCCGCATGTGACCAGAGGTGGGTGTGGCCTCACCTGTGCAGGTAATGACAAAAGCACAGGGCAGGCAGCCATCTCTCTCTCTCTGCCATCACCTTTCGAAGAAGCAGGATGCCCTCTTGGCTCTCAGCCAAGAGAGGAGAGGGCTATCTTCCTATAAGATAGATTCTAAGTGTATTTTACCTTTTTAAGCCTGTCTGCCGTCTGGGATCATATTGTGAACAGATCGTGAGTAAACTCTTTATACTTTTATAAAGACTGTGTTGTGTCTTGTATTTTAAGAGGGAACAAAGGGGAAATTACCAGAGTAATTATTATAGAGGTTCTAGCGAACCTGTGCACACGTTACCGTTGCGAACTTAAAGGGGAATGTTTATAAACTCTGCTGATATTTTGCGAACTTGTTAACACAAGTTGGATAAGGATATAATTAGTCAATATATTCTCTCCTGCACCCCAGAATATTCCCACAAAGGGTTAGTGGCCCCAGTATTGCATATTTCTGCGTATTTTTGAAGGATTGCATTGGATTGTGATTTTGAGTTGAGTAGTATTTTTCTGAGTTAACTTCCTGGTAAGCACATGGTCCTTTGTTCCATTGTGCAGTGGGGATTAAGCAACCCCCCCCCCTTCCCTCAGAGTTCACAGTGACCCAAGGCAGTGAAGAATTGTTTTGTATTTTGAGATTTTTGAGATTTTGATTTTAAAATTTTGAGAAATTTTGAAATTTTGAAGAATTTTCAAATTTTGGATTTTAAGATGGCTAGAGCAGCTTTTGATAGTGATGCAAAGCTAGGAATGCCTGTGCTGAATGAGTACAATTTCATGCACTGGAAGCAGCGCTTGATAGCGTGTTTAGATTATAAGCACATTTTGGAAGCTTTAGAGCCTCAGCCTACAGGATCGTCTGAGGAGGATTTAGCTAAAATAACTGCTTGGAAACGCATGAACAGCGAAGCTAGACACATAATTTTGAGTGGACTTCGTGATGAGCAGCTATCATTAATAAATAGTACAGATGATGCATCTCAAATCTTAAGAGATATTGAGCGCGTGTATGGAGAATCTAGCATAAACAGCTTCAGAAACTTGATGTGTAAATTAACCAGATTGAGGATGAATTCAAAAGAGGAATTCACAGAGCACATCAACAAGTTTACTGAGATTATTCAAAGAATTGATCTGACTCCCAAAGCTTTTGATGAGGATACAAAGATAGCATTTTTGTTATCATCACTTGGACCACGCTTTAGCACATTTGTAAGTTTGATGGCTCATAGACAAGGTCTGACTTTTAAAGACTTGATTGGTTATTTAAAAGAAGAATGCAGAGATAGAGCTGAATCTCCAGTGAGAAATGCTAGAAGCAAGGACAGCAGTTATGCATCTAGGCAATGTACAAAGTCCAAAGAAATGCCTAAGAAAGTGATTTGCTTCAATTGTAACAAAGAAGGACACATTGCAAAGAACTGCAGAGCTCCTAAAGCGAAGAAACCCCACCCCTTTCAGCCAAAAGGGGAAAAGAAGGGGAAATGTGAATGCACATGGTTATTGCAAGAAAGGAATTTAGCTGTCCAGAATCGTGAAAATAAACGTAACAAATGGATTTTAGATTCAGGTGCCAGTTCGCATTTTTCATATAAAAAGGACTATTTTAATGAGATTAATGAGATAAATGATGAAGAAGGATCTGAAATTGAGATTGCAGATGGCAACATTGTTAAAGCAAAAGGTGCAGGTTCCATGAGCCTGAAATGCAATATAAACAATGAATGCATTGAGAACACAATCTCTAGAGTTTTGTACGTTCCAGAGCTGAGCTGCAATCTAATCAGCGTGTCCACTTTGGACAAGAAAGGTTTCCAGGTCACATTTGGAAATGGAGAATGTAAAGTGACTAGAAATGGCAAAGTGTTTGCTCAAGCAAAGCTAATAAATGGTGTATATGAGCTTGATCTTTCAGAGAACCAGTCTGCAAAAGTGGCACATTCCAGCCAGAAGGATGAAGCAGATCTGGACCTATGGCACAGAAGGCTAGGACACAGAGACACCAACGTCATTCTGGATCTACAGAAAAGAGATCTTGTAAGAGGTTTGCAGGTAAAGCAGAGCAACAAAGCTCCAGCAAAGTGCATAAGCTGTATTACTGAGAAGGCTATAAAACCTTCATTTCCACATTGTGCAGAACAAAGAAGCAACAAAGTGCTTGACATAGTGCACACTGACATATGTGGACCCATGAATGTTCCCTCACTGGGAAAGAATAGATATATTTTAATATTTCTGGATGACTTTTCAAGATTTTGTGTTGTATATTTCCTCAAAGAGAAAAGTGAGACAGTGGACAAGCTCCAGGAATACATTGCCATGGTCAAGAACAAATTCCAGAGAGCTCCAGCTGTGTTAATGAGCGACAATGGAGGTGAGTACTGCTCAAACGAAATTCAGGCTCTCCTGGCCAAAGAAGGAATTGCACACGTAACCACAATTCCTTACACACCACAGCAGAATGCCATAGCTGAGAGAAAGTTTAGGTCCATTATGGACATGACAAGGTGCATGCTAAAGGATGCACGTTTGCCACAAAAGCTGTGGGCCGAAGGTGTGTACATGTCAGTCTATTTGCAGAATAGACTGCCAACTAAAGGTGCAGAGCGCACACCATTTGAACTTTGGCATGGGAAAGCTCCCAATCTGTCGCACATACGTGTGTTTGGAAGTCCGTGTTACTTCCACGTGCCCAAGGAACACAGACACAAGCTTGACTCCAGGGCAAAAGCAGGTATCCTTGTGGGATATGCTTCTGGAGGCAAAGGATACAGAATTATGGACTTACAAACTGGTAAGACAAATGCATACCATGCGGTTTATTTTGATGAATATGGAAAAGTAGACACTAAGAACACTGTTGTGGATTCTTCAGATGAGTCAGAAAGGACTCAAGAGTTTGTATATTTCCCTTTTGAGACCCCACAAAGTAATTATCTGCCTTCGAGTGTTGCAGCGTCCCCTACAGGCGACGCACCAGAAGACGCAGAGGACCAGAACCCTGGCGGCACCAGAGACGAAGAGGAGGACTCAGATGGGGACATGCCTGCGTTGGAGGAAGATGAGGAAGCTGATGCGGTCGCAGAACCAGAGGTCAGACGCTCATCCAGAACCAACAAAGGTGTCCCACCATTACGGCTGTCCTACTTTGCAGGGTCGGCGTTTCCACAGGAACCTTCCACTTGGGAAGAGATACAGGAGATGCCAGCTGCAGAAGCCAGTCTCTGGAGGAAGGCCGCACAGGAGGAGATGGATGCACTGCATCAGAACAAGACCTGGACACTCACTGAGCTGCCTCCCGGTAAGAAGGCTATTGGCAGTAAATGGGTTTTCAAGGTTAAGAAGGGGTCAGAAGGAGAAGTGCAGCGCTACAAAGCTAGACTTGTGGCACAGGGATTTTCACAGCGTTTTGGTGAAGACTATGATGAAGTTTTTGCACCAACTGTGAGGTACAGCAGCGTAAGAATGCTTTTGAGCATTGCAGCCTCCAAGAAAATGAGGGTGAAACACATAGACATTGCTACCGCTTTTCTACATGGGCAGATTTCAGAGGAAATTTACATGAAGCAGCCCAAGGGTTTTGTAAAACCACATGAGGCACATCTAGTGTGCAAACTGCAGAAAGGACTTTATGGACTTAAACAGGCTGCCAGAGCCTGGAACCAGAAGTTGCATAAAATGCTGACGCAACTTGGGTACAAGCAAGGCGATGCTGACAAGTGCTTGTACAGTAAGTCAAATAATGGACAATTCTCATATATCCTAGCATTTGTTGATGACCTGATTATTGCCACAGCAAGTGAGAAAGACTATACACAGATAGTAAAACAACTTAGCAAAGAGGTGGAGGTCAAGGAGCTAGGAGATGTCCAGTACTACCTCGGGATCCAGGTGGAAAGAGAAGAGGACGGCTCATTTCTTCTCAGCCAAAGACAGAAGATCCACGAGCTAGTTGAGCACATGCAGATGCAAGACGCACATCCAGTTGCTACACCGATGGCTACTGACTTCCTGAAGAATCAGCTGGATTCGAAGCAGTTGCCAGACAACAATGACTACAGGTCGGCGATTGGTAAACTTTTGTATTTAGTTACCACATATAGACCTGACTTAGCTAATGCTGTGGGGATTCTTAGCAGAAAAGTGAATTCTCCCACTGAGCATGATTGGGCAGGTATAAAGAGGGTGGTGCGATATTTGAAGGGTACCATGAATTGTAAATTAAGGTTACCAGCCGTCAGAGACCCTAAGTTGGTTGGGTATACTGATGCGGATTGGGCTGGGGATAATGCTGATTATAAATCAACAAGTGGTCATGTTTTTATGTTTGGGGATGGACCTGTTGCATGGGGCAGTTATAAACAGAGCTGTGTAGCATTATCTTCCACAGAATCAGAATACGTTGCAGCAACAGAAGCCTGCAGAGAGATCGCCTGGCTTGATCAACTCATGAAGGACTTTGGGTTGGTGAGAAAAGGGCCTGTCAGCTTGCTAGAGGACAATCAAAGTTGCCTGAAGCTGACGCAGAGTGAGAAGTTCCTGGCCAGAACAAAACACATTGGGGTTAAATACCACTACATACGCCAGATGATCCAGGATGGACTTGTGGAGCTATCCTACTGCAGCACCCAAGAGATGACTGCTGACATCCTGACGAAACCCCTACCAAGAGAGAGTTTCCAGAATCTACGTGTCAAGCTGGGACTCTGGGTGGTTGAATAAAGTTGTTTATGTTTTGTCTATGTTGTATTGCCTGAGAAGGGGTATGTGGGATGTAAACACAGGAGCAGTCAATGACAACATTCCTAGAGTGTACATGTTAGAACATGGGAAGGGATGTCTGTCCAGCAAGCAGGTAAACTTCCTGGGGACGGACTTCCTCCGCATGTGACCAGAGGTGGGTGTGGCCTCACCTGTGCAGGTAATGACAAAAGCACAGGGCAGGCAGCCATCTCTCTCTCTCTGCCATCACCTTTCGAAGAAGCAGGATGCCCTCTTGGCTCTCAGCCAAGAGAGGAGAGGGCTATCTTCCTATAAGATAGATTCTAAGTGTATTTTACCTTTTTAAGCCTGTCTGCCGTCTGGGATCATATTGTGAACAGATCGTGAGTAAACTCTTTATACTTTTATAAAGACTGTGTTGTGTCTTGTATTTTAAGAGGGAACAAAGGGGAAATTACCAGAGTAATTATTATAGAGGTTCTAGCGAACCTGTGCACACGTTACCGTTGCGAACTTAAAGGGGAATGTTTATAAACTCTGCTGATATTTTGCGAACTTGTTAACACAAGTTGGATAAGGATATAATTAGTCAATATATCCTCTCCTGCACCCCAGAACATTCCCACAGAAACAGTACTTAAGGATGATCAAGCATTGCCTATGAAGGTCCAGGAGCCTGTAGAAAAACTCCAGCCGTTGCCAGCAATACTCCAGGAGCCGCAAGCAAGAGGTATTTTTGAGAATCCTGTCTTCGCAAATTCCGGGGACATGGCCCTCCCAGTGTTAAGGTGGGGAGGTGGGGTTGGGAGTTTGCAGATAAGAGTCAAAAGTTAAAAATGTAAAGGCTAATGGAATTCGATTTAAAAATCAAAAGTCACTGTGGCGATTCAAGCTATAGTGTAAGACAAAAGACAAGATGGAAAAGAAAAGATAAGGGGGAGAGAAAAGAGATAGAGAGAAAAAGAAGAAAGAAAGAAAAAGAAAACACAATAAATCCTACTGAAAATGGTTTGTTTGTTTGTTTGTTCAGAAAAGAGAAGGAAAAGAAAAAAAAAACATTGTAATAAGTAAATAGAAAAAGGGGGAGTGGGGATGGAAAAGTAGATATATATATAGAATTCTTTAATGAGAAATTTAAAAAAACTTTTTTAAAAAAGAGAAAGTAATAATAATGAAAATGAGTAAATGAGTAAGAAGTGAATAGAAATGGATGAATAATGAGTAATAATGTATTAATAAAAAAGGGAGGGTTGTGTGTATAACTAAAGAAGAAGGAGAGAGAGAGAGAGAGAGAGAGAGAGAGAGAGAGAGAGAGAGAGAGAGAGAAAAGGGAAAAAGAAAAAGGGGCAGTTTGAATTCTTCCGTGGGACCCCCAGGGCTTGGTGTCGGGTCCCTAGATCAGGGCTGAGGCGGCGGTTCCAGGAAATGGGCTCCAATGGTTCAGGCCACCTACCTGGGTTCATAGGGTTTGAAAATACGGATAAGAGATGGACTGAAAATAAACTCAATAACATAAAGCATGGTTTTTGCTGTGCCCCCCTGCACTGGCAGGGGAGGGTCCACGCCGCGTTCTTCTAGCCCCCAGCCGGTCCCCAGTGCGCGGTTCCTCTGCTCTTTTGCTCCAGCCGCTGGTGATATAGGCTTGGGGTTGGAGCTGGGCTAGGTGGGGGGTTCCCTCCGGGCTTCCCTCTCTCTCCCGATCCCCTCCTATCATTCTCCTCCCCCCCCCGCATGTTACCTGTGGGGGCGCCTTACCAATACAGTTGTACCTTGGATCCCAAACGCCTTGTGACTCGAATGTTTTGGCTCCCGAACGCCACAAACCCGGAAGTGAGTGTTCCGGTTTGTGAATGTTCTTTGGAGCCCAAATGTCCGACGGGGCTTCCGCGGCTTCGGATTGAGTGCAGGAAGCTCCTGCAGCCAATCCGAAGCCGCGCCTTGGTTTCCGAATGTTCTGGAAGTCAAACGGACTTCTGGAATGGATTCCATTTGACTTCCGAGGTACCACTGTATATCTTCTCGGAGCAGGGGCAATCCCATTGCCGCCTTCAGTTCTGGTAAAGCTAAGAATTGCTTGTGCAGATCTTGATGCCTTCAAGGCCGAGGCTGTCATCTGATGTGACCCAGTACTCCTATCAGAGAAGCAAATCCTCAAATACAGTCATACCTCTTCTTCCGCTCGGTTCAGGTTACGTCTTTTCAGGTTGCGTCCTGTGGCGACCCGGAAGTAACGGAACGGGTTACTTCTAGGTTTCACTGCTCGCGCATGTGCAGACGCTCAGAATGACGTCACGCGCATGCGCATAAGCGGCAAATTGCGACCCACACACGCGCAGACGCGGGTTGCGTTCTGCTCATGATGCGAACGGGGCTCCGGAATGGATCCCGTTCGCAACCAGAGGTACCACTGTAGTTGAAATGCCTGGCTTGTTCAATGGCTTGTCCATTTAGGAGCCATTTCTGCTTCCTGGGCTGTGCCCCCAATACTACAGCTTTTGTCTTGGAATAATTTGTATTCAAATCTTTGTTACGACACAGTCTCCCAAAGTTCTTTAGTAATCGCCTCATACCCACTTGCATTTGCGTGGCAAGTTCCCTCCCCCAATGAAATGAAGACACAGGACACGTTAGTTAAGGTTAATGGGCGTAAATGGCCACAACTTTATTGATTACAGAATTGAAGGTATTGGCCTTAGGCATTGGCTCCTATGACTACCCGGCATGGGAACCGGAAAGGGTTGAACACAAACCGTGGGGGTGTCCTGCTGGAGTACGCCAGCTAGGACCCCCACGGGTGTCACCGCTCGTGGGCGTGCCGGCGGCCCTCACCTTACTAGGTCTCGGACAAGGCAAACGCCCCCGGAGTCCTCTACCGGACTACCCTTTTCTCGGGGGAAGGTGATGGCGTGTCCTTCCCCCCCATCCATTTGCATAACAATAGACCCCTGCCAATGCCTAACCGCCAAAACCGTGAAAGTTGTGACGATTTGCTACGAGGTAGGCGAAAAAACCAAAAGGCTGCAAAGTCGCCAACTTGGAAAAATTCCTACCAGGCCCCTTGCGGCGACCAACCGAAGTCCATAGCAAGGTCAAGACTGCCTAACCTAAGGGTGGGTGGGCTGGGAAAAACTTCTCTGCTGCCGAGGGGTGAAGAGGGAGATCCCGGGGCGTGCCTGGCCTTAAATAGCCCAGGCCACGCCTCCCCGGCCCGCCTATTGACAGCAGGGGGAAGGCGGAGAGGCATGCCCCCGGGGATTCCCTGGCTCTCGCGGGGCTAAACTCCAGCCCCGCGCTTGTGGGAGGGGCCAGCCCGCAACACCCTCTCCTCCCGAGGCTCGGAAATGGCTTTGCGTGGCAAGTTCCCTCCCCCAATGAAATGAAGACACAGGACACGTTAGTTAAGGTTAATGGGCGTAAATGGCCACAACTTTATTGATTACAGAATTGAAGGTATTGGCCTTAGGCATTGGCTCCTATGACTACCCGGCATGGGAACCGGAAAGGGTTGAACACAAACCGTGGGGGTGTCCTGCTGGAGTACGCCAGCTAGGACCCCCACGGGTGTCACCGCTCGTGGGCGTGCCGGCGGCCCTCACCTTACTAGGTCTCGGACAAGGCAAACGCCCCCGGAGTCCTCTACCGGACTACCCTTTTCTCGGGGGAAGGTGATGGCGTGTCCTTCCCCCCCATCCATTTGCATAACAATAGACCCCTGCCAATGCCTAACCGCCACTCGAGCAAAGCTCGCCGCCAATACCTTCAGGCCTGCAACCAACCCCTAATCCCTACTATGATATCTCCCAACCATATATCATTCCCGGCATCGGACAAATGCACGCCATCCCGCCTGTAGAGGGCCTCGTTGCTGAACTGTATGTTTGGGTGTCGGATAATGCACCCGCCCAAAGCCACCACTCTACGTTCCACTGCCCGCTCTAAAACTTTCCTTGCTTTATTCACACCCACTGGGCTCGCACAGTCCCTCCATGTCCTCCTCTCAAGCAACGAGGACCACAGTATTTTGATGTTTGGATACACTGTCACCAGCTCGGACAGGTCATCAAAAATGTTCCATCTGAGATCTATTGCCTTGCGGTATGCGAGGTCGTTCTCGCCCAACTGAATCACTAGTGCATCAGGAGGCCCCTCAGAGGCAGCCCTTGCCATCACTGCTGGCTTGAACTCACTCCAGCGCATCCCTCTCCGCGCTAGCCACGCCAGCTCCACCTTCGCAGGCAGCTTCAGATTTTGCCCTAGCCCTGTACTCATGGCCCGCATCCTGGCCCAATGAACTATACTGTGGCCCACCAACCAGATGTGCACCTTTTTAGATCCTGGAAAGCAAGCAGACAAGGAAAAGGAGTTCAGCGGTATATTTCTCAGTCATAAGTTATTTCTGACATATGTTTTATAAGCATTGGATCTCCACCTCCCCATTTCCTTGATCCTCTTGGTGGAGAGCCCCAGGTGCACCGCGGTGGTGGCCGCCCCAATGCGGAAAGAGTGTGCCGCAAACTCAGCCGCCGGTAGCCCACATGCCGCCAAAGCCATACGCATCACCCTGGTGAATTGCTGCCTGGCCAAACGCGACCCGTCTGCATGGATCAGCAGGGGACCCGGGTCCTTGGGCCTTAGATATAGAAAGCGTCTCGTGTCCCTTACCGGACATGGGCCCTTGTCCTGGGCTGCTGGAAGGCGGAGAAGAGTCCCTTTACCCTGCTGGTCTGTCTTTGAATTCCGCACCCTAACTATTAGGTCAGACTGTGATAGGGTCAGGTCGCTTAATAAGATGCCCCTCTGTGCATGGTTGAACCCCCCTTCGCAGACGACCTCCCCAATACGTAGTGCGCCAAAAAATGATATAGAGAACGCAGCCGAGAATAGGCGTGCTTCATACTTAGACCAGCACACTGAGCGTAAAGCTTTGTGAATCTGTGACAAGATGTCATACGTTATAGGCCGCCTCCCGTCTGCACTCGGGGGGTGCTGTCTGCGCCATCCTTCCAGTGTCTTGCGTACGATAAAAGCCGCGCACGGGTCGGTCGCAAAAAAGGCTTTACAGAAGTAAGAAATCCCTGCCGACTGGATATTAAGGGTTTTAGGTGCCCTGCCTAACTCTTTCAGGTGAGCCAAGTAGTGGAGGACCTCTCTGCAGCACCCGCTGACTGATTACCGGAGGTGGAAGGCTGTTGCTCGCCTCCGGAAGCCATTGCAATCGCAACTGTTTTTTAGCAAACCTGCAAGTCTAGCAAGGCGAACAAACCCCCCCCTTCCACCACTACTTTTCTTTTATAAATAAACTATTTATTTCTATTTCTTTCTTTTTTTTATTTTATTTTGTTTTATTTTATTTTATTATTATTTTTTTTTATTAATAACTAATATTTATGTATGTATGTATGTATGTATGTATGTATGTATGTATGTATGTATTTATTTATTTAGTTATATAACCACACCAGTAAGAATTATTATCAAGTGTATCTGTCAATTTTACTCCAAGGAATTAGAGGGAGGGGAATACACCTAAGGAGGACGCCTGACCGGTAAATATATAAACAAATCCGATGCAAATTAAACGCTTGCCAAGCTAATCAGCGTATATCTAAACAGTCAGCTTCGCACCACTCGCCTCTTGCACCAGGTCCAATTGCTTATGCTTAATCTGAACTTGAATGGAGCACCAAAGGGAGAACAGCAGGAGCTATGCCCGAATGAATGACCTCAAGTCTGTTTCAAATTTCATCGCCAGGAATTACCGTGGTGAGGCTGCCTATCCGGCCTTATGTATTTAATTCTGATGCCAATTAAATGCTTTACCAAGCTAATCCAGCTTAAAAGCTCCTCCACTAGTACTGAAGAAGATTTGTAACAATGAAAGAAATTTTAATTCAATTTTATTTATTCTATTTTTCCAAAAGACAACTATTTAACTAATACTCTTCTTATATAGCCAGGAATCTCTCACAATGCGTAAACATGAACTGTTGTGTGACTAGCCTGGCTGCTAAAAGAGATAGAACGCTGTAGAAATAAGGTCTCCGGATTGCAGGCTGCAATAACAACTCCTGCCGCTAGGTGGCAGTGCTCCCTAGGAAGTAGCAGAAACAAAACCTTCGGCTGCAGACAGAAAGGCAGTTCGAGCACCAGAATATAAAGCAGCAGAAACTACTGACAAACGGGCAATAACCGAAGGAAAGCAACTAAATAATCTCTAAATAACAGAGGGAAAAGCGCCCACAAAGGAATCCCATGAATACCTTCACCTTGACCCCAGTAGCCATCCATGGGGCCCTCACTATCAGAATCTGAAGAGGACGTACCTGAATCCTCATCCGTGTCCGATTTGCTGCTCCTCTTCTTTTTCGCGGAGGTGTGTTTCTTCTTTGACTTCCTCTTACCCCCTTGCGTGCCTGCGTCGGCTGAGTTGGTCTCCGCGGCCGACTGAGGTGGCTGAGGTTCCACTCGGTCCTCATCGGACCCAGAACCTGCGCTGTCCTCGGTGGAACTATGCTGGGGCTCTTCCTCCTGAAAAACACTCGGAATACCTGATGTTTGTGAGAGGGGTATGATATTGGCCCCCTTAGCCGGAGTCTTCCCTTTGTCCCCACGCTTTGCGGGTGCCTTGCCCTTGCTGCCACCTTGTGCTGCCTTCCTGGATAGCGCGGACTGGGCACGTGTATTGGGGCGGCTTACGGTTGATGTTCCAGGCCGGGCATTGGCTGCTGCCACGAGAGGTGCACCAACCTGACCTTGATTGGCTGGTGGCATGTCAGGTATGACGTTCTGTGAGGGCTCTGGGGCCGGAAGAGCCCCGGGCACGGGTCTGCATTGTCTATAAAAAGATTCAAATGCCCTGAAAAGCTGGTCAAAAGTTTGAGGATTGCAAGATATTGACACCATGCGTGCGCTCTCACTACTTGTGCTAACAACACCGTATCGTTGGCATATAGTAAAATGGATGCATTCTGGGATAAAACTGAAACAGGGAAATATCTGGCCATTTGGGTTCCTTTATTACATCATTTACATAAATGTTAAACAGCAGAATTTTAGAAAGTATTTCAAAGTGTTTAAAATGATTTAGGAATTACAAGGCTAACTTTTTAAAAAAGATATTAAATAAGTTTTAAAAGCCTGTATGTGTAACTGCTGATGATGTTGGGGCGTGGGGGGTGGCGGCAGCTGTGGTTGTAAGACTCCCTTAAAACTGATTTACAGTGCTGGCTCTTGGGGACTGAAAGGGCACATAAAAAGGCCTTGCCCAAAATTAAAGAAAAACTAACAAACAACCCGTCAAACAATGAAAAAAAAAACAGCTTGTGGAGCTCAGATGAACAAGTCCCACTTTGGTGCAACTTCACCGGAATGACATGCACAGATGCTTCCTTCTTTTTCTGAGTTAAAGCAGCTCTATTGGCTGAGGTGTGGTATGGAGCTGAAACAGTATTTAAGGAAGAGGAAGAAGAAGAAGAGTTTGGATTTGATATCCCGCCTTTCACTCCCCTTTAGGAGTCTCAAAGCGGCTAACATTCTCCTTTCCCTTCCTCCCCCACAACAAACACTCTGTGAGGTGAGTGGGGCTGAGAGACTTCACAGAAGTGTGACTGGCCCAAGGCCACCCAGCAGCTGCATGTGGAGGAGCGGAGACGCGAACCCGGTTCCCCAGATTACGTGACTACTGCTCTTAACCACTACACCACAAGCTCAAGCATTGCGTGTGAAGCTCCGGGAGCTTGAAGAGAAACTCCAGGCGTTGCCAGCAACACTCCAGAGGTATGTTTGAGAATCCTGTCTTCACATGGCCCTCCCTCCCAATGGGTTTCAAGTCCCATCATCCCTGATGAGCACTGGCCATGTTGGCTGGGGCTTAGGGGAGTCCCACCACAGTCTGGAGCCCAGTTCAGTGCCCCTTTGTGGGCAGCTGGTAGCCATGCCAGGGTCGCCTTCGCTGCGTGGAAGGGGTGGCCTCCCCCCCACCCCATGCGCAGGAGACCAGAGACCAGTAGCAGACTGCGCATGTGCCTCTGAAGGGCACAAAGGTTTGCTGCCTCCTTGTGTGCCCATTTTCTTGCCAAAAAGAATAAAAATACAGCATATGGTTGCACATACCAGGCACCAATGTTAATGGTGGTTCTTTGGCTTTTCCTTCAGGTGAAGAACACGAGGAGGAGGAGGAGGAGCAGCAGCAGGAGGAGGAGAAGGAAAAATAAAGAAAATGGGGGGGTATATATTTTCCTATATATTTCTATTATTAGTTCTATGTATTGTTTCTTTATTTAATAAAATTTATTTTAAAAAGCCTGCAAAGTGGTTTACCAAAACAAAAAACAAAAAAACCACCACAGCAGTAAAATCAAGAAAAATCAACAATCCTACTTTAAAACATACAAAAGCTAAAATATTAAAAGAGATGAAAATTACTTCAACTTCCTAAGCTTCTCGGTACGCTTGCCTCAACAAGAATGCTTTTAGCAGGTGCCTGAAAAGCGTCTAGCAAAGGCACGTGCTTTGTTCCAAGAGGCGGGGAGTTCCAAAGGGCAGGTGCTGCCACACTAAACCATGCAGTACAGAAATTCTGCGGAACCTGTGGTAGCGCTTGAAACTGTTAGAATTCCAGCTCCATGATTGCAGTCATGGGATTGTTGTCTATGTTTTGACTCCACAGAGTGGGAAGTGACGGCGACAGGATGTTTGTGTTCCTGTGTTCCGTGAAGTGGGACTATTGTCCTTTGTCCTTTTTCTCTTTGCTGTCTGATGCTAGAGAGAGAGGGAGCCATGTTGCAGTGCTCCGTGTGTGTGTTTACATGTAAATAAAGTCGATTAGCCAAAATGCTGAGGTCTGTCACGCATGATCCACAAACTCTGCGGATCCCTAAGTGTGCCGGTGTCGCTTGGCATCGGTCGCTGTGATGTTCGGGCTGAAGCAAGCTTATGAAGCTCCCAAACGATCGACCAGGAGGGAGGGAACATGCCAGTCGGGCACGTGTCTCTGCCAGGGTCCTACTCGAGTGTAGGCTGAACTCCTGACAGAAACTACGGAAGGGGAGGTTTTAGTCATGGGGATTTCACCATGCTCTGAAAAGGAAAACATTGATTTCAACAGCAGGCCTGCACAGCAGCAATCTACTCGCCTGTGAGTCTCATCAGGATCAGTGGGACTTCTTCCCGAGCCGGCGTTGCATAAGATGGGCTGCACCCCTTGCACCCAACTTGTACCTAAAACTCTGCACAAGCCTGCACCAGAGAAGAGTGGAGCTGGAAGGGACCCCTGAGGGTCATCAAGCCAACCCCCTGGGGCAATGCAGGAATCTCAAGTAGACTATGTTGGGTGTAGTGAAGGGTTAACCTTCTGTGCCTCAAGCCTGAGAGGAGGCGCGTACAAGGGAAATACGCCAGGACGTGATGAAAGCAGCTTGGAATGCTGTGAGCTGAGTGGAAATCGAAAGCACTCAGTTCAGCCGCTGCACTGAGAGAGAAGGACGCAGAGAAAATGAAGCTTGAATCTGATGGCTGTTATTGATTGTAAACACACTACTTTTGGGCAAATAAAGGGATATTAGGACAGAAGAAACGTGTGGGACTTGTTTACTGCTCTTTCGACACACGCTGCTGTGTAATTCTGCTAATTGCTTTACGACCGCTCGATAGCCACACTGCGTAAACAGAAGCTACAGAGGCTCCCAGGGGAAGCGTGGCTGGGCGCCGAACAATAAAGCAATAAATCTACCGAACAAGGTTATGGATCAACGCGAAGCGTGTGAGAAAGGGCTTGGAAGACTTTAAAAGGCAGAACGTCGGCTTGATCGACTGCCAAGGCTTCAAAGAGAGCAGAGGGCAGATCGGAGGAGGCTGACGGAGTGGGAGCTGGGAGCCACGTCGTCCGGAGTGCCCAGTTTGGCTGCAGAGTGAGTACTTTTGGAAAGGCCAACAGATGGGAAGGGAGACAATGGCTCAGCCCCATGCACATGGCTTTGAGTTTAAACTGCCATGTCAGAAACTGAACAGCCAAAATTGGCTGCAGTGGAGCTTTCAAGTGGAGCTTTTGCTGGTGGGGGAGCAGCTTTGGGACGTAGTACAGCCCCCACAGAATGCAGCTGGGAAAGCAGAGGCTAAGAGGGCTGCAGAGCAAAGTGAAGTTGAGAAGCGTGTGCTTGCTTTTTTGGCAGAAAATGTGGATGCTCAGCTGGTGCCAGTTGTCCTGAGTGCAAAAAGGCCAGAGGCCGCTTGGCTAGCACTCCGAGAAGCTTGTGGAGCTGGGGTGGGAAGCAAGGGCCGAGAAGTGGCTGCATCTGAAAGGGAGAGGCAAGATGGCACCGGCCACATTCTTGAGAGCCAATACACAGCTGGGAGGAGCTGGGAGCCCCCACAGGGGGGGGGGCGAAGGGACTGTTGCTGTTGCTGGCAATGCTGCTGGGTTAGCGCCTCCGGCAATGGCGGATTTCCTCTGACCGGGAGGAATCCGCTTCGTGAAACTAGGGTCTGGACTGCCACGGCGAGGCGGAGACCCACTAAAAACCACAGGCGGGAGAAGCCTGTGGACGTGGGATTCGGCCGGCACCTTTAGCGCCTCCCCTACTTGCGGGGAAACCCGGTTTCGGAGATCCGGAGCGACGTGGGGTGAGTGGTGCGGTGCTTCAAATCGACTGCTCTTTTCACGGAGTGAAGCCGCATTGCTGTTGCCGGAGAGCGCTGACTTTTTCCTGTGGACAATTGGACTTTAAACAACTACCCGTGAGTAGAACAGAAAATTGGATTATGAAACATCTTAATTTGGCACTGAAGCGGGAAGGTCTAAACAAGAAGTCCACCTTCCGCTTTTGTAAATAGATTGAAGCAAAGACATTGCAAGCTAAAGTCTGGAAAGTCGTTTGTAAAGGACTAAATTTCCATCAGTTAAAACTACCAAACCCCCCTTGGAAGCAGGAGAAGAGGGGGGGAAAATCTTAGACTGTTTAAACCTGCAGGAGAGAGAGTAAAGAAAGATAAATTTCCACCGTCTCGAACCTGGGAACGGGGTGTCAGAGACAGACGCTTTGGGGAAGTTCATTGACCGTGAAGAAAACGTTTTTTGACAGATAGTTAAAAAAGAGAAACATATTGATTCCAATGTTTCCTTTTGCACTTAAAAGGAACAAAATACCTGAAAAACGAAAGGAATTTTGTTGCTGGATCTGCTTTTAAAAAGACGGATACAAACAGAAATTGTTTCCTCTAGAGGGAGCTTGTGAAACTGTTGCTGGAGTCGATCTGGGGAATTCTACAGCTGTGGAGATTAAAGATTGTGAGAACCAGACATTTGACCTTGAATAAGAATGTGCCCAGAAGAAGTTTTAGTGCTTGCTTTTTGCAAGACAAGTGCTTTACTGGAACAGCTACATGAGAAGATGGATTTGATGACTGTTGCAGTTAGCAATTTTGGACAAACAGTGAATACCTATATAGAAACCACGCAGTAACCAATCCAGGAATTTGCTTTGACAGGGCAAGTTGTGCAGGAGACAAAGGAGGAGGTTGTTGCTGAACCTCAAGTAATAGAAATGGAGAGAGTCGCGGCCTTGCAGGAACATAAGTTGTTGTCTCTGACAACTGAACCTGGAGAAAGTCAGATTTGGAGAGATGGAGTACTGTTTGGTTTGGAGATGGGAAGCTAGATAGATCCGCCTATGCAGGGATGTTTTGACTTTTGAGATCTGGTTTTGGGCCAGGGGGAGTTTGGAGTTGTGGGGGCCCTTAACCTTGGAGGGACTTTCAAATATGCCTTCAAATATCTTTTGGATTTCAGTGCTGACTATGGAGAATGGGCTGACCTGTCGAGAAGGGATAAAGATACT
Source organism: Podarcis vaucheri (assembly GCF_965113315.1). NCBI lineage: Eukaryota > Metazoa > Chordata > Lepidosauria > Squamata > Lacertidae > Podarcis > Podarcis vaucheri. The sequence continues at coordinate 32,888,684 of NC_138757.1, forward strand.
GTCAAGTTTGAGTCTCCCTGAGATCTACCCCTTAGTGAGAAAGGAAGGAAATTAAGAATAAGATCAGCAGAAGACAAAGTAAAGTGCAGGTATAAATATGAAGAAGACCTGCAGAAGGGACATGGAAAAGACAAAAGAGCCTCGGATAGAAGGTCACCAGGTTGATGGACTAGATGGAAGGGATAGAAAGGACTGACAAAACCCGAGACCAGGAAGAAGAGACGATGGATGAAGATTAGAAGAAAGTTTAAAAATTCATTTAGAGAATTTTTGTAAAATTAATGAGTGTTAGAAAAAATGTTGGAATGAAACTTTTTGGCTTTAGTAGAAATGCTTTAAGGAATTATGTATAAATAAGTTTTAAGCTTTAGGGCTTTTTATGGTAAGATAAGGTTAAAATAAATTAAGGTAATTTAATGACAGAATATAGTGGAAGATGGAAAGGATTTGCTGAGATAATTAATAACTAGAATACAAAAAAGGGAGGCGTGGACTTCCGGGTTAGCGCCATCGGCAATGGCGGAGTTCCTCTGACCGAGAGGAACCCGCACCGTGAAAATCGGGTCTTGCTGCTGCGGCGAAGGCAGAGACCCTTTAAAAATCCCAGGTGGAGGAAGCCTGGGAACGTGGGATTCGGCTGACACCAGGAGCGCCTCCCCTACTCGCAGGGAAACCCTTTTTCAGGGATCTGAAGTGACGTGGGGTGAATGGCGCGGTGTTTTGAATCAACCGCTACTTTTACGGAGTGAAGCCGCACAGCCGTTGCCGGAGAGCGCTGACTTTTTCCTGTGGACAATTGGACTCTAAACAGAACCCGTGAGTATAACAGAAAATTGGATTAAGAAACATTTTAATTTGGCACTGAAGCGGGAAGGTTCTAAACAGGAAGTCTGCCTTCCGTTTTTGTAAATAGATTGAAGCAAAAACTTTGCAAGCTAAAGTCTGGAAAGTCGTATATAAAGGTCTAAATTTCCTTCAGTTATTACCACCAAAACCCCTCTCGGAAGCAGGAGAAAAGGGGAGGAATTTTTGATTGTTCAAGCCTGCAGGAGAGATAGTAAAGAAAGATAAATTTCCACCGTCTCAAACCTGGGAACGGGGTGTCAGAGACAGAAATTTATGGGGAAGTTCATTGACTGTGAATGGAACGTCTTTTGACAGATAGTTAAAAAAGAGAAACAAATTGATTCCAATGTTGCCTTTTGCATTCAAAAGAAACAAAATACTTGAAAAATGAAAGTAATTTTCTTTTGTTGGTCCTTCTTTCAAAAGATGGATACAAATAGAAATTGTCTCCTCTAGAGGGAGCTTGTTAAATTGTTGCTGGAGTCGATCTGGGGATTTCACAGCTGTGGATATTAGGATTGTGAGACCAGACTCTGACCTTGAATAAAAATGTGTTTAGAAGAAGTTTTGGTGCTTGCTTTTTGCAAGACAAGCACTTTGCTGGAGCAGATGCATGAGAAGATGGATTTGATGACTGTTGCAGTCAAAAACTTTGGACAAACGGCGAATACCCATATAGAAACCATTCAGGAACCAACCCAGGAACCTGTTTTGACAGGGCAAGTGCAAGTGCAGAAGATAATGGAGGAGGTTGCTGTTGAACCTCAAGTAACACAAATGGAGAAACCTGAGGCCTTGCAGGAGCATAAGCCGCTGTTCTTGAAGTTTGAATCTGGAGTGGACCAGGGGGGGTCTGGAGTTGTGAGGGCTCTTAATTTTGGAGGGACTTTGAAACATGCTCTTAAATACTTTCTGGATTACAGTGTTGACTGTGGGGAATGGGACTGTGGGGAATGGGCTGACCTGCTGAGGGGAGATGGAGATATTTTTGGATTGGAGTCCCCCCGAGACCTACTCCCCAATGAGAAAGGAAAGAAATTAAGAAAAAGATCAACAAAAGACAAGGTAAAGTGCAGGTATAAACAAGAAGAAGATCTGCAGAAGGGACATGGAAAAGACTTAAGAGCCTCGGACATAAGATTACCAGGTTGATGGACTAGATAGAATGGACAAGAAGGACTGACAAAACCCGAGACCAGGAAGAAGAGACGTTGGATGAAGATTGGAAGAAAGTTTTTAAAAATTTATTTTGAGAATTAGTGTAAAATTAACGAGTATTAGGAAAAATGTTGGAATGAAACTATTTGGCTTTAGTAGAAATGATATAAGGAGTCATGTACAAATAAGTATTAAGTTTTAAGTTTTAAGGTTTTTTTATGGTAAGGTAAGGTTAAAATAAATTAAGGTAAATTGAATGACAGAATATAGTGAAAGATGGAAAGGATTTGCTGAGTTAATTAATAGGTTAGACCGTTAAGATAAATTATACAACAAAAATTGAGAAAGATGGAAAGAATTTGCTGAAACAATTAATTAAATTAGAATACAAAAAGGGAGGTGTGAGGAGGTCGATGAAACAAGTAAATGAAAGATAAAGATATGGAACATTGGGTGTGTGTTGTAATGTTATTGTTTTTTTGCTGTATTGTTGTATTGTTTTTTATGCTTTTCTTTTTATGTATTGTAATGTATGTCTTGTCAAATTTCTCGTTGTTTTCTTTTCTTCTTTTTTTGTAATTCTTAAACTTCCAATAAATATCATTTTAAAAAAGAAAAAAGAAAAAAAACCAAAAAAGGGAGGCGTGAGGAGGTCGAAGAAACAAGTTAATGAAAGATAAAGATTTGGGAATATTGGATTTGGTTTTTAATTTTTTTGTCTGCTTTTGTTTTTGGTTTTGATGTGTGTTTTGTTTTTGTTTTTCCTTTTTTCTTTTTATTGACTTGTATTGTTGAATTCCTTTTTTATTCTGTTTTTTATTTTTTTGATGTATTGTAATTCTTTATTGTCTCTTTTTTCGCTTTTTTGTAATTGTTAAACTTTTAATAAATATCATTAAAAAAAAAAACTTTACACAGAGAGGAACCCCACACGGGAGACACAGATACACAAGCACACAGAAGTCAATAACCCAAGAGTGGCTTCTAAGTGGGGGGTTGGCTGAGGAGAGGGTGGGGCGGAAACATGTGGAGCTTTGCAGAGGGGAGGCAGAAAGCGTTTGTCAGAGGGAAACTCACTCTCCCTTTTTGGAAACCGGCCAAGATCCCTTCTGCATTTGCAGCGCTGCCCCCAAAGTGACCCTTTCAATCCACTTGATAGTCCAGCTGTAGGCGCTGGTCTTCCAGGCAGAATGAAAGGCGCACCCACCGATCCCGCTTCCTTCCTCTCCCCTTCCTGCCCCCCTCCGTTCTTTGCTCACCTGCCTCCTTCCCGTCCTCTCCCCTGCCTGCCTCCTCCAGCCGGGAGCGCCCACCCACGACCCCCAGCTTCCCAAGCCACCAGTGAATGTTCCTCCCCCCCCCCCGCAGGATGACACCCAGTGCGGACCGCCCCCACCCTGCTCCGCCACTGCTCTGGAAGAAGCTGCTCTGCTGAGAGCAGGACATCTCTGAAGACTCGGCTGGGGTTCTGTAATCTCTGGTGATACATCCCACTGGCTGAGGTGTGGTGAGCTGCAGACTGACTCCCACAAGTCACCAGCTGAGAGGTCCATGGTCCAGATGCCACCACACCCCTAGGTGCTGAAAAGTACCAACTTGAATGGCTCTGAAAGGAAATCAGACAAATTCAACGTTGAGATTTCTATGCTGTCCATCGGACTGGGTTGCCCCAGCCATTCTGGGCGCTGCCAGCAAATTGAAACATCCAAAACAGTAAAACACCCCAAAATCTTTCCTGTACCGAAGCCAATTGGATTGACTGCTGAATCTTCTTCCAAGTACTTTGGAAAGGACAGGAGCTTTCCCTGCACTTGAGAGCAGTCAGCTAACGTAGGGGTACCGGCCAGGCCACAGGCCACAGGCCACTCCCAGCTCAATCCCCTCACCTCAGCATCGGCCGCCTGAGGCAGCTGCCTCACTCTGGCTCATCAGAGGTCCGGCCCTGCTTGGGAATATGAGTGGGAGAGGGCCATTGCACTCAGGTCCTGCTTATGGGCTTGTTGTGAGTCTCTGCTGGGCAACTATGGGGAACAAGGTGCTGGACTAGATCATCCATTGGTCTAATCCAGAAGGACTGTTCTGACATCTGGGCTGGACTGGAGGCAACTCCAACTTGCAAAAAGCCCTGGAACACCAAGAATTGCAGACTCCCACACTCGCAAGCAAATGAGCTATTGCTTCGCTTCTTAAACCAAAAGAAAAAAACAAACCCCTTTTGCCAAGCTTGGCGACCACATCCACTAGCAAACAGACCAATGAAAGTTGCATTTTTGCGTGGGTAGGAAGGGTGTCATTTTCCTTTGGCTGATTTAGGTCCTCGGCTTTTAGACTCCAGAACTGGCACAAACAGGGATGGAACTCTGCTTCAGTTCAAAGGGAGGTATGATTGGCAGGCAAGGTGACACAGCCAGTTATGTGGAAGGGAGGAGGAGGAGGGTGGGGAGGTCACAAGGGAGGAAAGAGCTCTGCACCACAGCTCGGAATTCTTTTGGAAGAGTGGAGGGGAACAGAGGAAACCTTTCTTCCCTTTCAGTCTTTTCTCCCCCCCCCCTCCTTTTCCCTTTTCCCTTTCTTTTCTAAGAATATGCTATACGGAATTTCCGAGGGGGAAATTCGCTAGGGATCTTGCCTTCCCCAGAAACCCCTCCACATACCTAGGGCGCGAGACAATGAGCTCGAGAAAGCCCTTTCCTTCCCCTGTCGCACCAAGCACCACATCTTTTTTTATTAATGAAAGACCCTGCTTCCCTCTTTCTGGTATGAAAGCATTTCAATATGAACGGGGACTTGGGAATGAACTCTGTATTTACACACTGCTGCGTATAGACCAATCAAAAGCATCGGATTTGGACAGCTAGCCAATAGGGCTTAGCTGATAGCGGCCTCTAGTGGACAGAATCTTTCTCGTGCCACTGCCTGTTTCCGTTCTGCAGAGCAGCGGAGCTTCGCCAGCTTGACTGAGCTCCTGAGTGGCCGCCTGCTGAGAGAACAATGGACTCAGTTCATCAAAAGCCCTGTGCTAGTCCCGGGGGGAAGGTTACCGTTGTCGTAGTCAAAGTCCAGTCCTGAGTCACTAGCCTGGAAACAGTTCACAAGGAGCAAGGCGAGGTCCGAAGCAGGAAGCTGGGCGGGGACAGGAACACTGGAAGGTCAGAAGCAGGAAGCCAGGCGGGGACAGGAACACTGGAAGGTCAGGTCTGGGTCCGGGTAGGAGCAGGTACTCAACGACAATGTTGCTTCCGCAACCTGGGACCGGGCTGCCTGACCTTTATCTTCTTCTAAGGCCAGGGGCGGTCCCGGCCCCCAGGAGACCCGCCTCTCCTGGCCTTAAGGCGAGCACTCCTCCTGGGAGAAACCAGTTCCCTTCGCCTCTCTGCCCTGAGCCTCTGCAGTTCAGGAGAGGCTCAAGGGTTACTGGGCCCAGGGGGGGACTCACCTGTAGGCACTGAGTCCTCAAGCACCTCTGGAGCCAGAATGGATTCACCTGGTGCCTGCTCCTGAGGATCCGGCACAGGTGTAGGCGCCTCAGAATCAAGGCCCTGCCCCAGTTCAGCCGGCCCTGGAGGCGGGGACTCCTGTGCAGGCTGGGATTCCTCTGGTTCATCCTCTGAATCGGATTCCCAGGCCATCACAAGCCCATTAACTGGTTTCTATTGCAAAAAGTGATCCTTTGTTGCAAGAAATCTGTCAAGCCACTTCCCTTATGGACTGCCGGCTTAGGAAGAGCCCCTCACTTCAGAAAATCCACCCCCTGCATCAATTTCCTCCATTCCAAAGCCATTCTTGCCCTTAAGGAAAGGACTCTTTCCCCCTCTATCTCCCGCCATAATCCCTCAAGCGTGAGGACACGTGTACACCCCGCCCCCCACCCACCCAGGGAAGTGCCCAAAGCTGACAATTACTGAGCAGTTAAGTTGGCCAAAGAAACCAAGAGTCCATCCCCAGATTTGCCCCAGGGTATGGATGTGCAGGAGGGACGCAGGTGGCGCTGCGGTCTAAACCACAGAGCCTAAGGCTTGCCGATCAGAAGGTCGGCAGTTCAAATCCCCGCGACGGGCTGAGCTCCGGTTGCTCGGTCCCTGCTCCTGCCAACCTAGCAGTTCGAAAGCACGTCCAAGCATCTTTGGCTAAGCAGATGTTGATTCTTCGATGCATGTGGTGAAAGAGAGAGAGATGGCTGCCCTGCCCTGTGCTTTTGTCGCTACCTGCACAGGTGAGGCCACACCCACCTTTAGTCATATGTAAAGGAAGTTTGTCCCAGACCAGATTCCTATGCCCCACAAATAACCCAGAGATACATTTTGAGCAAGAGGATACATTCTACTCATGTTAAAACATGCTGATTCCTGGACCATCCGTGGGCTGGATTGAAAAGGCGATTGGGTCTGTACGCAATGTGGGAAGTTTTAAAAGTCAATGTCACCCCATGTTCGGGGTTCTTACTCCTGTGGGAACCTGTTGCGCAACAAAAAAGATCTTGGTCTCCTGACCGCTGTTTTGCTCCAATTTGTGGCTGGGATCTCCTTCATTTCTGACCGCAAGTACCCGCGGGCTCTGCCCGACAAGCTGGGCTGTTGAGTAGCCTCACACCCCAGAATTTTCCTCATCAATGCCAACTCACCCATAGAGGCAGAAGAGGAAGCCAGCCCTCCAGGACTTGCTCCTCTGCTGTAAACATAGTTAAAGTTGAGCTGCAGCTAGTAAGACCAAGCACTGGGTGCCTCTCACAGAATCAAACGCTAAAATTGGGTTGAGTGCTTCTCTCCAGAATCTCTTTCCAGGATTATGGCTTCACATGCCTCCTTCTAATAGCAAATTCATCTGGGGAGACCCGATAGACAGCGGCCAAACACATGGAAAGCACATTTGGTGGTGGGGAATAAGAGGGTGCTGCTCCACAAACCTTAAAAAGCACCCTCTCCAATGGCATGGCACTTGGATAACCCTGTGGTTCTACCCCTGGGGCTGAGGGTGATGAAACAATTCCTGAGACAGCTAAAGTGCTGGTGGTGAAAACCCCACTTCAAATGAGACCAAACACGGGTTAGAGCTCAACGTCGAGCCTACCAAGTGGCGATAGCGACGGTGAGGAGGACCGTTGTTGCTGGATCTGTTGGTGAAACCAGTACCAGGAGACTCTTTCAGGTGGTTCATAGTCTAACAGAACCACCTTTGCCATCAGGGTCTGATACAGAGTCCAAGATCTCCTGTAATGACTCCTGTCATGAGTTTTTCTGCAGATAAAGAGAGGTAGACTCCACCAAGGTAGGAGGGTGCCAGAGCTCTGCCTAGTCAGAGACATAGGATGGCTTGCCAGTTCCCGGGGCCACGTGGAGGAGGGGGTAGGAGGGAGGGAAGCAGACGGAGTATGCATGCGCATTCGACTGCCTAATGGCGTCCACATCACCCAGGGGATCACAGCCCCAGAGATAAGAAAAGAAGAGCCATCCCATTGTCTGGAGAGGTCACTTACCTGAGCGCATGGACAAGCCGTTGTCATCGGACCCCAGTGATGGAAGCGTGCAGCTGTATTGAGGCAGCACCAGGTGCTGAAATTGTGCACCTCTAACAATTTTGTGCCTGGGGGAAACTGCCCCTGTGCCCCCGCAGCCCACTATGCCACTGGGTCTAGTCAAGTAAAGTGAAGTTGATCCTCCACTGTGGGTTACTTTTGTTCAAAGCAAGATTCCTCTGGAGGGAGAGGATGTTGCAAAGTAAGTCAGAGGCAAAGCAGCCCAAAGCCAGGTTCTGTGGTTGCACACATGATTTGCAGTGAGCCAAGGGCTGAATTGCTGCTGTTGTTTCATAGCCCAGAACAGCAGGTGTAGGCGAAAGGTCTAAAGTTGGACAACCAGGTCTTGGTCAAGGCATCCGCTGACCAGCAGGCCATAGAGAAGAGGAACGTCAGCATTTCAACTCTGAGCCAAAAGTTTGGTGTCAGGGCTGCCTCAGGTCCCAGCTCACAAAGGACCAACGCCAAGTTCACTTTATATACAGAGATGTTTATTGCAGTTCATTTTCCGCTCCACAGCCGAGGCGTGTAGCCCTACGTCTGTTACGCTTAGACCGCTGAAGTCCCCTCTGAATCAGTCCCTCCCCTGCACCAGTTTAAGATGCTTGCTTTACTCCACCTCCTCCTGTCTTTCCTTTTCCGCAGGGTCTTCCTGCCCGCTGGGGTTTTGCCCCTCCTGGATTCCCCTGACGCTGAATCCCCAGACTGCTCTCCCTCCCTCCTGCGGGCTTTGGGACCTGGCTCCTCCTCCGGGCTCTCTGTTCTTCCGCGCGCCTGCACATTTGAACTTGGCGCGCGCGCCCAACTTCTAACCTTTCTTTTGACAGTTACACTACTCCCTTCACTGCCCTCCTCCCCTTCCGGGAGGATGGCTTGTTCTGACCCCTCCTCCTTCTCTGCTGCCGGAGCTGCTTCCCCTGACACACTGGAACCTCCCCCCCCTTCGCTGCGCTCTGGGGGGGGAGCTGGCCCTGATTCCCAGCTGCCACTTTGGGGTCCCCTGCTGGCCCCCTGCTCCTGATGCGTCCCCCCTGGGACTCCCCTTGTCTTGACCACAGGCGCCCCCTTCTGGGAATCCTCTGATTCGCTGGAAAGACTCATGGAATCCCTGGAGTCTTTGTCATCCTCCTCCTCGCTGTCCTCGGACTCTTCCCAATCGTTGTCCGTCTCCTGCCTGCTCTGTGCCTCTCTCCCTGAACCCCTGACATTTGGCTTTTGCTATTTTTGGACACCCTTGGTCATGAGCCAAGTGTGATTCTCGAACTCTGAATGCTGACTTTGCCAAATCCATACAGGCCCTTTTCATCTCTCATGCTCAGAAAGTAGCAGCTCAGGAGAGGATTTTTCATTTGCTCCTTTTCCATGGGGTGGGGAAAACTCAACACTTTTAATCTTGTCTTATTTTTATGCAAATTGGGTGGTCCAAAAGAAGGAGACTTATATCTGCACCCTCTCTTTAGCACAGATGGCCTGCAGGAGAATTTCCTGTCCTTAAAAGTAAAACTGAACTTTTTTGGCAGTGCAACTGCAGGGAAGGCATTGTCTGCCACGTTTGCAGTTGAAGGCAGAGCTTGGGGGGGCAGGAATGTTCAGCAGAGGGCAACCAAAATTATCAAGGGGCTGGAGCAACTCCCAGATGAGAAGCTAAAACATTTGGGGCTTTCTAGTTTAGGGTAGGGGGAAAATGAGTAAGGGAGGACACGGTCAGGGGTACACGCATAGTGTAGAGAAAGTGGGATGCAATCAGTTTTTCATCCCTCCATAATTCCAGAACCCAATGGGGCCATCCAGTTGTGGGTTACTGGGTGGTTGTTGTATTGATTTTGATTACAGTCGTACCTTGGAAGTTGAATGGAATCAGTTCCGGGAGCCAAAACGTTCAAGAACTAAGCTGTTTGAAAACGAGGGTATAACTGTATTTATTTTTTGGTTTTATATTTTCATTTTACTTTGTGAAACACCCTTGAGACCTGTGGGTATAGGGTGGTATATAAATTCAATAATTAATAAATAAAAGCAAAAAAAGAGGACAGCCTGAGGCACTGCCAGCCCGAGCTGGGAAAAGAGGTGTGCCATGCCCCTTTCCCCAGCTCGGGCTGGCAGGGGCCATGACGGGCAGAGCAGCCCAATCCCGAGCCACCTGAGCCCGAGACCCCAACACCTCCCCCTCAACCTGGACATTTCCTTTAAAATGTAAAAAAATCGCCCAGATAGGCATGTTGGTCCCCAAAAAGAGGACATGTCCGGGTTTCCCCAGACATATGGCAACCCTAAATTGTGGTGGAAGATGACCCTGAAAATACTGGCAAAGCCTTGTATGGTACGGCATGGAACTTTTGAGGCTTTCTAGTTTAGGGGGGAAATGAGTAAGGGAGGACACGGTCAGGGGTACACGCATAGTGTAGAGAAAGTGGAATGCTCACAAGGCTGAGGGACTAGGCAAGAAAAGGATCTAGGAGTCTTGGTTGACCACAAACTTGACATGAGCCAACAGTGTGACGCGGCAGCTAAAAAAGCCAATGCAATTCTGGGCTGCATCAATAGGAGTATAGCATCTAGATCAAGGGAAGTAATAATGCCACTGTATTCTGCTCTAGTCAGACCTCACCTGGAGTACTGTGTCCAGTTCTGGGCACCACAATTCAAGAAGGACACTGACAAACTGGAACGTGTCCAGAGGAGGGCAACCAAAATGGTCAAAGGCCTGGAAACGATGCCTTACGAGGAACGGTTAAGGGAGCTGGGCATGTTTAGCCTGGAGAAGAGGAGGTTAAGGGGTGATATGATAGCCATGTTCAAATATATAAAAGGATGTCACATAGAGGAGGGAGAAAGGTTGTTTTCTGGTGCTCCAGAGAAGCGGACACGGAGCAATGGATCCAAACTACAAGAAAGAAGATTCCACCTAAACATTAGGAAGAACTTCCTGACAGTAAGAGCTGTTCGACAGTGGAATTTGCTGCCAAGGAGTGTGGTGGAGTCTCCTACTTTGGAGGTCTTTAAGCAGAGGCTTGACAACCATATGTCAGGAGTGCTCTGATGGTGTTTCCTGCTTGGCAGGGGGTTGGACTCGATGGCCCTTGTGGTCTCTTCCAACTCTATGATTCTATGATTCTATGATTCTATGATTCTAAGACCAAGGCTATTTCAAAACCAGTTTTTAGGTGCATGTAGCTTTATGTCCTATAGCTTTTAGCCCAAAATTGATTGATGAGGAATGTGTGGGGATGTTGTGGGGTGCAGGAGTGGATATATTGTGAGATTATATCCTAATCCAACTTGTGCTAACAAGTTCCCAAAATATCAGCAGAGTTTATATACAGCTGGTGCTCCTGCAGTCTCCTCAGCACTTCCCTGACGTCTTTTACGTGCTGCACCTCGTTCTCTGAGTAGATTAGGACGTCGTCCAGGAAAGCTACACAATTCTTGTAGAGCAGGGACCCCAACACATGGTGCATGAAACTTTGAAATGTGGAGGAGCCTGATTGGAGTCCGAAAGGCATAACTAAGTACTCAAAGGCTCCCAGAGGGATGAACATGGTGGTTTTCCATTCATCCCCCTCCCTCATCCTTATCAAGTTGTACGCCCCCCGAAGGTCCAGCTTGGTAAAAATCTTCCCCTTCCTTACCCTGGCCAAAATGTCATCAATTCTGGGCATTGGGAAGGTCACTGGTTCCGACACCCTGTTCAACGCGCGAAAGTCCACTACGAGCCTGGGTTCCTTGGAGTCTCGCTTGTCCACAAAGAACACTGGACTACCCCCCACTGCCCTTGATTCCCTTATGAACCCTCGCTTCAGGTTCTTGTCAATAAACTTCCGCAACTCCTGCATCTCCCTGTCTGACATGGCGTACCGCTTACCCACTAGTAACTGAGCCCCTGGGAGAGGTTGATCTGACAGTCAAAGGGCCGGTGAGGGGGTAGTCTATCCGCCTCTTTCTCGCTGAAGACTTCTTCCAGGTCTGCATACTGAGGTGGTACTCTCACCTTTTCTCCCACCGCCATCCCTGCCACCCTGGCTACTGCCATCCTCGGGGTTCCCCCTCCGTGGCAATGCTCTACGCAGTGAGCTGACCCAAAGGTGACTGTCCGCTGGTGCCACCCTACTACTGGGTCGTGCAGTGCCAGCCAACTCATTCCCAGTATGATGGGTGGTCCTTCTAAGGTGGCTACGTGAAAGGCAATGGTCTCAGTGTGTCTGGAAACTGTCATTTTCATGGGAGGGGTCTGGTGGGTTACTTCCCCTCCCAAAAGTTCTCTCCCATCAATCGTGGTTACTTGCAGGGGATGTTCTAGAGGCACCACCTGTAGCTGGTTTTCTAACGCAAAATCCTTGCTAAAGAAGTTGCAAGAGCTGCCTGAATCCAGCAGCGCCTTCACTGTGATGGGGTGTCCGTTTGGGAGTTCTAGCACCACCTCTATGGCGATGGCTGCTCGGGGAGGGTCTGGTTTGGGCACTTCTACTGGTTGCTCGCCTGGCTGCTGTGCCCGCCTTCCTGCAGCCAAGCACTGCCGTTTCCCGGCGCCTCTTTCCTTTCCTCCTCACTCCCCACTGCCCCCACCATTCCTTGCCACGCCTTCTTCTGAGGGCATGCTCTGGCAAAATGTCCCGGCTGCTGGCATAGGAAACACCTCTTACTTGTTTTCCCCTCCTTCTTCCGCACCTCGCTGGAGTTTGAAAACCCGCACGCGCGCGCTCCTCCAATCTCCATTGGCTCCTCGGGTGGCACCGTAGACGCTGGCATGTCTGGAATGCGGTTGTCATGCCAACGCTCTGCTCTCCCTTCCCGCCTTTCCAGCGCGAGCGCCTCTTGCCTGACTCCTACAGCGAGCGCCAACTTGGTCAGCTGGTCCATCGATGCCGGGCGGGGTGAGCGGGAAAGTTCGTCTCTCACCCAAGAGGATAAGCCCTCCTCAAATAACATTTGTACTGGTTCGGAACTCAGATCCCACCCAAGTTTATGAATCAGCATCGCAAATCTCGACCAGTACTCTCTCACTGACTGGTTCCCTTGTTTGCACCCCATCAGTTCTTTGCGAGTTATACTTTGTTGAACATAACTCGCGAACATGTGGTCCATGGCGCTAAAAAACCTTCTCACGTCCTTCAGAGCCGCGTTCTCCGCCGCCATTAAGGGTCGGACCCAATCTCGGGCCCTCCCTTCCAGGTGCCCCACCACGAAAGCGACTCTTCCCCCATCGTCGGCAAAGTCATCATGCTGCAGATCCAGCGCATACTACACTTCTGTCTTAAAAGCGTTATAATCTCTGGGGTTGCCCCCAAACTTATGCACTAGTCCCGGTACCTTCCTTGCGATGGGGGTAATCTTCCCCTCGGCATCATGGGTCCTCCTTTCATCCAGCCGTGCCGCTAGTAGAGCCAGTTGCTGTTCCAAGTCTCGGTTTCTCTCCTCCAGACTCTGCCCTCCTCTGGCTCCCTCTCCTGCGCCGGCTCCTCCGGTTTGACTCATGACTGTGCCCCTGTCCTCTTGCACACAAGCAACGTAAAAGACTGACGGATTGCTTTCATGGGAATTGGGGTTGCTTGTGTGTAAACCTCCAGCCGTTCCCAACTGCTTGGGGTGGTTGCGTCTTTCCCCGGCTGAGCAACCCTTCTGCGCTGCTGCTCAGTCGCTGGCAGAATCCGTCAGTGGGTGTCTCCTAAATTTCCTCCAGCATAAGAGTTCCTTAACGGACAACCTTCGCCTCGCCTCCCTGCGCAGAAGCCTTCTGCACAGAGTGGGCGTGCCAAGCGGTGGTCCTCCACTCTCCTCACTGACTTCACTGGAAGAGTCTTGGAGCCTCCCCTCCGAAGTGCTCTCTGCCTCTCCCTTCTTCCTGGTGTCACCGGGACTTCTTTCCCCAGAGCACGTTCTCTCTCTTCCCTTACTCGTTCCCTCTCCTGCAGAATCTGGGAGCCTAGCCTCTCCACTCTGCTCCGATGTCAGTTCCCTGACAGTCGAGTTTCTGTTGTTACGGAAAAATCCAGGTGGGAGGCTGCTCAGAGCCCGTGGGTCCCTGCGGAACAAAGAAGGAGTCCAGCCACCAACCGGAGCAAATAGCGGAGACCAAAGTTTATCGCGCAACAGTTTCAGAGAGGAATTGAACCCCGAGAATGGGGTGACAAGGACTTTTAAAAGTTCCTATCTTATCCCAGCAGACAGTTCGCTAAACATCACCACTCCATCAGAAAAGGGGAGGGTTATACATGATTAACATAGGAGGAATGTGTTGGGGTAACATGCAAATACAGGATATGTCTTGGGAAATCTGCTCCACTTCCCAGTGGGGAGGAGTTGCGGTGGACCACGTGGCCACCCACTCCCCACCAGGGGCGGGGGACTCTGTCCGCTGTTGCCTATGGGATCCCGGCCACGTCAGAGCCCGGCCAGCCAACCCCCAGAGAACTTCCTCTTTGGCTCGCTTCCTCAATCACCCGCCCTCCCTCCCTATTTCGCAGGTTAGGCAATGGCCTTGCTATGGACTTTGGTTGGTCGCCTTGGTTGTCCGAGGGGCCTGGTAGGAATTTTTCCACTTGGCAAATTGGCACTGGCCACTTGGTTTTCGCCTACCGCGTAGCAATCGTCACAACTTTGTTAGGGTTGCGGTTGGGCATTGTTTGACCTTGTGTGGGGGAGGGGAGGTGTGGCCAACACCTGCCCCTCCATGCTTAAGGGTATTCCGTTAAAGGAATCCGGGGGTGTTGATCTATACTGAAGCCCGGCTGGGGGGCTAAGGCCGTAACGCGACCCCGACGGGAGCACCAGGGGAAGCTTGAGTTGGTTCGCATCGACAGGGCTCCCCCTACCAGTGGCTTACCCTTACTGGGACTTCCTGCACAATGGGCAGGAGTCAGATATAGTCAGGTCCAATCAATGCCTAAGCCAATACTGCTCACATTCTTTAATTTCAATAAAGTTGTGGCCAAAATTTGCCCAGTAACAGAAACCTAATATCCGTGTCCTTGTGAGAGTCATTTCCAACGACGGGGTGGCTGTGGGGTCTCGACACCCAAGTACATTCTAAGCACCTACTGCAAGAGGATAATAGAACTTTGGTTTGCATAGTCTGCCTGGGTAAGTCCGGAGGAGAGCTTTTGCCCAGCGATTGTCACCTACGGGTAAAGTACCTTCCTATGAGTAGGTGACCTCCCGCTTGGGGAATTCTGGCGGGGACCGAGGGGTTCCCAAGTCCTTGGCCAACGACGCAGACTGGCGGTGGATTGAAGAAAATCGGTGAAACCAGTGATTTTCTATGAATTTCCAAGTGTTTTAAGGCTTTTTTAATACAGACGGTTCTTTTCGGAAGTGGCCTGACCTGACATTGCTACATTGTATCTAGTTGGACCATAAAGAAGGCTGATCGCCGAAGAATTGATGCTTTTGAATTCTGGTGCTGGAGGAGACTCTTGAGAGTCCCATGGACTGCAAGAAGATCAAACCTATCCATTCTGAAGGAAATCAGCCCTGAGTGCTCACTGGAAGGACAGATCCTG
This sequence comes from Podarcis vaucheri, assembly GCF_965113315.1. Taxonomy (NCBI): domain Eukaryota; kingdom Metazoa; phylum Chordata; class Lepidosauria; order Squamata; family Lacertidae; genus Podarcis; species Podarcis vaucheri. The sequence continues at coordinate 32,903,696 of NC_138757.1, forward strand.
AAGCTGAGACTCCAATACTTTGGCCACCTCATGAGAAGAGATGACTCCCTGGAAAAGACCCTGATGCTGGGAAAGATGGAGGGCACAAGGAGAAGGGGACGACAGAGGACGAGATGGTGGGACAGTGTTCTTGAAGCTACCAGCATGAGTTTGAGCAAAGTGCGGGAGGCAGTGGAAGACAGGAGGGCCTGGCGTGCTCTGGTCCAGGGGGTCATGCAGAGTCGGAAACGACTAAATGACTAAACAACATCTAGTTTTGATTGGATTAACAGGGTAACGAGGTTTCGATTGACTCAGTCCGTTGCTGCGATTGGCTGAAGGGCTACATTCAACGCCATCTGATTGGCTAGAGCGCATCCTCATGCAAATACATTGTTCATTCATCAAATACATTGATGGTGTATAGCATCAGGATACGGGGTCAGAAATGGCGCTTTCTTCTCGGGGTTTTGGACTTTTGTGCGGTGCTTGGTGCAACGTTGTGACAGGGCGAGGGGAGTCCTAGTGTGGCAGGGTTCCCTTGAGGTCATCGCCTCGGGCTCCATGTCTCTTACTCGGGAGTAAGACTTCGTTCATATGCCCTCCATTCCGTAACACTCTTCATATGGACTTCATGGAGTGTGCACTCTTGCAGGGTCTGCTTCCAGAAACTACTATTGCATATGTATATATTTTGGCAGAAATGGTTTACAAATATGCACGATGGCAAACAGGCAGACAGGAACAGTTACAAAGCAACCTTGGTCCTGCCTAGCCTGGAAGCTGTTTCCAACTAGTGAACTAGAAACCTTTCAGCAACCTTTACAACCATCTACAAACCCCGAAGTTTGTAGGATTCTGTTAGGCTGAGAGGCAGGAACTGGCCCAAGCTCACCCAGACAGCTTCATGGTTGTGTGGGGATTTGAACCCTGGCCTTCTAGGTCCCAGCCCAACACTCTACCCACTACACCACACAGCCAGTCAGGAGTCCAATTCCCAGAAGCCTCAGCCAGTACTGCCCTGTGATGCTGGAGCTGTGGAAATGCATTGCCACCCATTGGGACTCTTTTTCTGCTTCAGCAAGACGGTCTCCTAGGTTCTCCTTCAGGGCTTTTAGGCCAGAATAAAGGAAAGTCCAGTGGACAAATAACAGCAGGAACCTAGGCGAATGGCTAGAGGAGAGGATTGCTGACGGCTCTCGATATCATGACTAGGCTCTGCCTCCATTGCTGGAGGCAGTGGTGCCTCTGCATCCTAGTTGCTAGAAACCACAGGAGGAGAGAGCGGTCTTGTGTGCGAATCCTCCTTGTGGGTTGGCCTCTGGGTGAACAGGATGCTGGACTGAATGCTGGACTGAACGGGCCACTGGCCTGATCCAGAAGACTCTTTGGATGTTCACTGCTGAGGATCTCATGAGAGATCTTCCATGGTGCAGCAGGAAGGGTTCTGGAACTGGGATGAAGGACATTGCAAGATGTTGGCCAGTACAAACGTTTAGATCATCATGCCTTGACTACCTATGTCCTCCCAAGGTAAGGGGAAGAGGCATGGCTAAGATGGCAGGACAGCTTACCGTACTCTATGATGTTAACCCCTTCATGCACTAATTAGACTGAAGCATGTTGGTTATATGAGACTGGTTATCCCACACAACATGCTCTCACGCAACCCATGCCCTCCAACTGAAAACCCATTTCCTGGACAATATCAACATTGTGTTTCCTGCCTGTGAACTGCACAGTGAATATTTTTATTAGAAAAGAAAACAGCCTGGTGTTTCAGCTTCTCAAAGTTGTTTTATTCAGTGCACTGCTACAGCTTTATTGTTGTTTAGTTGTTTAGTTGTGTCCGACTCTTTATGACCCCATGGACCAGAGCACGCCAGGCACTTCTGTCTTCCACTGCCTCCCGCAGTATGGTCAAACTCATGCTGGTAGCTTTGAGAACACTATCCAGTGAGCACTCAGGGCTGATTTCCTTAAGAATGGATAGGTTTGATCTTCTTGCAGTCCATGGGACTCTTAAGAGTCTCCTCCAGCACCAGAATTCAAAAGCATCAGTTTTTCTGCTACAGCTTGTCACACCCAAATCCTCCAAAGGAATCTGCCAAAGTGCTTTTCCAGGCAAAAGGGGGCAGAGGGAGAGAAACCAAGAACCTCAATTTCACTAGACCAGGGATGGGGAATTCGGTGGCCCTCTAGATGTTGTTGGATTCCATCACCCCTGACCGTCGGCCATGCTGGCTGAGGCAGAAGGCCATTGGCTCTGGCAATATCTGGGAGCCCACAAGATTCCCAGCCTCCGCCCTACACAAACAACCAGGCACTCAGCTGTGAGGCATGCCTCTTACCGGAGGGAGGGTCACTCCAGAGGCAGCTGTGGCATGAGGGTGCTGGATCATGCCTTTGTGGGCACACCTGAGGATTAAAGAGGACCCCCTAGGAAGCGTGCTTGGAGATCTTCCTTACCACGTGGCTCTCTGGCAAAAGCACAACAGTACTAACGGCCATATGGAACCACACCTCAAAGCTGGATCAGACTTCCCAGATCCTGTAGCCTACATCAGGAGGAAGACTGGGGCAGAGGGGCCTAGAGTGGGAGTCAGAGCTGCTCTTAGGGCTGCATGTCTGAAGCATGGGCAGAAATCTTTGGGTGTGAGGTTGCATGGGGCTGTCTCTTTGTGTTTTGGTGGTGCCAAGCCACCAGCCAGCCACAGGCAGGCAACCAACTGGCTTCAGGGGCAAGCTCCTTTGCAAAGCCAGCCTGACTTCACCAAATGCAATGGCAGAGTGACCATTCAGCCCGTGTTCTGCTTCGCTGTGAAATGGCGTGTATTCCTCAACCCAGAGAACCTCTTTTTCAACGTCAAGCTGGTCTAAGGAAGAAAAACGTAAGAGTTAGTCTTGAATCCCCACACACATGTGCTGGGAGATGCCTGCACACCGCACATGTAAAGCACATCTCCTCCCACCCACACCCAAAAAGTCCTGGGAACAATGGTTTGTTAAGGGTGCTGGGAATCGTAGCACTGTGAAAGGAAAACTAAGGTTCTTAGGATTCTTTGGAGGGGGTGGAATGTTGACTACACAGCGGCCACAGGGACGGACGGGCACACACACACACACACACACCCCAGTATAGCTTCAACTTTTAGCACAAAAAGTCTTCAGCCAGATGTCATGCAACCCTTTGGCAGGGGAACTTATCATTTTATTGATTTTCCATAACAAACAATTAAAAAGGCGGACAATCTTGCAAAGGAGTGTTGCCATTTAAACTGCTGGTGTGACGTAGGAACCCGAACAAAGAAAAGGAACCAACTACCCAGAGTCTGCTTCCGGTTGCCCTTGTTCTCCACCTCCCTCTATCCTAATCAGCCGCAAACAAGAGTTCAGATTTGAAAGCCTTGTTATCACCTCATTCCCTTCACTTAGCCAGCTGCTCTGGCAGATGACATCAGTTCCTTCCCGCTCCCAATATTCCTGCTCCTAACCTGGTTTGCCATAGCCCGGAAGCTGTATCTCAGGGGAACACCTTTGGGCTGGGAAGGGCTCATCTTTTCTGGGCCTCTTCTCCCCCTCCGGAAGGGGTGCTTGGCTCCTGGCCTGTGAAATGCACTCAAAATGTAAAGATGCCTTCTTTCCACAGAGCCAAGGGAGAAGGGTGTTGCATCACCTCCACCTTCCTCAGGGATGAAGCAGTTACGAAAAACGAAACATCCCACCTGGGCACGGTTTCTGAGAGAGCAACAGCAAAAGACCCAGACTCTGGCAAGATGAGCATTTGCCCAGTGGAATCTGGCCGGTCCATCAGGGGAGACAGGGGATGACTGCCCCTTCCCACTCAATCTCAGATACAGAACGCATTTGCTCTGCCACTTCTTGGCTCTGGCGCCACCTACTGTTGGCCTCCTTGCCTTCCACCCTCCCAGTCCCAATGAGCACCATCCACCCCTGGTCCAGAGGCGCAGAGCAGTAGTTAGGTGATCTTGCGCCCCGGCAGAACCGTCCAGATTGCGCCCCTTAGCCACGGACAAGTTAGCTCTTCTTTCTGCCTCTCCTCCACCCCCCCTCCCACCCATTCAATTCACCCTGGAAGTACAAATGTCAAAAAGTAAAATGTTAGAGGTTTTCCCTCCCCCCCCCCCATAGCAATATAATTGGATTCAGCTAGCTGGTCAGTCTACTTTCGGTTTCACTCCTGGCTCCTTGGTAAATTAATACTGCATCGGAAAGTTCCCAAGCAGATATCCAAAGTTCTTTGGCATTTCTCCATTTGTTAATGAGATGTCTCTTCTAGTCCAGGGGAGTCTTTTGATCTTCTTCCAGGAAACCAAGAGTGCAATTTTTTTTAGTCTCCCTTGCTTTCCTGGTGACCTTCAGCTTAAAGACAAACTGCTCTGGAGTGAGAAAAACCCATCACACTCAAAAAGCCCAGCTGGAGGGACCTGGAAGTGTGTGGGGAAGAGCAATTTTGTAGTGGCTTTGTTGCACAGGAGCACCAAGTTCACTAACTGGCTGATTCAGAGTGAATCCCATCCAAAAAGAGTGCAATGGTGTGTGTTTCAGCCAGCCATCCGGCTGCTGCAACTATTCCCTGGGTGCCACCACACTGTCCTGTCTGTGTGTTTGGAAGGGAATGGGAGCTATGCTCCCCCCGGAGACACTCCACTCCTTCTTCCTTAGCTGTGTTGCTCAACAGTTGAGGCAACCTTCACAGTTCTGGGATACCAATGCCAAAGACCTGGAAGTGTGCTGTCAATATATTTACAGTGCAGGGGTTCCTCCGGAGGAGATGACCACTTGTTTGTTTTGTGTTCATGTCTTCCTTGCCCAAAACTTACAACAGTAGTTAGACTCTACTAAGAAAATGGTCAGAGTGCTTTAATCCATTCTCATTGGAAAAGCTGAAGTTCTGGGCTGGACCTGAATCCCTCCCACAAAATCCTGACAGTCTGGAAACACCCTGGGTGCAAACATGTTTTACTGGGGAAAGGATCTTTGCCTCTTCCTCCTTCCTAACCTGCAGTAGTGCCCTGGCAAATCACAAAGTGCAGGCTCCCTTCATGGTACTCACAGCCACACCGCTTCTAAGGTTATACAAATTTAATATAACAACAACAAATCAACACAATGAGGCTATAATGACACAATCTGAATCATTAGGGGGTGCATTGCAGCAGTCATTGCAAATCTCCCTGAGTCGCCTTTCAGCCAGAAGCTCTGCAGCACAGGTGGTTCTGATGATTCCCCTGTAAGGAAGGCTTACAATGTAGGAGGCTTTGGGGCTTTGCGAGAGGGGGGAAAGTGGGGACATCATAGAAGTATGCATGATGTGGGAAAGGGGCAGAGCAATGTTTTCTCCCTCATAATATCAGAACCTGGATCTGGGGCTGAACCCGGGATCTGCACGCCAAGGCTGGAGTAAGAAAGAGCCCTTGCCAGCTGGCCACGTTGGGCGCCTGCCTGGAGAGTGGAAGGACATCGTGCTGCTCCTGGCAACCCCCACCCAACCCGGCGTCCTCCTCCGCCTGAATCCCGCTTCCCCTGGGACGCACTTCCCATCCTGGAGCGGCTGGGGTGGGAGCGCTCCCCACCCCCCTTTCCAGACCCCACTCTCCTCGTTCTTCTTCTTCGTGCCTCGGGTGTTTTCCTGAGTGTATCTTCAGAACAACCCTCTGTGAGGGAGGCTAAGCTGGCCCAAGAACTGGCCCAAGGACTGGCCCAAGGTAGCTCAGCCAAGTTGCCAAGGCCAGCGTTTACGACCACGCATCCTTTCCCCTCAGATGAGAAAGCCGGGATGAGTCATGCTAGCAGCCTGTGGCCTTGATGGGCTTTGAGGCAGCCCAGAAGAAGAAGAAGAAGAAGAGTTTGGATTTGATGTCCCGCCTTTCACTCCCCTTCGGGAGTCTCAAAGCGGCTAACATTCTCCTTTCCCTTCCTCTCCCCCCCCCCAACAAACACTCTGTGAGGTGAGTGGGACTGAGAGACTTCACAGAAGTGTGACTGGCCCAAGGTCACCCAGCAGCTGCATGTGGAGGAGCGGAGACGCGAACCTCCTGGGAGGATCAGCACTTTTCTCACGGGACAGAAGCGCACGACTTCCCCCTCCCACTTGCCGCCCGCCCCAGTCTTTCTCCAGCGGCTCAGTTTAGCAGCTCATCCCAGGTGGGAATTCGGGTGGCGCTGCTTGCAGAAGGAGAAGTGGCTGGTACTAGCGGAACCTCCCATCTCAGGTAGGACTTCCGGGATCCAGACGAACGTTTTACCAAAAAGTATGGCTCGACTCCCGATTTCCCATTTAAAGGAAGGCAAAGCGACCTAAGTTTGGAGTAAAAAAATTCCTTCCAGTAGCACCTTAAAGACTGGAAGGATTTTTTTTATTTTGACTATGGCAGACCAACACAGCTACCTATCTGTAACTAAGTTTGGAGGACAGGTGAAAAAACCCACGAATTACATTTAAAGTTCTGCGAGATGCAAAGGAAAGCTTGCGTTTTAAACTTGCATTTTACAGCTTGTTGCTTGGTGCGGTTAACGGAATGGGGATATTGAGAAAGAAGAGACTTGGAATTAGAAGGTTAGGATTTCAGGGTTAGGTGGCTTGGATATTTGTGGTAGATCAAGTCAGAGTAAATGCGCACCTTGAGAACCACTGTATTAGACGTGCGTGGCGCATTAAGAATCTGAAAATAGATATAAAGTTAGTTTATACACAAAGACTCTATTTTGGGTTTCACCAGAAGACACTTTTTATAGACAAAAGGGTGACGGATAAAGAGAAATGGTTAATCTATTGAGAGATCTTAAAGTGGAAACGGGGAGATTGTAAAATTAAAAGAAGGTGTTTCTCTTTTACACTCAATAAAAGAGGGTTGGGGTGTTGTTTATGGGTTCTTTTTCCGGGGGGGGGGGGTCCTGCACCACTGGGTTTTTCAGGTATTCAGAGACATTGTGGATTTTAGGACTTAGAAATGGGTCAGCAGCTTCATTTGGCAATGCCAGAAAAGACGGCCCCTTCAAATTCTGTTTCTAACGCGTATAATAATTTAATAATTATATTTTTTAATTATTTCTACCCGGCCCATCTGGCTGGGTTTCCCTAGCCACTCTGGGCGGCTTCCAGCAAAAGATTAAAAATACATTAAAACATCAGTCATTAAAAGCTTCCCTAAACAGGGCTGCCTTCAGATGTCTTCTAAATGTCATATACTTGTTTATTTCTTTGGCATCTGGTGGGAGGGCGTTCCACAGGGCGGGCGCCACTACCGAGAAGCCCTCTGCCTGGTTCCCTGTAACTTCGCTTCTCGCAATGAGGGAACCACCAGAAGGCCCTCAGTGCTGGACCTCAGCGTCCAGGCTGACCGATGGGGCTGTATTGAAGCACAATAGGGGGTGGCGTAGGGACTTTGCGCAGGTGATTGATGGTCAAGAAAAGGCAACCTTTATGCTGTTTTATGTCAGGAGTTGGGAATACTAGAAGTAGTACTCCTTTTTGCACGTTCTTACTTCCTGTACTGCTTGAATGGAAGAGGAAAACTTCACTTACTAATTAATTATGTTAAGCGAGGCAAATGTTAGGTCAGGAAGCTCAGCGCAGTATACCTGAAGGAGCATCTCCACCCCCAACCTTAGCCCGGAGGTCCTCCTCCGAGGGTCTTCTGGTGGTTCCCTCCCCGCGAGAAGCGAGGTTGCAGGGAACCAGGCAGAGGGAGGGCCTTCTCGGTGGTGGCAGCCTCTCTGTGGAACGCCCTCCCTACAGGTGACAAGGAGATGAGCAACTATCAAACCTCTGGAAGGCAGCCCTTTATAGGGAGGCTTTGAATGTTTGTTGTTTTAATATGTGTTGGAAGTCGCCCAGACAGGCTGGGGAAACCCAGTGAGGTGGGTGGGGTACAAATAGCACAGTTACATTTATAGCCCCCATTTCCTGCAAGGAGGTCCAGTTGGTGTGCAGAGTTCTCTCTCCCCCCCCCCATTTTATCCTCACAACAGCCCTTTGAGGTAGGTTAGGCTGAGCGTGAGTGCCTGGCCCAGGGTCACCCAGTGAGCTTCAGGGCTGAGTTTGAATGCCTGCCCCCAGCATTCCTCCTCTGCAAGGCCTGCCTCCTCCCATGACAAAGTCTGCTCAGGCACTCTCAAGCCCCCATGGATGGCTGAGGCAGGTAAGGTTGTCTGTGTTGGAGGAGGGCAGGAGCAGGCAAGGTGAGCCATGCCCCCAAAGGAGGCAGCTGCAGCAGCCCCCTCCTCCTGCTGCCCTCCAGGAACAGGGCGGGGAGGGACCAGCCCCCAGGAAGGACATGTTTGCCTCCCTCTGCAGTGCTCAGAACAAGAGGGGAATGAGGCCACCCAGGCCCTCTGGAGCACAGAAGGGCTCGCCATCCTTGACTCATTTTGAGGAAGTCTCCTCTTTTGAAGTCAAATGTGACTGTTCTGGATTTCCTTAGCAATTGTCCACTTCCATACTGTGTATGTTGAGTCTGATAGCACTGTGGTCACTGTTCCCATTTGATTCAACCACACCTACATCTTGTCAGTTGAGAGCATCAGGCAGAGCACCCAGCACCTACCGAATCCTTTTTTTATTCCAGCAGGTCTTTTTAACGGAAGTCTGATGTCATCCATGTTAACTTTTTCTGCAATGTATTTCTCGTGTGTCACTTCAGAGATGATTATAGTCAAGTGGTGTATAAGCTGCTTAAATAGTAAATGGTTGAATGCAATTTTAAAAATAATAATTGTATAACAAGGGGGAAAGCATACTTGTATCTGACCATATTTTAATGGGCACAGACTTTGATAAATAGCATCCTAGCCATAGGCTAATTTTGTGGAGTTTAAAAGCTAAGCATACAAGTTCTGAAAGCATGCTTTGAAATCCATATGAACTCTAGTATGCTGTCGGGGGAAGAGGAAGGATGTGGTTGGCTGAAATGAAGTCCGATCCTGTACAGATAAATCACTAGTGGAAGCGCCAACAGAAACGTGTACAGATTCCACACGATCATGAGGAAGCCTGAATCTGGGCAGGACCTTGTCTCTTTGCCTGTCCTTTGTGGCTGCTCCACCCAGGTCTGAGACACCTTCCGGAGTGAAACAGTGATCGGGGGGGGGGGGCAGGGGAGGCAAGAGGATGGAGCCGTCTAGACCCCTCCGCGGGTACTTTGAAAACAGACTCCTTTTGTCTGGATCTTCCCCGCGCAAAGATGGGTCTGTATGCATTTTGTTTTTGTTTTTTCTGTTAAATTTTTATTCAGTTTTCCATTTACTTATATTAATTACAACCATAATTACATATTTACAGTTTTTGAACCTCCACCAACACCTCCCACAATCATCCATTACTCTTATTTTCTCGCATTTTCTATATAATATTGCTGATTTACAATTAATTTACACCTCTCTAATTCTGTCTTGCAATATACCTTCCGGTATTACAAAGTCTCTTTAAACCCCACTAGCGTTGTTTGTTGATCACATATAGTTTCCAGATATGCCGCAAACTTTCCCCAGTCCTCGATGAATTTTTGATCTTTCTGATATCTTATTCTTCCGGTCAATTTGTCCAATTCTGCGTAATCTATAAGTTTCGTCCTCCATTCATTCAAAGTCGGCATATCCTCCTGTCTCCACCTCTGGGCCATTAGTGTTCTTGCCGCCGTAACAGCATACTGGAACAGTTTGTAGTCCCGTCTTTTTATCTCTCTTCCCATTATACCTAATAGGAAGGACTCTGGCTTCTTAACAAACGAGTATTTAAACATCTTTTTCAATTCACAGTAGATCAGTTCCCAGAAACCCCTCACCTTCCTGCAATCCCACCACATATGAAAGAGAGATCCCTCTTTTTCTTTGCATTTCCAGCACTTGTTACATGTCTTGTACATTTTTGACAGTTTTACAGGTGTAATATACCACCTGTACACCATCTTCATTATGTTTTCCTTTAGTGCTGTACATGCAGTGAATTTCATGTTTTCGTTCCATACCTTTTCCCAATCCTCTAATTGTATACTGTAACCAAAATCTCTGGCCCACTTAATCATGACCGACTTAATCTCCTCGTCCTTTTTTTGCCATTCCAGGAGTATTTTGTACATTTTCGAAATTATCTTAACATCACTATCAATTATATCTGATTGAAATTTTGACACTTTTTCAATATAGCCCCTTTCTTTGAGATCTTTATTAAACATTGCATTTGCCTGGAAATAGTGTAGCCAATCATAGACCTGATCCTTAACTTGTTCATATGGCTTGAATTTCCATTTCTCCCCCTCCTTCACTACCAATTCGCCATATGTTATCCAATTTGGTCTCATGTTGATATTTTTTACCGACATTACCTCTAGTGGTGACAACCAATGCGGAACTTTAAACTCCAGGATATTTTTGTACCTCTCCCAAACCTCTATTATAGAACCCCTGATAACATGATTGGTAAACCCTTTGTGGGCTTTCTTCTTCTCCAACCACAAATAGGCGTGCCATCCGAACCTATTATCGTGGCCCTCCAGATCTAATAATTTGTTATTATTTAACTTTATCCACTCCTTTAACCAGCAAAGACAAGACGCCTCGTAATATAATTTTAGGTCTGGCAGGGCAAAACCGCCTCTTTCCTTAGCATCAGTCAGCAGCTTAAATTGTATTCTTGGCTTCTTGCCCTGCCAGATATATCTCGAAAGCGTTCTTTGCCACTCTTTAAATACACTTGTTCCCCTGATTATGGGGATCATTTGAAACAAAAATATCATCTTTGGAAGCACACACATTTTGATCGTTGATATTCTGCCCCAAAAGGACAGTTTCATTCTACCCCAGGTTTCTAAATCTTTCTTAATTCCGTTCCACACCTGGACATAGTTGTTCTGGTACAAATCAATATTTTTGGGGGTCAGCCATATTCCCAAATATTTTACCTTTTTGGCCACATCAATTCCTGATTCTCGTTGCAATTCATCCACTAGACTCTGTTCGATATTCTTAACCATTATTTTTGTTTTCTTCTTATTTAACGTAAATCCAGCCACTTTACCGAACTGGTCTATTTCCTCCAGTACCTCATTTAAACTGTTTTTAGGTTCTTCAATCGTTATTACTATGTCGTCGGCAAAGGCTTTAATCTTGTAATCATTTTTGCCGACTGTCACCCCCTTTATTTTGTCATTATTCCTTACTGAATCCAGGAGGACTTCCAGGACTATTATAAAAAGTAACGGCGAAAGAGGACACCCCTGTCTAGTACCTTTCGATATCCTAAACTCTTCTGTATATACATTATTCACAATCAATTTAGCTCTTTGTTCCGAATAAATTGCCCTTATTCTGTTATAAAATTCATTCCCCACTTCCATCATTTCTAAATTCTTTAACATAAATTCCCACGATACATTATCGAAAGCCTTCTCTACGTCCACAAACATTAGCAAAGCTTGCTTCTCATTCCTTACAGACAAATATTCCAAAATATTTATTATGTTCCTAACATTGTTCCTCATTTGCCTGGCCGGAAGGAAGCCTGCCTGGTCTACATGTATTATTTCCTGCAATATCTTCTTTAATCTCTTTGCTAATATTCCAGCAAAAATCTTATAGTCTGTGTTCAACAGAGATATTGGCCTATAATTCTTTACTTGTGTTAAATCAGAATCTTGCTTAGGGATGAGTGTGATAAAGGCCCCTTTCCACGTTCCAGGAATATCCTGTTGTTTCAGTATGTTGTTCATCACTTCCTTTATTGGTACTATTAAGGCGTGCCTCAGTTCTTTGTAGTAACTAGATGTTAAGCCATCGGGTCCTGGTGCCTTCCCTTTCTTCAGTTCTTTTATTATTTCGATTATTTCCTCATTTGCAATTGGGGCGTTCAGTCGGTCTTTCTTATCTATAGGGATCTTTTTCACACCTTTTTCCTTTAAAAATCTTTCTATTTTCTTCATATTATTCTTTTCTCTGTTGTTATATAGGTGTTTGTAAAAATCCAAGAATCCTTTCCTGATAGCTTTAGGATTTTCGACCTCTTCTCCATCTAAGATGATTTTGTTAATTGTACTTTGTTCCTTCCTTTTCCTAATTTGCCACGCAAGCCATCTACCAGGTTTATTAGCAAATTCAAAGTTTTTCTGTCGAAGCCTTTTGATGTTCCATTCCACCTCTCTGTTAATAATCATTGAGAATTGTGCCTGCAGGACTTTAATATTCTCTTTTGTTTTTAAGCAGTTTGGGTTCTTGATTAATTTTCTTTCGTTATCCATCATTTGTTTTAGAATTTCCTTCCTCCCTTTCTCCCTGTTCCTGTTCTTAATCGCATTCTGTTGAATAAAGAAACCTCTTATTACTGCTTTGCTTGCATCCCAAACTATACTCATTTTTGTACCCTTATTCATATTATCCATAAAGTAATCTGACAATTTTTTCTTTGCTTCCTGAATAAGCTTTTGGTCATCCAAGAGATAATCATTAAGTCGCCATCTAAATGATCTTTCTTCATATCCTTTAACCTCCATTTTTATTGGACTGTGGTCTGATATTGTTTTTGGTTGTATCTCAATCTGTCGGATTCTTGGAGTTAGCTCATTGGAGACCCAAATTTGATCGATTCTTGATAGAGACTTATTCGGTTCCGAATAAAACGTAAACTGCTTCTCCAGCGGATGTCTAAGTCTCCATATGTCAATTAAGTTGAAGTTTTTTATCATAGTGAAAAAAGTCTTGGGCAATTTCCCTTCTCTACTTACATCTTTTTCTCTTAATCTGTCAATTTCTAGTGAAACCACCCCGTTCATATCTCCCATAAGTATCATTTTTTGGTCCATATATTCAAACAACTTTTCTTCCAGATTTTTATAAAAATCAGTCTTATTTCCATTAGGTGCATAGATCCCGACAATTATTATTTTTTCGCCTTGCCATTTAATCTGTATTGCAATTATTCTTCCTTCTTCGTCTTTAAAAATTTGTTGCGCCTCAATGTTCTTTTTTACGTATAATACCACCCCTCTCTTTTTCCCTTTATCAGAAGATACAAATTCATTTCCCAGTCTATTATTAATCAAAATTCTCCTGTGCTTTTTTGCCACGTGTGTTTCTTGAAGACAGATGATATCGAGGTTTTTCTTTTTTAAGCATTGTTCAATTTTGTTTCGTTTTTTCCTATCGTTCATTCCATTAATATTCCAATTCCATAATTTTAGCGCCATCTTCCTTTCCCAATTAAAAGTTTAATTGATTATAATCCGGCCTCTTCCTGTTCTTCTCCCTCTTCCTCTTCCTCTTCCTCCTCCTCCCCCTCCGGTTCTCCGTTTTCCTTTTCCTTTTCTTCCAGATACTTCCTCTCCAGTGGACCAACTCCTCCTACTGCTCCTCTTTCTTCCTCCTCCTCCTCTACCATCAACTCCTTGTAACGCCTTTGAAATTTACTTGTTTCCTCCGGGCTGATAAGTCTGTGTTTCTTACTTTTGTAGGTAAATGAGATCCCTTGAGGGAATTCCCATTTAAATTCAATCTTGTTCTTCTTGAGAATTTGGACCAATGGCTTATATGGGTCTCTTCGTTTCAACAATCTTACTGGAATATCTTTAAAAATAATTATGTAGTTCCCATCAATATTTAATCTTTTTTCTCTTTTTTTTTTGCAAAATTAGATTTCTCATGTCTTTATCTTTGAAGGTGATCAGACAATCTCCAGGCATTTTCTTTGTTCTAGTTGTTCTTGTTCTCATTCTGAACACATTTTGAACCAATCTTTCTACTTCTTCTTTTTGTATTGCCAACCATTGTGCTATTTCTATTATTAATTTCTCTCTGATATTTTCGCCTTGTATTTCAGGGACTGCTCTCAGCCTAAGATTCACCTCCCGTTGCCTCAGTTCATTCATCGCGATTGCGTCCCATACTTCTTCTTGTGTTTTATTGACTTTCAATAATCCTGTTTTTAATTTCTCTTCTTCCCGTTTCACTTCCTTCATTTCTACTCTTTTTTTTTCATTCCTTCTTCCAGAGATTGTGTTCTTTTTGAAACATCTTTAATTTGACCTCTTAGCTCTTTTACAGTTTCATCAATCTTTTGGTCTATTTTCCCAATTCTCGTATCCACCTGTTCTATTCTTGTATTCACATGCTCCAATTTATCCTCCATATTCTTTTCACTCTGTCTAATTTCCGCAAACATTTTCAGGATTTCTGTCTTGAAATCTGCATCTGGTTTAGACCCTCTCCTATCTCCTGGTGTTCCACCCTCTCCACCCTTCTTAGGTACGTGGGACATCCTTCTAATGTGACCTTTGACAGGGGTTGACACAACCCTAGTATTACTCCACTTTTTATCGGTTCCCGCCTTATTCACTTACAGCCTTCAGAATATAATTCCGAATCACTGATTCCTATAAATTTGGTTTAGGAGTGACAATATTAAACCCTTTGCCAAAAGTTTCCAAATTCCTCCCCCCTAAAGTCGGGGAAGGGTGGTTAATTACGTCTAAGAGGTTTCAAAGAGGGGAGAGGGGGAAAGGGTACAAACAAATATAAAGAAGGATTCAAAATTCAAAGTTCCAGTCGCAAGAAAAAACAAATAGAGACAAGTCCTCTGCTCCCAATTGGATAGTCCTTATAAGTTCTTATAAAGTAGTTATTAAGCCTGATTTAGTTCAACCTCCAATCAGGAGAGTCGAATGGAGCACAAATAACAAATGAAGTACTGCTTGAGTCCAGAAGGCCTCAGAGAAAAGAGAGAGAAAAAGGAAGAGAGAAAAAGAAAAAAAGAAAAGAAAAAAAGAAGAAGAAATTCTTCTTGCCACAAATTAGGCTACTCCCTTTAGATGTCAAAGTTTCCCCAATTATAATCCAGTTATGCCGCAAAGGAGTTCAAGCGAATATATATAAAAAAAAAGAAAAAAAGGGAAAAAAGAGATTCCAAGTTCAAAGTTCCAATCTTCTTATATCTTCTTTTTCCAATCCGAAGAGAGAAAAAAGAGCATAAAGCCTTCTGCCCCCAATTAGGCTACTCCTTGTAAGTTCTTATGGAATAGTTGTAAAGTCTGGTCTAGTCCAATCTCCAAACAGAGGAGGGTCTGTATGCATTTTGAGCAGAGGTGAAGGGTCTGTGGAACTGCCCACCACTGTGGTGTACTGTTCCCAGGATAGGTAAAGATCTTTCAACAGTTTTCAAATCGAAAAACGGTGTTTCCTTTTGAGATCCTTTGTAACACCATCCAGTTCATTTAACCACAACCTACGACCCTTGAGGTTTTGACTGAAGCAAAAGGATTGATTCCATCCCTGTATCAAACAGCTGTGATTTGAGGATCGTCTGTTTCATAGCAGCTCCTGTGGCCCTTCCCTCTGCTGCATTTGGCATGAAGTTGCCGGTGATTTCTTGGGAATTACTTTGCAACAAAGAAGGAAGCTTTTCGTCTTCTGTTTCTTTTCATTTTTATGTTTTCAAAATGCTTGATATCTGACACTGATTTCTGTATATTGTGTTTTCTTTGTTTTTCAAGCTTTCATAAAAAATAGCCTTTGAAACCAGCTGGTACAGTGGTCAGAAGACTTGCCTTCGTGTCCACAGAATGGAGAAGAAAAGTTCGCCCAACACATCCCTGGGTGCGACCCCAGAGACCTCCGGCTGCCACCTGGCTGAGCCTTCTCATTGCCAGCTCACTTCGATGCCCTCTGTTCCCAGAGATACCACTGGAAGAGCTGCTTCCCTTAGCCAGGAAGAGTCGGGGTCCCAGCAGCCTTCCCAGCAGGCCTCCCACATTTCCTCCTCCTTGGGCAGTGCTCCATTGCAGGTCCCCGAGCAGCTTTCCGAAGAAAGGCCCCATGGCACTGGCCAAAGTGCTTCCCTCCCATCTCTGGATGAGGTTTCTTCTTCCCAGTGCACCACCCAGGGAATGGGTCACCAGCTTGCAGCGACGTTCTCTAGCCTGCAGTCTGGGAGTAGGAAAAGTGTGATCACCTTTGCGGGGACCCAGGCTGTTTCCTCTGCCTCCAAGTCTCCAGAGGGGTCTGTCCCAGCTCCGAGCACAGCTGATCTGGCTAAAGGCGGCCAGGGGCAAGGCCAGGTAAGTCCAGATTGAGAGGTAGGGAAAGGGCTTTGAGGCTGTAATGCCCTCCTTGAGTCTCTCCAGCTGGTTTGGACAACTGCCCCCATCCCTGACCCCTGGCCATACCGCCTGGGCCTGGTGAGAGATGGAGCCCCAGAACACCTGGAGTGCACCAGGCTGGGGAAGGATGTCGTGGGGTGGAAGGCAACAGGAAGGCAGACAGCCCATCCCGGGGTCGGTCCTTTTCCTCCTTCTAGCTTAATGGCTCACCTGAGCCGTCATCCTTTAAACTGGGGAAGCAGCAGCGGCTCATCAGAACTCACAAGTTAGGAAGTCCTATGTTATAGTCCCCATCTTCTTGTTATGTCCTGTTGGTGGGGAGAATCGTGCCGTTTTCCTGTGGGCTGGCAGGTGGGCCCAGGGAAATGGCTTTGTTGGGGGAGCCTCCGAACTCGTCCTCTGCATGTTTGTTCCCTGTTGCCCCAAAGTGGGAACTGTCTTGCAATTCAGGCTTGTGGCACGCAGGTAGAGAAGGGGAGCCGTTTGTCTCTTCAGATGCCTGGGAGAAGAGAGCAGTGGGTGGGGGCAGCCTCTGCTCCCCCTTCTAGAAAGGAGGCCTTTGCCAACATGGGTGCAATTCTGCTCCATGTGGGGGAAGTCTTTATCCATCACGGACTTGGGGGGATGCTGCTGCCAGCCAATATGGGCTTTGAGGGATTTTTTTTTACTGTAGGCCTGTTTATTCTGCTGCATTTCAATGTTTGCCTATTTTCGGACCTAGTTGTAAAGTACCTTGAGATTCCCACATAAGAGGTTGCAGGTAAATACTCTAAAAATAAGAACTCCCCCCCCCATCATGTCACAAAGTCAATTGACACAGAGCCTAGAATAATGCCAACGAGCTCTTCTACCTGGAAGTGCAACATCAGCCCTTCAACACATCAGCATGATGTGCAGTTGTCACACGGCTACGTCTCATAAGCCATGAATGCAGGTCTGAATAGTGCTCCTTTGGAAACCCCCACCCTCCATGCAGAAAAAGAGCATCTGCCCCTGAAATCCTTTCAGTATAAAGTGTATGAATGACAGGCAGCTAAAAAACTGTCTCCTCGGCTATTTGGCTCATGTGTCTCATAGAACACTTTGTGGGAGAGCTTGCTTGCAGATGGGGATAGCGCACGGTTGGAGATCCTTTTATTTGTAATTGCTCTGGTTGCTTAGAAGGGTAGTTGGCGGATGAAGTTAATCAAGTAAACTTTAATGGTTTAACCTGCCAGAAAAAAGGCCAGTTTAAAACAGCGGCTGTCTAGTTCACAGAGTTCCTGAAAAAGCATGCATGGAAACACCGGTTTCTATAACAACTGAAATGTGCTTCATTTGCAACTAAGTAGAGCCTCTCTGCTAATGCAGAGCACAATCCACAGCTTCAGGCAAGGCCATTTATATACCCAGAATCCAGAGCAGCCTTTTCTCCTACTCCTCTGAAGTACCACCACTGCAACACCAGCGCTTGGCCTTCTGGCACCTACAGGCTAGGGAAAGAGCTCTTTAGCACCCTGGGGTGGAGCTCCTTCTCAGCAATAGCACTGTCTGCTCATTCCCAACCTCTTCAACCAGTGCCTCTGTGCCTTCTGTAAATGTCTGGAGTAAAGTGTCTGTCCTCTCCAGGATGTTGAAATACTGAAGAAGGTGCCTGTCAGGGGTTTAGGAGCAGAGGCAAGGGCAAGGGAGGAAACAGAGAGCGAAGGGGAGGAGGCAGAAGAAAAGATGAGTGATGACGACGACCCGAGATCTCCGAGTCTTTCCAGTGAATCAGAGGATTCACAGAAAGGAGCACCAGTGGCCAGGGCAAGGGGGGAGTCTAGGGGGGCACCCCAGGAAGATAGAGCCAGAGGGGACTCAGAGGAGAGCAGTTGGAAATCGGGACCAGCGTCACCGCCAGAGAGCAGGGAAGAGGAAGGGAGCCAGGGGGCAAGCGCTGGCAGCTCACCACAGGAGGGAGGGCATGAGTCAGGAGTGGCCACACCTCCATCGGGGAGCGAAGAAACGGTTAAGAGGAAAGTGGAAGGTTGGGCGCGCGCGCCAAGTTCAAATGCAGAGGAAGGCGGCGCAGTAAGCAGCCCGGAAAGGGAGCCAGGTCCTAAAGCCCGGCGCAAGGAGGCAGGAGGGTCCGGGTCAGCGTCAGAAGAATCCCGGAAGGAAGAAGCCCCGGGGGGTAGAGGGACCCAGAGGAGGACAGTCAGGCGGAAAAGGTGGAGCAGGGCTAGGATATTAAGTTGGTGCGCACGGGGCGGAGACTCAGACGGAGCTTCGTCGATCTAGCTACTAGACGTAGAGTTGCGCGCAGCAGCGTGAGAATGGAAACTGTAATTCAATAAAGACTTTTACTTAATGATCGCTGGCTAGCGTGATCCTCTGTGAGCTAGGATCTTCAAGCAGCTCTGACAGTAAGCTCCGTCCCCAAATTGTGGGCATCTACAGCCCCGAGGAGGGGAGAGAAACAGGTGCCTACTAGTGAGCTCACGAACAGCAGACGACATGACGGCTGAGCAGCAGATAGAGGAACTCAGAAAAGCAGTGGCACAACTGAATGCCGAGGCTCTCGCATCCAGGAAGAGAGAGGAGGAGGCAGCTGCCGCCTGCAGGGATCTCCAGGTCAGGTTAGACGTGCTGACGAAGCAGACACCCCGGCAGGAGGGAATTGGGTTGGCGAGACGGACAGGCGGGCTGGTCTCTCACTTCGATGGGAACCTGCAACAGTATCCCAACTTTAGAGCAGACGTACTGTGCGCACTGCAACTGCTGCATAAAGACTTTAGAGATGAGCAAGAGAGAGTGGGATTCATCATGTCCCATTTGCATGGGGATGCTAAAGCATGGCTACGCAATTTATGGAGAGATAAGGATCCGGCGCTCCAGAATGCAGATGCCTTTATTAAAGCGATGGATGGGTGTTTTTTATCAAGTATTGACGTGGATCTTGCCCGGAAGGAGGTGCATGGACTAAGACAAGGGAGAGCCAGCGTCAGACAGTACCATGCCCGCTTTTTCGCCTTGGTCAGTGCCCTGGAATGGGACAGAGATTCGGCCCCGGTAAGAGACCTCTTTTGGGAGGGGCTGCACAGCTCGATTAAAGATGAGATCGCGAGGGGGGAGAGACCCCGAACCACCCAGGAGGTCGTTCAGAGGGCACTGGCAGTGGGGGTGAGGCTGGAAGAACGTCCGTGGAGCAGGGACGAAGGGCGTGGAGGGCGCGAACCAGCCAGGGGCCCCTCCTTCCTTCCCAGAGAAGCAGCGCGGGCGCAATCCACGCCTCCGCCAGGAGGTGGAGCCGAACCTATGGAGGTTGGAGGTGCAAGGGCTCAGTCAGCAACCAGAGCCCTAGCACCGGCAGCAGTGAAAGCGAAGCCTCCTAGAGGGAACAGGAAGTGTTACGTCTGTGAGGAGCCAGGGCATATGGCGAAAGAGTGTCCCCAGAGGCTCCACAAGCTCACTGCAGCCTCAGCAATGGTGGCTGCAGCAACGCAGCAAGGAGGACCACAGCAGGGAAACGAAGCAGTCTGGCTGGAGGAAGAGGCCCTGGGGCCCAGCCAGACGTGTTAGTGACGCAGTCCCCAGAGATTTTACAGCCCGTGAACCCCCTCCCGCCCAAACCAGTGGTGAGGCTCACCGCATCTCTCCAGCTGCCCAATGGAATCACCATGGACGTGCCAATTACTATCGACTCGGGCAGCAACGCGGACTTTATAGGGCAGGAGTTTGTCGACAAGCACGCTATACAGTTGCTGCCGGCCACACTGCCCCTGCAGGTTGTCACGGTGGATGGCAGGGAGTTGCTAGGGGGGCAAGTGGTGAAGCAGACGCCGCCAATGGCGATGCGACTTGGGAATCACAAAGAAATCATCAGCTTCAATGTCACTCAACTATCAGATACGCCCATTGTATTGGGAATGAGTTGGCTGGACAAGCACAGCCCGACGCTGGCTTGGTACCAGAGGCAGCTGATCTTCGGCTCTTCCTTTTGTGCTGAACACTGCATCGTGCCCCGGCAGGAAGGGGAGCAAGAGGAGTCACAGATGCTGCTAGGCACGCTGCAAGCGATTCCCCACAAGTATGCAGAATTTTTGGAAGTTTTCTGCGAGAAGGAGGCGGACAGGCTACCCCCTCACAGACCATATGACTGCAAAATTGACCTGCTTCCGGGGGCGGCGCTGCCTAAAGGGAAACTGTATTCCATGTCAGAGGACGAGCTGCAGGAACTCAAAGAGTTCCTAGATCATAATTTGGAGCGCGGTTTCATCCGAGAGTCCAAGGCGGCGGGGGGCAGTCCTGTATTCTTTGTTAAAAAGCGAGACACGCCCCAAAAAAGACTGGTCGTGGACTATCGCATTTTAAACAATGGGACCAAGCCGTCGGACTTCCCCATGCCCCGAATAGACGACCTCCTGGCGAAGGTGCGGAAGGGAAAAGTGTTCACCAAGTTAGACCTGCGAGGGGCGTACAACCTCATTCGCATGCGGGAGGGAGATGAGTGGAAGACGGCCATGTTCACGCCCCTGGGTACCTACGAATACAGAGTTATGCCTTTTGGATTGCAAAATGGCTCCCACGTTTTTCAAGCTTTCATGCATCACGTGTTGGCGGGACTTCTCTACAAGACGTGCGTCTGTTTCTTAGATGACATCCTGATCTTTTCGGAATCGCAGCAGGAGCATGACAGACACGTCAAGGAAGTGCTGACCAGACTAAAGCAACATAGGCTCTACGCCAAGCTGGAGAAGTGCCAATTTGACGTGACGGAGGTGGATTTTCTGGGCTACAAGTTGTCTGACAAGGGGCTCGCCATGGACAGCGCCAAGGTTCGAGCGGTATTGGATTGGAAGAGTCCACGCAACCGGAAAGAGGTCCAAAGGTTTGTCGGCTTTGCGAACTTCTATCGCAAGTTTATCAAGGGCTTCGCTATGCAGACAGCGGCCATCACCGACACGCTTAGCTCCAAGAAAAAGAAGTTCGTTTGGACAGAGGAGGCGGAGCAGTCCTTTCAGGCACTCAAGCGTCTCTTCGCGTCGGAAGAGCAGCTGCTTCACGTCAACCCCAGCAGGCCGATGAGGGTGGAGACAGACGCCTCGGACAGAGCCGTGGGGGCGGTCCTGCTGCAAAAGGACCAGCAGGGGGTGTGGCGGCCGGGAGCGTTTTACTCCAGGAAGCTCAGCAAGTCCGAGCAGAACTACACCATCTGGGACAGGGAGTTGCTGGCCATTCATGCAGCGTTCAAAGCGTGGAGGCACTTCCTGATCGGCGCCAAGCACACGGTGCAGGTTTGCACGGACCACAAGAATCTGGAGCACTGGCGCACGGCACAGTTCCTAAACCAGAGGCAGATACGTTGGGCTGAGTTTTTTGCGAACTTCGACTTCCGCATAGAGTATGTCCCGGGGGACACTAACATCATGGCGGACGCCCTCTCCCGTAAGCCACAGTATCTGGAGGACGCAACGCCAGCGGCCGCCATGCACATCTTCGCACCAACAGTATGGGCGTGCGCCGCGGCCACCGTGGACCTGGAGGCGGTGCGGCGAGCGTTGCAGGATGACTCCTTCGCGCAAGCAAAGATGGCAGAGGTGCAAAGGGGCAAGGCTGAGGCCGACGGTTTCCAGCTACGAGA
Source organism: Podarcis vaucheri (assembly GCF_965113315.1). Taxonomy (NCBI): domain Eukaryota; kingdom Metazoa; phylum Chordata; class Lepidosauria; order Squamata; family Lacertidae; genus Podarcis; species Podarcis vaucheri. Next base: position 32,925,383 of record NC_138757.1, read on the forward strand.
TGGATTGCTCATCCGTAAAGGGGCCATCTACGTACCGGGAGACGACCTTCGCGCCAAGGTGCTGCAGCAGCTGCACGACGCGCCCACGGCCGGGCACTTTGGCAAGGAGAAGACGGTGGAATTAGTCGCCAGAGACTTCTGGTGGCCTGGAATGAGAGGGGAGGTCGCAGACTACGTGGCGAGGTGTGACACCTGCCAGAGGGCCAAACCAGTGCACAGACCGCCGGCAGGACTGTTGGAACCGCTGCAAACTCCGGTCGAACCTTGGGAAAGGGTGGCTCTGGACTTTGTCACAGATCTGCCCAGCTCGAGGGGCAAGACGGCAGTGCTGGTGGTGGTGGACCTGTTTTCCAAGATGGCACATTTCATTCCGTGTGCGAAGGTGGCCACGGCGGAGCAAACCGCCAAACTGTTCATAGACCACGTGTTCAAGGTTCACGGTCTGCCGCGGTCTATTCTGTCCGACCGCGGGCGGCAGTTCATCTCGAATTTCTGGCAGAAGCTGATGGGCTTCCTAAACGTCAAGATCAACCTGGCGTCGGCGAGACACCCGCAGACCAACGGGCAAGCGGAGCGGGTCAATGCCATCATGCAGCAGTACCTGAGATGCTATGCGAATCAACAGCCTGCGACGTGGGTGGATTACCTGCCGCTTGCCGAGTTCGCCTACAACAACACGAAGCACGTGTCCACGGGGGTCACGCCGTTCTTCGCCAACAACGGGAGGCACCCCAGAACCTTCCCGGGACTGGAAAGAATGGGGGAGGGGGAGCCGCAGACAGCAGATGCGTTCGCGTCGGAGCTGCAGGAAGTCCACGATCAGCTGAGGCGCCACCTGGAGCTGGCCAAACACGCATACAAGGTACAAGCGGACAGGCACAGAAGGGTTGGCGAAGAGCTCCACGTGGGAGACTGGGTCTGGTTAGCAGCCCACGCAGTGCCGGCCAGGTCGTTGGCCAAGAAGAAACTAGGGCATAAACAACTGGGGCCCTACCAAGTCGAAGAGCAGGTCAACCCGGTAGCTTTCAGACTGGCACTTCCGGAGGGTTCCAGAATGCATCCGGTGTTCCACAGATCGGTGCTCACTCCCTACAAGGCACCGCACAGGTTCCAGGAACCCGGAACGGCGCCGAGTCCGGTCAGAGACAGAACGGGGCACGCGGGAGTGGCACAGAAGGAGCGCATCAATGACGTCACGGAGATTTTGGACTCCAGATGGGGGGAAGAGGGGGTAGAATACTTTCTCGCCAAGGAGGGCACCCCGGCCAGTGCGAACAGCTGGGTGCCGGGCTACGCCTTGGACGAACCTCTACTCAAAGACGAGTTTCATGCCCTCTTCCCACATAGACCTATGCCAGCAGACTTTTTCGACGACTGGCTTTTCACGCCCACGCTTTCGGCCAGCACTTTCCGGGGGTTCGACTCGGACGAGGACCCGACACAAGACGTCCGTTCCCCGGAGGGGTCACCCTCGGGATCTGCATCAGAACCCTCGTATTGGTGGGACGATAGACCAGAGGAGCAGTTCCGCAGAAGGTGGCTGGAAGGCCCAGGACGAGCAACGCCGCCAGGAGGAAGTGAGGGAGAGACGGACATGGACGTTTTCGGGGACGACCCTGGTTTCGAGCACGGCGGCACAGAGATGGAAGCGGAGGTGACCGTCGTCGACGAGAGCAGGGAGGGAGACCCGCGAGACTTCAGATGGAGGCCCGCCACGGGAAGCGACCGATATCCGACGTTCGTCCCTTTGCAACAGCAGACCCCAGCTCCAGCACCGGAAGGAGGGGAGGGGGGAATGGGGGGCTTCGAGGGGGGGATGGATGTCAGGGGTTTAGGAGCAGAGGCAAGGGCAAGGGAGGAAACAGAGAGCGAAGGGGAGGAGGCAGAAGAAAAGATGAGTGATGACGACGACCCGAGATCTCCGAGTCTTTCCAGTGAATCAGAGGATTCACAGAAAGGAGCACCAGTGGCCAGGGCAAGGGGGGAGTCTAGGGGGGCACCCCAGGAAGATAGAGCCAGAGGGGACTCAGAGGAGAGCAGTTGGAAATCGGGACCAGCGTCACCGCCAGAGAGCAGGGAAGAGGAAGGGAGCCAGGGGGCAAGCGCTGGCAGCTCACCACAGGAGGGAGGGCATGAGTCAGGAGTGGCCACACCTCCATCGGGGAGCGAAGAAACGGTTAAGAGGAAAGTGGAAGGTTGGGCGCGCGCGCCAAGTTCAAATGCAGAGGAAGGCGGCGCAGTAAGCAGCCCGGAAAGGGAGCCAGGTCCTAAAGCCCGGCGCAAGGAGGCAGGAGGGTCCGGGTCAGCGTCAGAAGAATCCCGGAAGGAAGAAGCCCCGGGGGGTAGAGGGACCCAGAGGAGGACAGTCAGGCGGAAAAGGTGGAGCAGGGCTAGGATATTAAGTTGGTGCGCACGGGGCGGAGACTCAGACGGAGCTTCGTCGATCTAGCTACTAGACGTAGAGTTGCGCGCAGCAGCGTGAGAATGGAAACTGTAATTCAATAAAGACTTTTACTTAATGATCGCTGGCTAGCGTGATCCTCTGTGAGCTAGGATCTTCAAGCAGCTCTGACAGTGCCCAATAGCCCTAAGACGGGGGCAGAAACAGTACTTAAGGATGATCAAGCATTGCCTATGAAGGTCCAGGAGCTTGAAGAAAAACTCCAGCCATTGCCAGCAATACTCCAGGAGCCGCAAGCAAGAGGTATTTTTGAGAATCCTGTCTTCGCAAATTCCGGGGACATGGCCCTCCCAGTGTTAAGGTGGGGAGGTGGGGCTGCGAGTTTGCAGATAAGAGTCAAAAGTTTAAAATGTAAAGGCTAATGGAATTCTATTTAAAAATCAAAAGTTGCCGTGGTGGTTCAAGTTATAGTGTGAGACAAAAGACAAGATGGAAAAGAAAAGATAAGGAAAAGAGAAAAGAGATAGAGAGAAAAAGAAGAAAGAAAAAGAAAAAGAAAACACAGAAAATCCTACTGAAAATGGTTGGTTTGTTTGTTCAGAAAAGAGAAGGGGGGGAACCATTGTAATAAGTAAATAGAAAAAGGGGGGAGTGGGGATGGAAAAGTAGATCTATATATAGAATACTTTAATGAGAAATTAAAAAAATCTTTTTTTAAAAAAAGAAGTGAATAGAAATGGATGAATAATGAGTAATAATGTATTAATAAAAAAGGGAGGGTTGTGTGTATAACTAAAGAAGAAGGAGGAGGGGGGGAGAGAGAGAAGGGAACAAGAAAAAGGGGCAGTTTGAATTCTCCTGTGGGACCCCCAGGGCTTGGTGTCGGGTCCCTAGATCAGGGCTGAGGTAGCGGTTCCAGGAAATGGGCTCCAATGGTTCAGGCCGCCTACCTGGGTTCATAGGTGTCAGGGGTTCAGGAGCAGAGGCGAGGGCAAGGGAGGAAACAGAGAGCGAGGGGGAGGAGGCAGAAGAAAGGATGAGTGATGACGACGACCCGAGATCTCCGAGTCTTTCCAGTGAATCAGAAGATTCACAAAAAGGAGCATCAGTGGCCAGGGCAAGGGGGGAGACTAGGGGGACACCCCAGGAAGATAGAGCCAGAGGGGACTCAGAGGGGAGCAGTTGGAAATCGGGACCAGCGTCACCGCCAGAGAGTAGGAAAGAGGAAGAGCGCCAGGGATCAAGCGCTGGCAGCTCGCAACAGGAGGGAGGGCACGAGTCAGGAGTGGCCACACCTTCATCGGGGAGCGAAGTAACGGTTAGACGGAAAGTGGAAGGTTGGGCGCACGCGCCAAGTTCAAATGCACAGGAAGGTGGCGCAGTAGGCAGCCCGGAAAGGGAGCCAGGTCCTAAAGCCCGGCGCAAGGAGACAGGAGAGTCCGGGGGGTCAGCGTCAGAAGAATCCCGGAAGGAAGAGACCCAGGGGGGCAGAGGGACCCAGAGGAGAACAGTCAGGCGGAAAAGGTGGAGCAGGGCTAGGATATTAAGTTGGTGCGCAAGGGGCGGAGACTCAGACGGAGCTTCGCCGATCTAAGCATAAGACGTAGGGTTGCACGCAGCAGCTTGAGAATGGAGACTGTAACTCAATAAAGACTTGTTTAATGATCGCTGGCTAGCGTGATCCTCTGTGAGCTAGGATCTGGAAGCAACCCTGACAGTAAGCTCCGTCTCATCAAATTGTGGGCATCCACGGCCTCGCGGAGAGGAGAGAAAGCGGGTGCCTACAAGCGAGCTCACGAACGGCAGACAACATGACGGCCGAACAGCAAATAGCGGAACTCAGAGAAGCAGTGTCATGACTGAATGCCGAGGCGCTGGCATCCAGGAAGAGAGAGGAGGACGCAGCTGCCGCCTACAGGGATCTCCAGGTCAGGTTGGACGTGCTTACGAAGCAAGGGCAACAGACACCCAAACCAGAGGGGATTGGGTTGGGGAGACGCACAGGCGGTCTGGTCTCTCACTTCGATGGGAAATTGCAACAGTACCCCAACTTTAGAGCAGACGTAATGTGTGCACTGCAACTGCTGCACAAAGACTTTAGAGATGAACAAGAGAAAGTGGGGTTCGTCATGTCCCATTTGCATGGCTGCGCAATTTGTGGAGAGATAAGGATCCTGCGCTCCAAAATGCGGACGCCTTTATTAAAGCGATGGATGGGTGTTTTTTATCAAGCATTGACGTGGATCTTGCCCGAAAGGAGGTGCATGGACTAAGGCAAGGGAGGGCCAGCGTAAGGCAGTATCATGCCCGCTTTTTCGCTTTGGTCAGTGCCCTGGAATGGGACAGAGATTCGGCCCCTGTCAGAGACCTTTTTTGGGAGGGCTTGCACAACTCGGTTAAAGATGAGATTGCGAGGGGGGAGAGACCCCGGACCACGCAGGAGATCGTTCAGAGGGCGCTGGCGGTGGGGGTGCGGCTGGAAGAACGTCCGTGGAGCAGGGACGAAGGGCGCAGCGGGCGCGAACCAGCCAGGGGCTCCTCCTTCCTTCCCAGAGAAGCAGCGCGTGCGCAATCCACGCCTCCAACAGGGGGAGGGGTGGAACCGATGGAGGTTGGGAGTGCAAGGGCTCAGTCAGCAGCCAGAGCCCTAGCACCGGCAGCAGTGAAAGCGAAGCCTCCTAGAGGGAACAGGAAGTGTTATATCTGCGAGGATCCAGGGCATATGGCGAAAGAGTGTCCCCGGAGGCTCCACAAGCACACTGCAGCCTCAGCAATGGTGACTGCAGCAACGCAGCACGGAGAACCACAGCAGGGAAACGACGATGTCTGGCTGGAGGAAGAGGCACTGGGGCCCAGCCAGACGTGTCAGTGAAGCAGTCCCCAGAGATTTTACCGCCCATGGACCCCCTCCCGCCCAAGCCAGTAGTGAGGCTCACCGCATCGCTCCAGCTACCCAATGGAATCACCATGGACGTGCCAATCACCGTCGACTCGGGAAGCAATGCAGACTTCATAGGGCAGGACTTTGTCGACCGGCACGCTATACAGTTGCTGCCCGCCACGCTGCCCCTGCAGGTTGTCACGGTGGATGGCAGGGAGCTGCTAGGGGGGCAGGTGGTGAAGCAGACGCCACCTATGGTGCTGCGGCTTGGAAATCACAGGGAAATCATCAGCTTCAACGTCACTCAACTGTCGGACACGCCTATCGTATTGGGCATGAGTTGGCTGGACAAGCACAGCCCGACGCTGGCTTGGTACCAGAGGCAGCTGACTTTCGGCTCTTCCTTTTGTGCTGAACACTGCATCATGCCCCAGCAGGAAGGGGAGCAAGAGGAGTCACAGCTGCTGCTAGGCACGCTGCAAGCGATTCCCCACAAGTACGCAGAATTTTTGGAGGTTTTCTGCGAGAAGGAGGCAGACAAGCTACCCCCCCACAGACCATATGACTGCAAAATTGACCTGCTGCCGGGGGCGGCGCTGCCCAAAGGGAAGCTGTATTCCATGTCTGAAGACGAACTGCAGGAACTCAAAGAGTTCATAGATCATAATTTGGAGCGCGGTTTCATCCGAGAGTCCCAGGCAGCGGGGGGCAGTCCGGTATTCTTTGTGAAGAAGCGAGACACGCCCCAAAAAAGACTCGTAGTGGACTACCGCATTTTGAACAGTGTGACCAAGCCATCGGACTTCCCCATGCCCCGAATCGACGACCTCCTCGCAAAAGTACGCAAGGGCAGCGTGTTCACCAAGTTGGACCTGCGAGGGGCGTACAACCTCATTCGCATGCGGGAAGGAGATGAGTGGAAGACAGCCATGTTCACGCCCCTGGGCACCTACGAATATAGAGTTATGCCTTTTGGATTGCAAAATGGCTCCCACGTTTTTCAAGCTTTCATGCATCACGTGTTGGCGGGGCTCCTCTACAAGACGTGCGTCTGTTTCTTGGATGACATCCTGATCTTTTCGGAATCGCAGCAGGAGCATGACAGACACGTCAGGGAAGTGCTGAGCAGGCTGCAGCAACATAGGCTTTACGCCAAGCTGGAGAAGTGCCAATTCGACGTGACGGAGGTGGATTTCCTGGGCTACAAGTTGTCTGACAAGGGGCTCGCCATGGACAGCGCCAAGGTTCGAGCGGTGTTGGATTGGAAAAGCCCACGCAACCGGAAGGAGGTCCAACGGTTTGTCGGCTTCGCGAACTTCTATCGCAAGTTCATCAAAGGCTTCGCTATGCAGACAGCGGCCATCACGGACACGCTCAGTTCCAAGAAAAAGAAGTTCATCTGGACAGCGCAGGCGGAGCAGTCCTTTCAGGCGCTCAAGCGTCTTTTCGCGTCGGAAGAACAGCTGCTTCATGTCGACCCCAGCAGGCCGATGAGAGTTGAAACAGACGCCTCGGACAGGGCCGTCGGAGCAGTCCTGCTGCAGAAGGACCCGCAGGGGGTTTGGAGGCCCGGAGCGTTTTACTCCAGGAAGCTCAGCAAGTCCGAACAGAACTACACCATCTGGGACAGGGAGTTGCTGGCTATTCATGCAGCGTTCAAAGCATGGAGGCACTTCCTGATTGGAGCCAAGCACACGGTGCAGGTCTGCACGGACCACAAGAATCTGGAGCACTGGCGCACGGCACAGTTCCTGAACCAGAGGCAGATACGTTGGGCTGAGTTCTTTGCGAACTTCGACTTCCGAATAGAGTTTGTCCCGGGGGACACCAACATCATGGCGGACGCGCTCTCCCGTAAGCCACAGTATCTGGAGGACGCCACGCCAGCGGCCGCCATGCACATCTTCGCACCAACAGTGTGGGCGTGCGCTGCGGCGACAGTGGACCTGGAGGCGGTGCGACGAGCGTTGCAGAATGACTCCTTCGCGCAAGCAAAGATGGCTGAGATGCAAAGGGGCACGGCAGCGACCGACGGGTTCCAGCTGAGAGATGGATTGCTCATCCGCAAAGGGGCCATCTACGTGCCGGGAGACGAACTTCGCGCCAAGGTACTGCATCAGCTGCACGACGCGCCCACTGCCGGGCACTTTGGCAAGGAGAAGACGGTGCAATTAGTCGCCAGGGATTTCTGGTGGCCCGGAATGAGAGGGGAGGTCGCGGACTACGTGGCGAGGTGCGACACCTGCCAGAGGGCCAAACCAGTGCACAGACCGCCGGCCGGACTGTTGGAACCGCTGCAAACTCCGGTCGAACCATGGGAGAGAGTCGCCCTGGACTTCGTCACGGATCTGCCCAGCTCGAGGGGCAAGACGGCCGTGCTGGTGGTGGTGGACTTGTTCTCCAAGATGGCACATTTCATCCCGTGTGCGAAGGTGGCCACGGCGGAACAAACCGCCAAACTGTTCATAGACCACGTGTTCAAGGTTCACGGTCTGCCACGGTCTATTCTGTCCGACCGCGGGCGGCAGTTCATCTCGAATTTCTGGCAGAAGCTGATGGGCTTCCTAAACGTCAAGATCAACCTGGCGTCGGCGAGACACCCGCAGACCAACGGGCAAGCGGAGCGGGTCAATGCCATCATGCAGCAGTACCTGAGATGCTATGCGAATCAACAGCCTGCGACGTGGGTGGATTACCTGCCGCTCGCCGAGTTCGCCTACAACAACACGAAGCACGTGTCCACGGGGGTCACGCCGTTCTTCGCCAACAACGGGAGGCACCCCAGAACCTTCCCGGGGCTGGAAAGACTGGTGGAGGGGGAGCCGCAGACAGCAGATGCGTTCGCGTCGGGGTTGCAGGAGGTCCACGATCAGCTGCGGCGGCACCTGGAGCTGGCCAAACACGCATACAAGGTACAGGCGGACAAACACAGAAGGGTTGGCGAAGAGATCCATGTGGGAGACTGGGTCTGGTTAGCAGCCCACGCAGTGCCGGCCAGGTCGTTGGCCAAGAAGAAACTAGGGCATAAGCAACTGGGGCCCTACCAAGTCGAAGAGCAGGTCAACCCGGTGGCTTTCAGGCTGGCGCTTCCGGAGGGTTCCAGAATGCATCCGGTGTTCCACAGATCGGTGCTCACTCCCTAGAAGGCACCGCACAGGTTTCAGGAACCCGGAACGGCGCCGAGTCCGCTCCGAGAGGGAACCAGGCAACGGGGAGTGGCACAGGAGGTGCGCCTCAACGAAGTCACGGAGATTTTGGACTCCAGATGGGGGGAAGAGGGGGTAGAATACCTTCTCGCTAAGGAGGGCACCCCGGCCAGTGCCAACAGCTGGGTGCCGGGCTACGCTTTAGATGAACCTCTGCTCAAGGAAGAGTTTCATGCCCTCTTCCCCCATAGGCCAATGCCAGCGGACTTTTTCGACGACTGGCTTTTCACGCCCACGTTTTAAGCCAGCACGTTCCGAGGGTTCGACTCGGATGAGGAACCGACACGAGACGCCCGTTCCCCGGAGGGGTCACCCTCGGGATCTGCTTCAGAACCCTCGTATTGGTGGGATGATCGACCAGAGGAGCAGTGGCGCAGAAAGTGGCTGGAGGGTCCAGGACGAGCAACGCCTACAGAAGGAAGCGAGGGAGAGACGGACATGGACGTTTTCGGGGACGACCAGGGTTTCGAGCACGGCGGCACAGAGATGGAAGCAGAGGTGACCGTCGTCGACGAGAGCAGGGAGGAAGAACCGGAAGACTTCAGATGGAGGCCCGCCACGGGAAGCGAACTGTACCCGACATTCGTCCCCTTGACACGGCAGCACCCAGCTCCCGCACCGGAAGGTGGGGAGGGGGGAAGAGGGGGCTTCGAGAGGGGATGGATGTCAGGGGTTCAGGAGCAGAGGCGAGGGCAAGGGAGGAAACAGAGAGCGAGGGGGAGGAGGCAGAAGAAAGGATGAGTGATGACGACGACCCGAGATCTCCGAGTCTTTCCAGTGAATCAGAAGATTCACAAAAAGGAGCACCAGTGGCCAGGGCAAGGGGGGAGACTAGGGGGACACCCCAGGAAGATAGAGCCAGAGGGGACTCAGAGGGGAGCAGTTGGAAATCGGGACCAGCGTCACCGCCAGAGAGTAGGAAAGAGGAAGAGCGCCAGGGATCAAGCGCTGGCAGCTCGCAACAGGAGGGAGGGCACGAGTCAGGAGTGGCCACACCTTCATCGGGGAGCGAAGTAACGGTTAGACGGAAAGTGGAAGGTTGGGCGCGCGCGCCAAGTTCAAATGCACAGGAAGGTGGCGCAGTAGGCAGCCCGGAAAGGGAGCCAGGTCCTAAAGCCCGGCGCAAGGAGACAGGAGAGTCCGGGGGGTCAGCGTCAGAAGAATCCCGGAAGGAAGAGACCCAGGGGGGCAGAGGGACCCAGAGGAGAACAGTCAGGCGGAAAAGGTGGAGCAGGGCTAGGATATTAAGTTGGTGCGCAAGGGGCGGAGACTCAGACGGAGCTTCGCCGATCTAAGCATAAGACGTAGGGTTGCACGCAGCAGCTTGAGAATGGAGACTGTAACTCAATAAAGACTTTTGTTTAATGATCGCTGGCTAGCGTGATCCTCTGTGAGCTAGGATCTGGAAGCAACCCTGACAATAGGGTTTGAAAATACGGATAAGAAATGGACTGAAAATAAACTCAATAACATAAAGCATGGTTTTTGCTGTGCCCCCCTGCACTGGCAGGGGAGGGTCCACGCCGCGTTCTTCTAGCCCCCAGCCGGACCCCGGTGCGCGGTTCCTCTGCTCTTTTGCTCCAGCCACTGGTGATATTGGCTTGGGGTCGGAGCTGGGCTAGGTGGGGTGTTTGCTCCGGGCTTCCCTTTCTCTCCCGATCCCCTCCTATTGTTCTCCTCCACCCCCCCCCCATGTTACCTGTGGGGGCGCCTTACCAATACAGTCGTACCTTGGATCCCAAACGCCTTGCGACTCGAATGTTTTGGCTCCCGAACGCCACAAACCCGGAAGTGAGTGTTCCGGTTTGTGAATGTTCTTTGGAGCCCAAATGTCCGACGGGGCTTCCGCGGCTTCGGATTGAGTACAGGAAGCTCCTGCAGCCAATCGGAAGCCGCGCCTTGGTTTCTGAATGTTTTGGAAGTCAAACGGACTTCTGGAATGGATTCCATTTGACTTCCGAGGTACCACTGTATATCTTCTCGGAGCAGGGGCAATCCCATTGCCGCCTTCAGTTCTGGTAAAGCTAAGAATTGCTTGTGCAGATCTTGATGCCTTCAAGGCCGAGGCTGTCATCTGATTTGACCCAGTACTCCTATCAGAGAAGCAAATCCTCAAATACAGTCATACCTCTTGTTCCGCTCGGCTCAGGTTACGTCTTTTCAGTTTGCGTCCTGCGGCGACCCGGAAGTAACGGAACGGGTTACTTCCAGGTTTCGCTGCTCGCGCATGTGCAGACGCTCAGAATGATGTCACGCGCATGGGCAGAAGCAGCAAATCGCGACCCACACACACGCAGATGCAGGTTGCGTTCTGCTCATGATGCGAACGGGGCTCCGGAACGGATCCCGTTCACAACCAGAGGTACCACTGTAGTTGAAATGCCTGACTTGTTCAATGGCTTGTCCATTTAGGAGCCATTTCTGCTTCCTGGGCTGTGCCCCCAATACTACGGCTTTTGTCTTGGAATAATTTGTATTCAAATCTTTGTTACGACACAATCTCCCAAAGTTCTTTACTAATCGCCTCATACCCACTTGCATTTGTGCTAACAACACCGTATCGTTGGCATGTAGCAAAATGGATACATTCTGGGATAAAACTGAAACAGGGAAATATCTGGCCATTTGGGTTCCTTTATTACACCATTAACATAAAAGTTAAAAAGCAGAATTTTAGAAAGTATTTCAAGGTTTTTAAAATGATTTAGGAATTACAAGGTTAACTTTTTTAAAAAAAGATATTAAATAAGTTTTAAAAGCCTGTATGTGTAACTGCTGATGATGTCGGGGCGTGGGGGGTGGCGGCAGCTGTGGTTGTAAGACTCCCTTAAAACTGATTTACAGTGCTGGCTCTTGGGGATTGAAAGGGCATATAAAAAGGCCTTGCCCCAAATTAAAGAAAAACCAACAAACAACCCCAGTCAAACAATGAGAAAAACCAGCTTGTGGAGCTCAGATGAACAAGTCCCACTTTGGTGCAACTTGACCGGAATGACATGCACAGATGCTTCCTTCTTTTTCTGAGTTAAAGCAGCTCTTTTGGCTGAGGTGTGGCATGGAGCTGAAACAGTATTTAAGGAAGCTCAAGTATTCCGTGTGAAGCTCCGGGAGCTTGAAGAGAAACTCCAGGCGTTGCCAGAAACACTCCAGGAGCCGCAAGCCAGAGGTATCTTTGAGAATCCTGTCTTCACATGGCCCTCCCTCCCAATGGGTTTCAAGTCCCATCATCCCTGATGAGCACTGGCCATGTTGGCTGGGGCTTAGGGGAGTCCCACCACAGTCTGGAGCCCAGTTCAGTGCGCCTTTGTGGGCAGCTGGTAGCCATGCAAGGGTCGCCTTCGCTGCGTGGAAGGGGTGGCCTCCCCCCCACCCCCACCCCATGTGCAGAGGCCAGTAGCAGACTGTGCATGTGCCTCTGAAGGGCACAAAGTTTTGCTGCCTCCTTGTGTGCCCATTTTCTTGCCAAAAAGAATAAAAATACAGCATATGGTTGCACATACCAGGCACCAATTTTAATGGTGGTTCTTTGGCTTTTCCTTCAGGTGAGGAACACGAGGAGGAGGAGAAGGAGCAGCAGGAGGAGGAGGAGAAGGAGAAGGGAAAATAAAGAAAACGGGGGGGGGAGTACATATTTTCCTATATATTTCTATTATTAGTTCTATGTATTGCTTCTTTGTTCGAAAGCACGTCAAAGTGCAAGTAGATAAATAGGTACCGCTCCGGCGGGAAGGTAAACGACGTTTTCATGCGCTGCTCTTCTGGTTTGCCAGAAGCGGCTTAGACAAGCTAGCAACATAACCTGGAAGCTGTACACATGCTCCCTCGGCCAGTAAAGCGAGATGAGCGCCGCAACCCCAGAGTCGGTCACGACTGGACCAAATGGTCAGGGGTCCCTTTACCTTTACTATTGCTTCTTTATTTAATAAAATTTATTTTTAAAAGCCTGCAAAGTGGTTTACCAAAACAAAAAACAAAAAAACCACCACAGCAGTCAAACCAAGAAAAAATAACAATCCTACTTTAAAACATACAAAAGCTAAAATATTAAAAGAGATGAAAATTACTTCAACTTCCTAAGCTTCTAGGTATGCTTGCCTCAACAAGAATGCTTTGAGTGGGGTGAGCAGCGCGGTGCTTCGAATCGACTGCTCTTTTCACGGAGTGAAGCCGCATTGCTGTTGCCGGAGAGCGCTGACTTTTTCCTGTGGACAATTGGACTTTAAACAACTACCCGTGAGTAGAACGGAAAATTGGACTATGAAACATCTTAATTTGGCACCGAAGCGGGAAGGTTCTAAACAGGAAGTCCACCTTCCGCTTTTGTAAATAGTTTGAAGCAAAGACATTGCAAGCTAAAGTCTGGAAAGTCTTTTGTAAAGGGCTAAATCTCCATCGGCTAAAACTACTAAACCCCCCTTGGAAGCAGGAGAAGAGGGGGGAAATCTTAGATTGTTCAAGCCTGCAGGAGAGAGAGTAAAGAAAGATAAATTTCCACCGCCTTGAACCTGGGAACGGGTTACTAGGAAGACAGACGCTTTGGGAAAGTTCATTGACTGTGAATAAAACGTTTGTTGATAGATAGTTAAAAAAGAGAAACATATTGATCCCAGTGTTTCCTTTTGCATTTAAAAGGAACAAAATATTTGAAAAACGAAAGTAATTTTGCTGCTGGATCTGCTTTTAAAAGGACGGACACAAATAGAAATTGTTTCCCCTAGAGGGAGTTTTTGAAACTGTTGTTGGAGTCGATCTGGAGAATTCTCCAGCTGTAGAGATTAAAGATCGTGAGAACCAGACATTGACCTTGAACAAGAATGTGCCCAGAAGAAGCCTTAGTGATTGCTTTTTGCAAGACAAGCGCTTTATTGGAACAGCTACATGAGAAGATGGATTTGATGACTGTTGCAGTTAATAATTTTGGACAGTGAATACCTATATAGAAACCACTCAGGAACCGACCCGGGAATCTGCTTTGACAGGGCAAGTTGTGCAGAAGACAAAGGAGGAGGTTGCTGTTGAACCTCAAGTAATACAAGTGGAGAAAGCCGCGGCCTTGCAGGAACATAAGCTGTTGTTTTTGATGACCGAACCTGGAGAGGGTCAGATTTGGAGGGACGGAGTCTCGTTTGGATTGGAGATGGGAAATTGGACAGATCCTCCTATGCAGGGCTGTTCTGGCTTCTGGGATCTGGTTCTGCGCCAGGGGGAGTCTGGAGTTGTTGGGGCCTTTAACTTTGGAGGGACTTTGAAACATGCCTTGAAATACCTTTTGGATTTTAGTGCTGACTATGGAGAATGGGCTGACCTGTCGAGAAGGGATAAAGACATTGTTAGGTTGGAGTCTCCCCGAGATCTACTCCTCAGCGATAAAGGAAGGAAATTAAGAACAAGATCAGCAGAAGACAAAGTAAAGTGCAGGTATAAATATGAAGAAGATCTGCAGAAGGGACATGGAAAAGAGTTAAGAGCCTCGGATAGAAGATCACCAGGTTGATGGACTAAATGGAATGGATAGAAAGGACTGACAGAACCCGAGACCAGGAAGAAGAGCCGGTGGATGAAGATTGGAAGAAAATTTAAAAATTCATTTAGAGAAATATTGTAAAATTAATGAGTGTTAGAAAAAATGTTGGAATGAAACTATTTGGCTTTAGTAGAAATGTTATAAGGAGTTATGTACAAATAAGTTTTAAGTTTTAGGGCTTTTTATGGTAAGATAAGGTTAAAATAAATTAAGATAATTTAATGACAGAATATAGTGAAAGATGGAAAGGATTTGCTGAGATAATTAATAACTAGAATACAAAAAAGGGAGGTGTGAGGAGGTCGATGAAACAAGATAACGAAAGTTAAAGATTTGGGAATATTGGATTTGTTTTTAATTTTTTGTTTGCTTTTGTTTTTGGTTTTGATGTATTCTGTGTTTTGTTCTCTTCTTTCTTTTTATTGACTTGTATTGTTTAATTTCTTTTTTTTTTTTCTTTTTCTTTTTTTCTCTGTAATTTAAAATTCTCAATAAATATCATTAAAAAACCCCAACAAGAATGCTTTTAGCAAGTGCCTGAAAAGCGTCTAGCAAAGGCACGTGCTTTGTTGCAAGAGGCGGGGAGTTCCAAAGGGCAGGTGCTGCCACACTAAACAATGCAGTAGAGATATTCTGCAGAACCTGTAGGAGTGCTTGAAACTGTTAGAATTCCAGCTCCATGATTGCAGTCATGGGATTGTTGTCTATGTTTTGACTCCACAGAGTGGGAAGTGACGGCGACAGGATGTTTGTGTTCCTGTGTTCCGTGAAGTGGGACTATTGTCCTTTGTTCTTTTTCTCTTTGCTGTCTGATGCTATAGAGAGAGGGAGCCAAGTTGCAGTGCTCTGCGTGTGTGTTGATATGTAAATAAAGTAGATTAGCCAAAATGCTGAGTTGCTGAGGTCTGTCACGCATGATGCACAAACTCTGCGGATCCCTAAGTGTGCCGGTGTCGCTTGGCATCGGTCGCTGTGATGTTCGGGCTGAAGAAAGCTTATGAAGCTCCCAAACGATCGACCAGGAGGGAGGGAACATGCCAGTCGGGCACGTGTCTCTGCCAGGGTGCTACTCAAGTGTAGGCTGAACTCCTGACAGACACTACGGAAGGGGAGGTTTTAGTTATGGGGATTTCACCATGCTCTGAAAGGAATCACATTTACTTAAAGAGCAGGCCTGTACAGCAGCAATCTACTCGCCTGCGAGTCTCATCATGATCAGTGGGACTTCTTCCCACTGAGCTAGCAGGGCAGCAGTTGAAGAAGGAGCAAAAAGGGTTTTCTTGTGTGTGTTTCTTTGTGGCTGATTAGCTGTTCTCCCTGTGCAAAGGTCAGAGGGGGCAGGGTTTCTGTTGAGGCAGGTGATTAGCTGTGGGAGGAGCTTATCAGAGCTAGCAGGGCAGCAGTTGAAGAAGGAGCAAAAAGGGTTTTCGTGTGTGTGTGTGTGTGTGTGTGTGTGTGTTTCTTTGTGGCTGATTAGCTGTTCTCCCTGTGCAAAGGTCAGAGGGGGCAGGGTTTCTGTTGAGGCAGGTGATTAGCTGTGGGAGGAGCTTATCAGAGCTAGCAGGGCAGTGGCGCGCGCCTAGCGGCGCGCACAGTTTGATCCATCTTTTAGATTTAGGGGAGCTAGTCTCAAACGTTTGTTGGATGAGACCTAGGTTTTTTTGTGGGGGGAGTTATTTGTCCTGTCTTCACGCTTTTTATGATGGAGGACCGCTGTAGCCACCCCCAACGACACGTTCTCAAGATGGAGGGGGAGGGAACAGCTGCAGTCGCCTGCGGTTCCTGCGCAATGTTTGCCATCTTGCCAAAGGTTGCAGGCAGCTTTACCTGCAGCAATTGCATGTTGATTGCCCTCTTAAAAGACAAAGTCCAGCAACTGGAGGAACGTGTAGCTACGCTCCAAAGAATTAGAGAGCTGGAGCTCTTCTTGGAAGCAACAGAGCACACCGTCTCCACCAAGGAGACTCCCCTGAGAAGGAGGCTAGTTCACCAACACAGGAGCCAGATATATGGAGAAACATGACTCAAAGAAGTAGGAGGCCCAGGGTTCGTTCTGATTGTTTAGAAATTCACAATCGCTTTGAGGTCCTCTCCCCTAGCATGGAAGACGAAGAGCAGACTTCATTTGAGGATCTCTCCCTCATTACAGTCAATCAGGTATATGAAGACGAGCAGCAAAGTCAGTCCTCAGGGAATGTGCAGGCGATCTTGGAACGGACAGCTCGTGGAAGAACCCCGACCAAACCTAAGAGGAGGCGTGTAGTGGTGATAGGGGATTCCCTACTGAGGGGAACAGAAGCAGTGATCTGTGGGCCTGACAAGATGTCTCGGGAAGTGTGCTGTCTCCCCGGGGCTAAGATCCAAGATGTAACTGAACGACTACAAGGAATCATAAAACCCACTGACAAATACCCCTTCCTCTTGGTTCATGTGGGAACCAATGACACTGCAAGCAATAGCCTCCAGAAGATCAAAAGAAGATCAAAAGAGACTACGAGGCTCTTGGCAGGAAATTGAAGCAACTAAATGCACAAATTGTCATCTCATCTGTCCTCCCAGTTGAACGACGTGGCCCAGGGAGTGAGGGGAAAATAGTGGAAGTGAACAGCTGCCTTCGCAAATGGTGTAAACAGGAACGGTTTGGATTCTTAGATCACGGACTGCAGTTTCTTGAAGATGGACTTCTGGCAAGCGATGGGCTGCACCTCACAACGGTTGGGAGAAATGTTTTTGCCAAAAATCTCAGAAACCTCACCAGGAGGGCTTTAAACTGACTAATGTGGGGGAGGGAGACAGTGCTCCTGAAGGTAGGAGTCTATCAATTGATGAAGATGATCATCCAAATGTCATAGACCAAATGGAGCAAACAGCACGCAGACCTAGTGGTGGGAGGAAAAAATCCTTAAATAAGTGACACGGGGGAATGATTCATGGACTTCAATGTCTGTACACTAATGCACAAAGCATGGGAAATAAACAAGATGAGCTTGAGCTCTTGGTACAGCAAACTAAATATGACATAATAGGCATCACTGAAACCTGGTGGGATAAGTCCCACGATTGGAATGTAATAATGGAGGGATACAATCTATTTCAGAGAAACAGACCAGACAAGAAAGGAGGAGGAGTGGCGTTATATGTCAGGGATGTGTATACCTGTGAAGAGATCCAAGATTTAGAACCTCAAAGCCAAAGTGAGAGCATTTGGGTCAAAATTAAGGGAGAGAAGAATAACAGTGACCTCATTGTGGGAGTTTACTATAGATCCCCAAGCCAAACGGGGGACATAGATGATGCCTTCCTGGAACAGATGGCCAAGCATGCAAAAGGAAGGGAGATAGTAGTAATGGGGGACTTCAATTACCCGGATATTTGTTGGATGTCAAACTCAGCCAAGAACATAAGGTCAAACAGATTCCTCACTGGCCTTGCAGACAACTTCATTGTCCAGAAAGTGGGAGAAGCAACAAGAGGAACAGCCATTTTAGATCTGGTCCTAACCAATGTTGATGACCTGGTTAGTGGGGTAGAAGTGGAAGGATCATTAGGCGCGAGTGATCATGCTCTTCTGAAGTTTACTATACAGCGGAAAGGAGCAGCCAAGCATACTAGGACTCAATTTCTTGACTTTAAGAAAGCCGACTTCATAAAACTTAGGGAAGTGCTGGGTGAGATTCCATGGACAGTAATACTAAAAAGAAAGGAATTTCATGATGGCTGGGAGTTTGTTAAGAGGAAGATACTAAAAGCACAACGTCAGGCAATACCAATGAGACGGAAACATGGAAGGTGCCTAAAGAAGCCAGGGTGGCTATGTAAAAAAGTTTTAACTGAGTTAAGATTAAAAAAGGATGTGTACAAAAAATGGAAAAGGGGGGAAACCACCAAAGAGGAATTCAAACAAATAGCCAGCACATGTAGACACAAAGTCAGAAAAGCTAAAGCACAGAATGAACTCAGGCTTGCTAGAGAGGTTAAAAGCAACAAAAAAGGCTTTTATGGGTATGTTCGTAGCAAAAGGAAGAACAAAGAAACAGTGGGGTCACTCAGAGGAGAAGATGGTGAAATGCAAACAGGGGACACAGAAAGGGCTGAACTCCTCAATGCCTTCTTTGCCTCAGTCTTCTCCGATAAAGAAAACAATGCCCGACCTGAAGAATTTGGAGCAAATGATTCAGCAGAGGAAACACAGCCCAGAATAACTAAGGAGATAGTAGAAGAATACTTGGCTAGTTTAGATGTATTCAAGTCTCCAGGGCCAGATGAACTGCATCCAAGAGTATTAAAAGAACTGGCAGATGTGATCTCAGAACCACTGGCAGTCATCTTTGAGAATTCCTGGAGAACAGGCAAAGTCCCGGCAGACTGGAGGAGGGCAAATGTTGTCCCTATTTTCAAAAAGGGGAAAAGAGAGGACCCAAATAATTATCGCCCAGTCAGTCTGACATCAATATCAGGGAAGATTCTGGAGCAGATCATTAAGCAAACAGTCTGTGAGCACCTAGAAAGGAATGCTGTGATCACCAATAGTCAGCATGGATTTCTGAAAAAATAAGTCATGTCAGACTAACCTGATCTCGTTTTTTGACAGAATTACAAGCCTAGTAGATGAAGGGAACGCAGTGGATGTAGCCTACCTTGATTTCAGCAAGGCATTTGACAAGGTGCCCCATGATATTCTTGTAAAGAAGCTGGTAAAATGTGGTCTTGACTATGCTACCACTCAGTGGATTTGTAACTGGCTGACTGACCGAACCCAAAGGGTGCTCATCAATGCTTCCTCTTCATCCTGGAGAAGAGTGACTAGTGGGGTGCCACAGGGTTCTGTCCTGGGCCCGGTCTTATTCAACATCTTTATCAACGACTTGGATGATGGACTCAAGGGCATCCTGATCAAATATGCAGATGACACCAAACTGGGAGGGGTGGCTAACACCCCAGAGGACAGGATCACACTTCAAAACGACCTTGACAGATTAGAGAACTGGGCCAAAACAAACAAGATGAACTTTAACAGGGAGAAATGTAAAGTATTGCACTTGGGCAAAACAAATGAGAGGCACAAATACAAGATGGGTGACACCTGGCTTGAGAGCAGTACATGTGAAAAGGATCTAGGAGTCTTGGTTGACCACAAACTTGACATGAGCCAACAGTGTGACGCGGCAGCTAAAAAAACCAATGCAATTCTGGGCCTCATCAATAGGAGTATAGCATCTAGATCAAGAGAAGTAATAGTGCCACTGTATTCTGCTCTGGTCAGACCTCACCTGGAGTACTGTGTCCAGTTCTGGGCACCACAGTTCAAGAAGGACACTGACAAACTGGAACGTGTCCAGAGGAGGGCAACCAAAATGGTCAAAGGCCTGGAAACGATGCCTTATGAGGAACGGCTAAGGGAGCTGGGCATGTTTAGCCTGGAGAAGAGGAGGTTAAGGGGTGATATGATAGCCATGTTCAAATATATAAAAGGATGTAATATAGAGGAGGGAGAAAGGTTGTTTTCTGGTGCTCCAGAGAAGCGGACACGGAGCAATGGATCCAAACTACAAGAAAGAAGATTCCACCTAAACATTAGGAAGAACTTCCTGACAGTAAGAGCTGTTTGACAGTGGAATTTGCTGCCAAGGAGTGTGGTGGAGTCTCCTCCTTTGGAGGTCTTTAAGCAGAGGCTTGACAACCATATGTCAGGAGTGCTCTGATGGTGTTTCCTGCTTGGCAGGGGGTTGGACTCGATGGCCCTTGTGGTCTCTTCCAACTCTATGGTTCTATGATTCTATGATTCCCGAGCCGGCGGTGCATAAGATGGGCTGCACCCCTTGCACCCAACTTGTACTCTGCACAAGCCTGCACCAGAGAAGAGTGGAGCTGGAAGGGACCCCTGAGGGTCATCAAGCCAACCCCCTGGGGCAATGCAGGAATCTCAAGTAGACTATCCCTGACCGATGGCCCCCCGTCCTCTGTTTTTCCTCTCAGCCAGGACCCACAACAATGGAGACTGGAGGTGGGGGGAAAGATACATTTTGACGAGGGAAAGGCAATGGGGCCGATTTGTCAGGCGCACACAGGCACAGCTTGAAGACTTTACGCAGAGAGGAACCCCACACGGGAGACACAGATACACAAGCCCACAGAAGTCAATAACCCAAGAGTGGCTTCTAAGTGGGGGGTTGGCTGAGGACAGGGTGGGGTGGAAACATGTGGAGCTTTGCAGAGGGGAGGCAGAAAGCGTTTGTCAGAGGGAAACTCACTCTCCCTTTTTGGAAACCGGCCAAGATCCCTTCTGCATTTGCAGCGCTGCCCCCAAAGTGACCCTTTCAATCCACTTGATAGTCCAGCTGTAGGCGCTGGTCTTCCAGGCAGAATGAAAGGCGCACCCACCGATCCCGCTTCCTTCCTCTCCCCTTCCTGCCCCCCTCCGTTCTTTGCTCACCTGCCTCCTTCCCGTCCTCTCCCCTGCCTGCCTCCTCCAGCCGGGAGCGCCCACCCACGACCCCCAGCTTCCCAAGCCACCAGTGAATGTTCCCCCCCCCCCGCAGGATGACACCCAGTGCGGACCGCCCCCACCCTGCTCCGCCACTGCTCTGGAAGAAGCTGTTCTGCTGAGAGCAGGACATCTCTGAAGACTCGGCTGGGGTTCTGTAATCTCTGGTGATACATCCCACTGGCTGAGGTGTGGTGAGCTGCAGACTGACTCCCACAAGTCACCAGCTGAGAGGTCCATGGTCCAGATGCCACCACACCCCTAGGTGCTGAAAAGTACCAACTTGAATGGCTCTGAAAGGAAATCAGACAAATTCAACGTTGAGATTTCTATGCTGCCCATCGGACTGGGTTGCCCCAGCCATTCTGGGCGCTGCCAGCAAATTGAAACATCCAAAACAGTAAAACACCCCAAAATCTTTCCTGTACCGAAGCCAATTGGATTGACTGCTGAATCTTCTTCCAAGTACTTTGGAAAGGACAGGAGCTTTCCCTGCACTTGAGAGCAGTCAGCTAACGTAGGGGTACCGGCCAGGCCACAGGCCACAGGCCACTCCCAGCTCAATCCCCTCACCTCAGCATCGGCCGCCTGAGGCAGCTGCCTCACTCTGGCTCATCAGAGGTCCGGCCCTGCTTGGGAATATGAGTGGGAGAGGGCCATTGCACTCAGGTCCTGCTTATGGGCTTGTTGTGAGCCTCTGCTGGGCAACTATGGGGAACAAGGTGCTGGACTAGATCATCCATTGGTCTAATCCAGAAGGACTGTTCTGACATCTGGGCTGGACTGGAGGCAACTCCAACTTGCAAAAAGCCCTGGAACACCAAGAATTGCAGACTCCCACACTCGCAAGCAAATGAGCTATTGCTTCGCTTCTTAAACCAAAAGAAAAAAACAAACCCCTTTTGCCAAGCTTGGCGACCACATCCACTAGCAAACAGACCAATGAAAGTTGCATTTTTGCGTGGGTAGGAAGGGTGTCATTTTCCTTTGGCTGATTTAGGTCCTCGGCTTTTAGACTCCAGAACTGGCACAAACAGGGATGGAACTCTGCTTCAGTTCAAAGGGAGGTATGATTGGCAGGCAAGGTGACACAGCCAGTTATGTGGAAGGGAGGAGGAGGAGGGTGGGGAGGTCACAAGGGAGGAAAGAGCTCTGCACCTCAGCTCGGAATTCTTTTGGAAGAGTGGAGGGGAACAGAGGAAACCTTTCTTCCCTTTCAGTCTTTACTCTCCCCCTCCTTTTTCCTTTTTCCTTTCTTTTCTAAGAATATGCTATACGGAATTTCCGAGGGGGAAATTCGCTAGGGATCTCGCCTTCCCCAGAAACCCCTCCACATAGCTAGGGCGCGAGACAATGAGCTGGAGAAATCCCTTTCCTTCCCCTGTCGCACCAAGCACCACATCTTTTTTTATTAATGAAAGACCCTGCTTCCCTCTTTCTGGTATGAAAGCATTTCAATATGAACGGGGACTTGGGAATTAACTCTGTATTTACATACTACTGTGTATAGACCAATCAAAAGCATCGGATTTGGACAGCTAGCCAATAGGGCTTAGCGGATAGCGGCCTCTAGTGGACAGAATCTGTCTTGTGCCGCTGCCTGTTTCCGTTCCGCGGAGCAGCGGAGCTTCGCCAGCTTGACTGAGCTCCTGAGTGGCCGCCTGCTGAGAGAACAATGGACTCAGTCCATCAAAAGCCCATTAACTGGTTTCTATTGCCAAAAGTGATCCTTTGTTGCAAGAAATATGTCAAGCCACTTCCCTGATGGACTGCCGGCTTAGGAAAAGCCCCTCACTTCAGAAAATCCACCCCCTGCATCAATTTCCTCCATTCCAACGCCATTCTTGCCCTTAAGGAAAGGACTTTCCCCCTCTATCTCCCGCCATAATCCCTCAAGCGTGAGGACACGTGTACACCCAGGGAAGTGCCCAAAGGTGACAATTACTGAGCAGTTAGTTGGCCAAAGAAACCAAGAGCCCATCCCCAGACTTGCCCCAGGGTATGGATGTGCAGGAGGGACTAGGGCTTGAGGATCAGAAGGTTGGCAGTTCGAATCCCCGCGACGGGCTGAGCTCCCGTTGCTCGGTCCCTGCTCCTGCCAACCTAGCAGTTCAAAAGCACGTCCAAGTGCAAGTAGATCAATAGGTGCCGCTCCGGCGGGAAGGTAAACGGCGTTTCTGTGCGCAGCTCTGGTTCGCCAGAAGCGGCTTAGTCCTGCTGGCCACATGACCCGGAAACTGTACGCCGGCTCCCTCAGCCAGTAAAGCGAGATGAGCGCTGCAACCCCGAGTCGGTCACGACTGGACCTAATGGTCAGGGCTCCCTTTACCTTTAGCTTTACTTAAGAGGTGCCTGGACATGTTTGCCTGTGTTAAGCTTGTACTGAGTGAGAAGTCTGGACATGTTTGCCTATGGCCTGTCCACCGTCCCTCAGACCTGTGGGAATGTTCAGGGATGCAGGAGAGGATATATTGTCTGATTATATCCTTATCCAACTTGTCTTAACAAGTTCCACAATTTAGCAGAGTAACATTCCCCTCTTCTAAAATTGGCAGCGGACGCGTTTGCTCAGGCTCGCTAAAGCCTCTATAATAACTGTTCTGGTATTTCCCCCTTTTTCCCTCATAAAAGATAAGACATGACACAGTCTTCTATAAAAGTATAAAAAGAGTTTGCTCACATTCTGTTCACAATTGGATCCCAGAAGGCAGACTTAGCTTAGAAAAGTAACATACACTTGAAAACTATTCCATAAGAAGACAGTCCCTTTGTCCTCTCTTGGCTGGAGGCCAAGAGGGCATCTTTGGCTAAGCAGATGTTGCTTCTTCGATGCATGTGGTGAAAGAGAGAGAGAGATGGCTGCCCTGCCCTGTGTTTTTGTCGTTACCTGCACAGGTGAGGCCACAACCACCTTTAGTCACATGTAAAGGAAGTTTGTCCCAGCCCAGAAGGAAACAGGAAGTTTACCTGCTGGCTGGACAAACATTCCTCCCCATGTGTAAACATGTGCACTCTAGGAATGTTGTACTTGACTGCTCTTGTGCTTCACATCCCACAAGAGCATGTGGTGGGCCAGACTATATTTTGAAAAAAAATAATGAACGGATTCCTATGCCCCACAAATAACCCAGAGATGCATTTTGAGCAAGAGGATACATTCTACTCATGTTAAAACATGCTGATTCCTGGACCATCCATGGGCTGGATTGAGAAGGCGATTGGGTCTGTACGCAATGTGGGAAGTTTTAAAAGTCAATGTCACCCCATGTTCGGGGTTCTTACTCCTGTGGGAACCTGTTGCGCAACAAAAAAGATCTTGGTCTCCTGACCGCTGTTTTGTTCCAATTTGTGGCTGGAATCTCCTTCATTTCTGACTGCAAGTACCCGCGGGCTCTGCCCGACGAGCTGGGCTGTTGAGTAGCCTCACACCCCGGAATTTTCCTCATCAATGCCAACTCACCCATAGAGGCAGAATAGGAAGCCAGCCCTCCAGGACTTGCTCGGTAGATTTATTGCTTTATTGTTCGGCGCCCAGCCACGCTTCCCCTGCGAGCCTCTGTAGATCGTAAAGCAATTAGCAGAATTACACAGCGGCGTGTGTCGAAAGAGCAGTAAACAAGTCCCACACATTTCTTCTGTCCTAATATCCCTTTATTTGCCCAAAAGTAGTGTGTTTACAATCAATAACAGCCATGAGATTCAAGCTGCATTTTCTCTGCGTCAGTCTCTCTCAGTGCAGCGGCTGAACTGAGTGCTGAGTGCTTTCGATTTCCACTCAGCTCACAGCATTCCAAGCTGCTTTCGTCATGTCCTGGCGTGCTTGAGGCACAGAAGGTTAACCCTTCATTACACCCAACAGTAAACATAGTTAAAGTTGAGCTGCAGCTAGTAAGACCAAGCACTGGGCGCCTCTCACAGAATCAAACGCTAAAATTGGGTCGAGTGCTTCTCTCCAGAATCTCTTTCCAGGATTCACATGCCTTCACATGCCTCCTTCTAATAGCAAATTCATCTGGGGAGACCCAATAGACAGCGGCCAAACACATGGAAAGCACATTTGGTGGTGGGGAATAAGAGGGTGCTGCTCCACAAACCTTAAAAAGCACCCTCTCCAATGGCATGGCACTTGGATGACCCTGTGGTTCTACCCCTGGGGCTGAGGGTGATGAAACAATTCCTGAGACAGCTAAAGTGCTGGTGGTGAAAACCCCACTTCAAATGAGACCAAACACGGGTTAGAGCTCAACGTCGAGCCTACCAAGTGGCGATAGCGACGGTGAGGAGGACCGTTGTTGCTGGATCTGTTGGTGAAACCAGTACCAGGAGACTCTTTCAGGTGGCTCATAGTCTAACAGAACCACCTTTGCCATCAGGGTCTGATACAGAGTCCAAGATCTCCTGTAATGACTCCTGTCATGAGTTTTTCTGCAGATAAAGAGAGGTAGACTCCACCAAGGTAGGAGGGTGCCAGAGCTCTGCCTAGTCAGAGACATAGGATGGCTTGCCAGTTCCCGGGGCCACGTGGAGGAGGGGGTAGGAGGGAGGGAAGCAGACGGAGTATGCTTGCGCATTCGACTGCCTAATGGCGTCCACATCACCCAGGGGATCACAGCCCCAGAGATAAGAAAAGAAGAGCCATCCCATTGTCTGGAGAGGTCACTTACCTGAGCGCATGGACAAGCCGTTGTCATCGGACCCCAGTGATGGAAGCGTGCAGCTGTATTGAGGCAGCACCAGGTGCTGAAATTGTGCACCTCTAACAATTTTGTGCCTGGGGCAACTGCCCCTGTGCCCCCGCAGCCCACTACGCCACTGGGTCTAGTCAAGTTGGATGGGATCCATTACAACCTGTTGCCTCTGAGGATGTGGACAGACTTGAACGAGTGAAACCTACCACCTGTCTCCTTGATCCCCGCCCATCCTATCTCTAAAAGGGAACCAGGCATGGCTGAGCAATAGGCTCAGTGGGCTGGTGAATGCTACCCTCTGTGAGGGAGTCTTCTCAGACCCCCTTTAAGAAGTGATTGTTCAACTGCTTATTAAAAAGACATATTTGGGCCTGGCCATTATGTCCAATTATTGTCCAGTCTCAAACTTTCCATTCCTGGGCAAGGTGATTGAGCAGGTGGTCACTGAACAACTCCAGGCATGCCTGGAGAATAATGCAAAATATAGATGTCTTGGCAAAATCTCAGGATATACTATAAATAGGTCCAAATCAGAGTTGATGTTATTAGGAAATATACATTTTTGTTCAACTGTTTAAACAATACCAATTTCATACTTGTACTGAAAATGTTAATTATCTAGGTACATTACTACCATGAGATTTATCAGCAAAGTATTCCCCTCAGCTCCTCCTCCTGACTAGGCTGCTTCTGTGGGAGAAGAGAGCTGTCACGTGCCTTGCCCACTACCTTTCTAACAACCCAGCTGATCTCAGTGCATTTTGTCCTTTCCCTCAGGCAGCAAAATGTCTTAGGCTGGCCTTGGGCATAAGTACTCGCCAAGTTGCAACGTTTTGTTTCAGAACCCACTTGTTTAAATTAAAAAAGGAAAAGAAGGGAATGCTTTTTTTTTAAAAAAAAAAATGTGCCCAGAGCTCCTTTCTCTGATCAGTGAGTAAGCCCAAACAGCTCCCACACATCTGGCCTTAGGACTTCCAGAGTGGATGTGTGATCCCAAGCTATTGTTTGACATGCCATATTTTTCATTTCAGCATTGGAGCGCTCTTGCAGAGACTGTCCCTTTGTTCAGAATGTCACAGGCCCAGAGTGAAAAACTGACACTCCTAATTTCAAGCTCAGGCCCTCCACGTGTTTCTGGACTCCAGATCCTATAATCCCAGACCATTGGTCATGATGGTGATGGGCATTGGAGACCAGCAAAATCTGGAGGGACACAGATCAACTCTGAGCCAAAAGTTTGGCTTTTGCTATTTTTGGACACCCTTGGTCATGAGCCAAGTGTGATTCTCGAACTCTGAATGCTGACTTTGCCAAATCCATACAGGCCCTTTTCATCTCTCATGCTCAGGAAGTAGCAGCCACAGCTCAGGAGAGGATTTTTCATTTGCTCCTTTTCCATGGGGTGGGGAAAACTCAACACTTTTAATCTTGTCTTATTTTTATGCAAATTGGGTGGCCCAAAACAAGGAGACTTATATCTGCACCCTCTCTTTAGCACAGATGGCCTGCAGGAGAATTTCCTGTCCTTAAAAGTAAAACTGAACTTTTTTGGCAGTGCAATTGCAGGGAAGGCATTGTCTGCCACGTTTGCAGTTGAAGGCAGAGCTTGGGGGGGGGGGCAGGAATGTTCAGCAGAGGGCAACCAAAAGTATCAAGGGGCTGGAGCAACTCCCAGATGAGAAGCTAAAACATTTGGGGCTTTCTAGTTTAGGGGGGAAATGAGTAAGGGAGGACACGGTCAGGGGTACACGCATAGTGTAGAGAAAGTGGGATGCAATCAGTTTTTCATCCCTCCATAATTCCAGAACCCAATGGGGCCATCCAGTTGTGGGTTACTGGGTGGTTGTTGTTTTGATTTTGATTACAGTCGTACCTTGGAAGTTGAATGGAATCAGTTCCGGGAGTCGAAACGTTCAAGAACTAAGCTGTTTGAAAACGAGGGTATAACTGTATTTATTTTTTGGTTTTATATTTTCATTTTACTTTGTGAAACACCCTGAGACCTGTGGGTATAGGGTGGTATATAAATTCAATAATTAATAAATAAAAGCAAAAAAAGAGGACAGCCTGAGGCACTGCTAGCCCGAGCTGGGAAAAGAGGTGTGCCATGCCCCTTTCCCCAGCTCGGGCTGGCAGGGGCCATGACGGGCAGAGCAGCCCAATCCCGAGCCACCTGAGCCCGAGACCCCAACACCTCCCCCTCAACCTGGACATTTCCTTTAAAATGTAAAAAAATCGCCCAGATAGGCATGTTGGTCCCCAAAAAGAGGACATGTCTGGGTTTCCCCAGACATATGGCAACCCTAAATTGTGGTGGAAGATGACCCTGAAAATACTGGCAAAGCCTTGTATGGTACGGCATGGAAAGGGGAACTAGAATAAAGGACTGAAGGGGCCGCATTAGTGAGGTTGTTAGAGCAAGTTTCCTTGGAATGAGGCTCAGCGGAGACTGTGGTGTCTTTCTGATATATGGTTTATTCACACACATATACAACCTGAGCCGAAGATGGAGAGGCTCACAGCATTAACGTCCCAGCAGGTCTTGCTTCTTCCAGTTACAGCCTTCGAATCAAGAAGAAATCAGGCATGGCTCTCTCTCTCTGTGACTTCTGCCAACTTCCAGCCCAGCTCTCTCACACAACTCTGACCTTTTCCTTTCTCATTCCCAGCCAGGCGAGGGAGGAGGCCCACCCTCATTTGCCCTCTGGCACAGAGCAACCACAAGGTACATAGGTGGCAACTATGACCCTTGCTTGGTTAATTCAACAATGGAATCCTCCATTAGATTTTCACCCTTGCAGACTAGCTCCCAAACTCACAAGGCTCAGGGACTTGGCAAGACCAAGGCTGTTTCAAAACCAGTTTTTAGGTGCATGTAGCTTTGTGTTCTCTAGCTTTTAGCCCAATATTGATTGATGGGGAATGGAGGCTTATTTTGGGATGGTTTGTGGTGCACAGCCCTGTCTTGTCTTGTCCTCTTTTGTGTGTGTGTGTGTGTGTGTTTTTCCTTTTTTTTTTATAATAATTTTTATTACATTTTTTCCAAATTACAGAGAAAACAAAAAGAAAGGCAGAACAAAAGAAAAAAAGGAAAAGAGAACAGAAAATCTCAACCATTTCGACAACTTATTTCAAATTTCCATTGGACTTCCCCACATCTCCCACATGAATGCATTCTTGATAATAAAATTGTCAGCAAATTATACCCTTATTTCGTGTGTTTCTTTATATTTTCAGTTGCAATTTAAGTTTAAATCTCTTATTCTCCAATTACTCTAAAAATATAACATAATATCCTTTTTACCCGTTTAAACTTTGATTCTTTCATGAGTGTTATCAGTTTCATAAATAATTAAATTTCATTGCTGGGGCTGACGTTCCAAATCATACGACGTCTTATGTTTCATACAACTTATAATACTTCTGCAAATAGTCTTTAAATTTTTTCCAGTCCTCCTCCATTGCCTCTTCTCCCAAGTCTCGGATCCTTGCAGTCATCTCGGCCAGTTCCATGTAGTTCATCAGTTGCGTCTGCCAGTCCTCCAGTGTGGGCAAATCTTGGGTCTTCCAATGCTTAGCGATAAGAATTCTTGCTGCTGTTGTAGCATACATAAAAAAAGTTCTATCCTTTTTTAACACCTTCTGGCCGACAATGCCCAGAAGGAAGGCCTCTGGTTTCTTGGGGAAGGTGTACTTGAACACCTTTTTTAACTCGTTATAAATCATTTCCCAGAAGGCCTTCAATCTTGGACAAGTCCACCAGAGGTGAAAGAATGTCCCTTCAGCCTCCTTACATTTCCAACATTTATTGTCAGACAAATGGTATATCTTAGCAAGCTTGACTGGGGTCATGTACCACCGGTATACCATTTTCATAATGTTTTCTTTCAAGGCATTACATGCCGTAAATTTCATACCGGTGGTCCATAACCTTTCCCAGTCTTCAGACATAATATTGTAACCAATGTCTTGAGCCCATTTTATCATGGCTGACTTAACTGTCTCATCCTGAGTGTTCCATTTAAGCAGCAAGTTGTACATTCTCGATAATACCTTGGTCTTTGGTTCTAGCAACTCTGTCTCAAGTTTCGATTTTTCCACCTGGAATCCTATTTTTTTATCTAGCTTAAAAACCTCATTAATTTGGGCATAGTGTAGCCAATTTTGCACCTTATCCTTTAGTTTTTCAAAGCTCTGCAACCTCCAATTACCTCCAATGTTTTCTATTATTTCCCAATATTTCGGCCAATGTGCCTCCATATTGGCTGTTTTCCGAGCTTTGGCCTCTATTGGTGAGATCCACCTCGGAGTTTTACTTTCCAATAAGTCTTTGTATTTTTTCCAGACCATATATATTGCTTTCCTGACAATATGGTTTTTGAACATTCCATATGTTTTCCCCTTGTCATACCACAAATACGCATGCCAACCTAACGAATTGTTAAAGCCTTCCAGATCTAGGACATCAGTGTTTTCCAATAAGATCCAATCTTTCATCCAGCAGAAGGCCGCAGCTTCATAATATAACCTTAAGTCCGGCAGGGCAAACCCCCCTCTCTCCTTTGCATCAGTTAGTATTTTAAACTTTATTCGGGGCTTTTTGCCCTGCCAGACAAACCTAGAGATATCCCTCTGCCACTTTCCAAAACATTCCACTCTGTCCACGACCTGCAAGGCTTGAAACAAAAACAACATTTTTGGCAAGACGTTCATTTTTATAACTGCAATTCGGCCTAACAAGGATAATTTCAATCTTGACCAAATTTCAAAATCTTTTTTAACCTCTGACCAGCATTTTTCATAATTATCTTTAAATAGATTCAAATTCTTAGAAGACAGATTGACCCCCAGGTATTTCACTTTTTTAACAATGTTTAGTTCTGTTTCCTTCTGAAACCCCTCTGTTTCAATAACCGTCAAATTTTTCCCTAACACCTTAGTTTTTTGTTTGTTCAACTTAAAACCCGCCACCCGACCAAATTTCTGAATCAATTCCAAAACTCTTTTTGTACTAGGTTCTGGCTCCTGTAATGTTAAAACCAAGTCGTCTGCAAATGCTTTCAATTTATATTGTTTCGCTCCGACCCGTATTCCTTGTACCTGCCGATCCTCCCTTATCATATTCAGCAAAACCTCCAGGACCGAAATAAACAACAGAGGGGATAGGGGGCACCCCTGGCGTGTTCCTTTTTCAATATGAAGTTCTTCTGTCACCACATTGTTCACTATCAACTTAGCTTTTTGTTCTGAATAGATTGCCTCTATTCCATTCTCAAACCCCCTTCCCACTCCCATCCCTTCCAAATTTTTCTTCATAAATTTCCAAGAAATGTTGTCAAAGGCCTTCTCCGCATCAATAAAAATTAGCACTGCTTTGGTGTTAATATTTGTTTGTAAAAGTTCCAGAATATCGATAATGTTCCTGGTGTTGTCAAACAAATGTCTACCTGGGAGAAAGCCTGCTTGGTCCTGTGTGTGTGTTTTTCCAAGGGCTTTTTGCTTGTTCACTTACACTTACACTTAATTTTATTTACGGCTATTAGCCCATAAAATATGTACAAACGTAAAAGGACAGAGGCATAAAAACCGATATATTCAGCACCAGAAAGAGAACACCGCGATGCAAGGGTGGGACATTGAGCCGAGCCAAATAACAGCTTGGGGCTCGGAGAGCTCCAAGGGATGGATCGCAGAAAAAGGAAAACTGAAAACGAGATCCGACATGCACTCTCATCATAACTGTCCGATTAGTTTTTGATGTTGTTGTTGTTTTTTAGTGGTTTTTGTGTGTGAGATAACTGCGTTCAGGAATCTCGCCACCTGCAGAGTTACAGAAGGATCTGTATCCTGCAAAAGTAGTGCGGCGTGTGACTCAACAGGCCTGCCAACCAAGCGCAATAAAACAGGACCCAGGAATTTAGTCCTGGCTATGCTATGTAGGGGACAGTTGAACATTATATGTGGAAGAGATTCAACCGTTTTCCCGTCACACACGCATAGCGGAGACACCAAACCCCTGGAAAATCTGTGGCTCAGCAGGTTCGATGGAAGGACATTGAACCTTGCACGAATAAATGCAAGTCGGTGTGGTACAGATGAAAGAGATGACATGTATGATGGAAGGCCAAGTGGTGGGGTTATTCCGTGATACCTGGGGGAGCAGACACCCCCACCCCAGGCGAGGTTGTGTTGATTTTCAATGTCTGCTAATCTTTGCTCTATAAGGCTTTTGGCTGAGTGTAAGTTCATCTTTAAGGAGTCCGCTGGGGAAATTCCGATGCTCAGAAGTTTGGCTTGGATTTTTCCTACCCACGGATTGACAAAGAGGCACTGGAAAAGGTAATGGTCGGGAAGCCTATGCCAGCTGGACAGCCAATAGCCAAAGACTCGCTTCCAGATGACAGTCTCCAATGATGCAATCCTTAACTCCAAACGTATGGCTGCGTTGCTCACACACATGGGGAGTTTCAGGAGGCGACGGAAAAACTGATTCTGCAATGTCTCAAGCGATGTTAGATTGGACCCTGGGGCCCAGAGCGGGGCAGCATAGCAGAGGGTGGAAACCACTTTTGCGTCTGTCAGAGCTGCCCTAGGTCCCAGCTCACAAAGGACCAACGCCAGTTCGTTGTTATATATAAAAGTCTTTATTGAAGTTCATTTTCGTTTTTACAGCCGCGGCGTGCAGCTCTACGTCTGAAACTCTAGACCACTGAAGCTCCATCTGAGTCTCCTCCCCCCAGACACCAGTTTAAGACTCTGGCCTTGCTCCACCTCTTCCTCTGCTCTTTCCTCCTCTGGGTCCTCCTGTCAGCAGGGGTCTCGCCCTTCCTAGACTCTTCTGACGCTGAGTCCCTGAGTCTTCCCCCTGCCTCCGGCGGGCTTTAGGACCTGGTTCCCGATCCGGGCTTTCTGCTGTCCCGCGCGCCTGTACGTTTGAACTTGGCGCGCGCCCAGCCGGCAACCTTCCTCCTGACCGTTACACTGCTCCTGTCACTGCTTCCCCCTTCGGGGAGGCTAGCTGGACGTGACCTCCCCTCCGTTCCCCCACTCTCCGATAGAGGCGTGGTCAGTCTCGACTCATCTTCTCTCCCTGCTGGAGGAGACGCTGGCCCTGACACCTGGGACTCTCTTCCCCCCCACTACGCTCTGGTGGGGAAGCTGGCCCTGATCTCCAGCTGCTGCTTTGGGAGTCCCCGCTGGCCCCCCTTGCCCTGACCATCGGCGCCTCCTTCTGGGAATCTTCTGATTCGCTGGAGAAGCTCATGGAATCTCTCGGGTCACTGCTATACCCCCCTACGCTGCCCTCCGATTCTTCCCCTTCTCTCTCCATTTCCTCTCTCCCCTGTGCCTCTGTTCCTGAGGCCCTGACAGCGTGGTATACCTTCAATGCAGAAGGGATGTGGGAGGCTCCGTCGGCCGCAAAAAAATTGGAGTAGAGTATAAAGTATTGTTTTCCCTTTGTTTAGTAAATACTGTATCTGTGGCGTCCAGCTTAGGTTGTAGTGAAAAAAGACTCCCAGGTATTTAAATTTGAAAACCTGTTCTAATTGGACTCCATCTAACTTCCAGCTGTAAGTTTTCCGAGACCTGGTAAAGACCAGGACTTTAGATTTCCCATGATTAATTGTCAAATGGTTGAGTTTGCAATAAGCCGCAAAAATCTTTAGAGCTCTGCATAAGCCGACTCTAGAGTAGGAAAGGATCGCTGCATCGTCGGCATATAGGAGCAGAGGGCAGCGGAAATCAGCTAGGCGGGGGGCATGAATGTTGGCTTGAGACTCATTCAGAAAGAGCTTCATATCGCTAATAAACAAGTTAAAGAGGAGTGGGGCCAAAATGCAGCCTTGGCGCACACCTCTATTTATTGAGACCGCGTTGGATAGGTTTCCCGCCGGCGTGAGTCTCACTCTAGCCGACGACCCGTGATGTAATTGGGTTATAAGCCATAACAGCCTTCTATCTATGCCCCATCTCTCTAATTTCTTCCATAGACAGTTTCTTGGGATACTGTCGAAGGCGGCCTTTAGGTCTATGAAAGCGACACATAAGCGCCCCTGCCTCGGGGCAGAATATTTTCTGGCAAGATGATACATAATTACCATATGGTCAGTGGTCGAATAATTGTTCCTAAAGCCCGCTTGCTCATGGCCAATCAAGTTTGAGTCGTTTGCCCAATGGGATAGCTTAGACAGCAAAAGGCTGATGATCCGATAGTTCTCCGGGACAGCAGGGGGACCCTTTTTATGGACTGGCACGATCACGGCCTCCTTCCATGACCTAGGGATAAGCCCCGTAGAATTAATTGCGTCAATGACTTTGGCCAGGATTTCAGCCCACCACCTTGGTTGCGCAACAATGGCCTCAGCAGGGACTAGATCCGGCCCAGGGGCTTTGCCCGTTTTCAGTTCTAATATCAAGTTCATTATCAGGTCTGGGTCGGTAGAGGGCCACAAAGGTAGGTGGTCGGCTCGGAATTCCGTGGATGAGTTGGATTCCTCAGCCAAGGAGAAATATTTACTCAAGAATTGTTCCCATGTGGGCGCAGGGATAATCGTCAGTGGGTACTTCCTTCCTCTTGTGTTTCTCAAAGCCCAAAATTCCTGTGGTCTGCGGGATCTAGAAGCCGCAATCAAGGCTCGCCAACGCTTTAAATACCACTCACGTTTGGCCACCTTTAAAGTCTGTTTGTATGTTCTTTTGGCTTGTAAGTAGGAGGATGGTAGAGCCTGGGCATTGGAGTTTTTATATTCATTATAGATGGAACGAAGAAGGGATCTTGCTTGTTTACAAGAGGTGTTAAACCAAGGGGCCCCAGCACTGCAATGCGCTACTTTCGCCTTTTGAGGAGGTGATGTAAAAAAAGTGGTAAGGTTTGTTATAAGGAGGTTAAAAAGTTTCAAAACCGAATTGGAATCTTATAAATCAGTAGTTATTTGAGGTAGATAGGCAGTGATTTCCCTGTGGAAAAAATCCTGGTATTTTTGGGCCACAGCCTCGGACCATTTGATCCCTCTTATTTTGATCGCTGATGAGGTTTCCAGAAGGACTGGGTGTTTATAGTCCTTCTGGCACCGGAACAATGACAAAGAGGTCACTATTGGGAGGTGATCACTGAAGTGTTGGTTTTCAACTTGGAAGGAAAGTACATTGACGGCCAAATTTGAGGAAATCAAGAAATAATCGATAACACTGTTAGATGCTAGTCCCAGGTGAGTGAACTCCCCCGTTATATCGGGGGGGAAGGTGCCGTTCAAAAATACTAAATTCAGGCGAATGGCCATTTGGTAAAGGGTCACTCCAGCTTTGTTTACTCTGTTGTCCTTTGAAGTTCTAATTCTGGTATGTTCCAAGTCAAAGTTGTCCAAACATGGGGGGGTCCACCATTTGGACTTGGTTAGTAGGTCCCAATTTGTGGCAATTCGAGCGTTAAAGTCTCCCCCAATTAAAGAATACGAATTAGGGCATTTGGTATGACATGACAATAGATGATTTTCAAATGATTCCCATCTCCAATCAAGATCAGGTGCTGAGCCTTCGGGGGGAGATAAACATTAGTAATTAGTAATGAGGATTTCCCTTCTGCGATCAGTCCAGATAGAGCAAAAGGTGGGGAAGCCCGTATCAGAGTGAATTTGGCACGAAGTTGGAGTGAGATCCCTATCAAAAGACCCCCTTTGGGGCGACCACCTTTCAAAGAAGGGGAGGCCGGAAGTGTTAGAAGATCGAAGCCGTCTATGGTAATCTCTTCCTCATCCCATGTTTCTTGGAATAGGATGATGTTAAATGAATTTATGTACTTCCTGAATTCGGGGTCTGCTTTTTTGGATCTCCAACCAGCAATGTTCCAACTGAGTATTGATAATGTCGGGTCCTTGTGTTGTCCCGGTAATTGTCACTTTGAGTTGTTTAATGGGTTCTTGGGGGTAGACCGAGGACCCGTAAGGAAATCAGTAATTTTGGTTTGTGCGGATAGCGTCTTCCTCTGTGTTGATTGAGTCCGTAATTTGGTAACATTAACAGGCAGGAAGGGCTTTGCCGAAGAGGAAGAATTAGGCAAAGTTGATGAAGTCGAATGCTGTTCATTAAGGTGAGTAGTAGCAAGTCTTTGATGGGCTATACTAGTAGATCCATCAGAGTTGTCAATCTTAACCAGAGTAGCGCTAAGAGGTGTTCGAGCCATCACTTGTAGTTGCTGCGCAGATGGAGAAGAATTATCACGCAGATGTATAGGAGGACGTGAACATGGGGTTGGTACATGCATAGTCATTTCCTGGTGATCTTCAGACAGGGTCGATTCTAGCTCAGGCATTGAGGCAAAGGAATCATCAGCTTCCATATTTTGGTTGGACTTAAAGTCTAAGACGGGAGTATTGAGTTTATCGACTTCCTCCACGGTGGAGTGGTGCTGTTGGTCAACAGGTGACTGCTGATTCAGATCAGTAGGGGGTAACAATGTAGCAGGTTGAGAGATTTTCAAGGCATTTGATGGAGACGCCTTGTGGGACGTGGAGCGCCTGCTCTCCTCTCTCATCGGCATAGAGGGGTCCCCTAGCGATAGGAGTCTTTGTTTGAGTAGATCCAATCTATCGAGAATAGCCAGCTGTTCTTCTGAAGGGAGTTTTCCGTAAGAGAAGATAAGATTTCTCTCTTCAGGGATATTCCACTCTCCGCTTGCAGTTGGATCATTCCTCAACGTAGCTAGATGGGTACTTGAGATCGCAGATGGAACAGGGGGTACCCGGCTAGGTGTTTTTCCCTTTAATATAGGAACAGAAGGAGGAGGCGAGCGTTCATTGCCGGTTAGGATGTTAGCAAAAAGAGGTTTAACACTCGTGTC
The DNA here is from genome assembly GCF_965113315.1 of Podarcis vaucheri. NCBI lineage: Eukaryota > Metazoa > Chordata > Lepidosauria > Squamata > Lacertidae > Podarcis > Podarcis vaucheri. The sequence continues at coordinate 32,961,404 of NC_138757.1, forward strand.
CTTAAAGACTCTTGTTGTTACAATCTCCCAGAGTGCCAGCCGATCTTTCTGTCTTGCAAGAAGATGTGGGATTCTTGCAGACTGGAAAGAGAGCACAAATCTCCCCGGCCAGGGCATGGCATTTAGGGGTACCACAGACACAAGATCTATCTGGGAAAGAGGAGTATTTAAGAGGAGTATAGCATCTAGATCAAGGGAAGTAATAATGCCACTGTGTTCTGCTCTGGTCAGACCTCACCTGGAGTACTGTGTCCAGTTCTAGGCACCACAGTTCAAGAAGGACACTGACAAACTGGAACGTGTCCAGAGGAGGGCAACCAAAATGGTCAAAGGCCTGGAAACGATGCCTTATGAGGAACGGTTAAGGGAGCTGGGCATGTTTAGCCTGGAGAAGAGGAGGTTAAGGGGTGATATGATAGCCATGTTCAAATATATCAAAGGATGTCACATAGAGGAGGGAGAAAGGTTGTTTTCTGGTGCTCCAGAGAAGCGGACACGGAGCAATGGATCCAAACTACAAGAAAGAAGATTCCACCTAAACATTAGGAAGAACTTCCTGACAGTAAGAGCTGTTCGACAGTGGAATTTGCTGCCAAGGAGTGTGGTGGAGTCTCCTACTTTGGAGGTCTTTAAGCAGAGGCTTGACAACCATATGTCAGGAGTGCTCTGATGGTGTTTCCTGCTTGGCAGGGGGTTGGACTCGATGGCCCTTGTGGTCTCTTCCAACTCTATGATTCTATGATTCTATGATTCTATGATTCTAACAAATCACGTAGGTACCCTTTAGCCGTCCTCAGGTTATTCCACCTAAGTCTGGGGGCGTCACGGGGGAAAAAGGATAGACATATTTTATTAGGTTGAAAAATCAAGGATTGCTTATTCCTTTGCTTATTCCTTTGGGGCAGTGGCGACCAGCGTCTTGAGCTCTTAAGATGATATTTCTGGTCAGGTTGTCTCTTTAAGGCACTTACAAGCTGCACAGGAGATTGATGCAAATTAGATAGCTCAGTTGAGGAAGGTAAATGGGCCAGAAGGGCCCGTGAAAGTTTATTCAATGACAAAGAAATCCCCTCCAATTCCTTAAAAATGAAGCTTAAAGTCCTGATAACCAGTTGTATTTGATCAGGTACTAATTCATGGGCAGTTTGCCCTAATGCGTCCCGTTTCAATGGCGGAGGTGTAATTAAGGTGTCAGGGAAGAGGGCTTCCCTATGGCTTCCATCCCCCGCTGGATCAGCTAGCTTTTCCAACTCTCCTTGATCATACAGAGGCCAAAAGCGGTTGTATGTTTCGACCGCAGAAGCAATTACTTGCTCTGTATTGCTGTTATTGTTAGTAGATGGTGGGGGAGATTCAAGCTTCGACTGCTTTACTCTTGGAGGTGAGCAACCTTTCTCAGCAGATCTTGGTCGCTTGCCATGACCCATTTGTCGCTGTCTCACTAACTGCGGAGGTTCAAGGTAGAAGTAAACGGATAAACGGAGATAAAAGAGAACTTATCTTTTATGGGCACAACTTATCTGCTACTCCTCCTCCACTGCTCAGCATAACCCAGTCTTCAAGGCGGCGTTACTAATCAGCCGCAGGCTTTCTCAGCAGAAGGTTTGAATATCCTTGTTGATACGTATATTGGCCCCAACAGGCCAACCGTGGAAGTAAAACAATTAAACTTCTAACAGAGGTAAAATAAATTTAAAAGTCTAATAAAAACAGCTACAAAAACAGCTATAAAGACGGCTGTAGGAGGCTATAAAAGGCTATAAAAGGTTTGTAATCGGAGGGTTCACGAAGGAGAAGGTGTTACAGCCGCCATCTTCTTCTCCCCTACCAGGCCTCCCTGCTGTTTATTTTACATCCAGATCCTATAATCCCAGACCATTGGTCATGATGGTGATGGGCATTGGAGACCAGCAAAATCTGGAGGGACACAGATCAACTCTGAGCCAAAAGTTTGGCTTTTGCTATTTTTGGACACCCTTGGTCATGAGCCAAGTGTGATTCTCGAACTCTGAATGCTGACTTTGCCAAATCCATACAGGCCCTTTTCATCTCTCATGCTCAGGAAGTAGCAGCCACAGCTCAGAGAAAACTCAACACTTTTAATCTTGTCTTATTTTTATGCAAATTGGGTGGTCCAAAAGAAGGAGACTTATATCTGCACCCTCTCTTTAGCACAGATGGCCTGCAGGAGAATTTCCTGTCCTTAAAAGTAAAACTGAACTTTTTTGGCAGTGCAACTGCAGGGAAGGCATTGTCTGCCACGTTTGCAGTTGAAGGCAGAGCTTGGGGGGGCAGGAATGTTCAGCAGAGGGCAACCAAAATTATCAAGGGGCTGGAGCAACTCCCAGATGAGAAGCTAAAACATTTGGGGCTTTCTAGTTTAGGGTAGGGGGAAAATGAGTAAGGGAGGACACGGTCAGGGGTACACGCATAGTGTAGAGAAAGTGGGATGCAATCAGTTTTTCATCCCTCCATAATTCCAGAACCCAATGGGGCCATCCAGTTGTGGGTTACTGGGTGGTTGTTGTATTGATTTTGATTACAGTCGTACCTTGGAAGTTGAATGGAATCAGTTCCGGGAGCCAAAACGTTCAAGAACTAAGCTGTTTGAAAACGAGGGTATAACTGTATTTATTTTTTGGTTTTATATTTTCATTTTACTTTGTGAAACACCCTTGAGACCTGTGGGTATAGGGTGGTATATAAATTCAATAATTAATAAATAAAAGCAAAAAAAGAGGACAGCCTGAGGCACTGCCAGCCCGAGCTGGGAAAAGAGGTGTGCCATGCCCCTTTCCCCAGCTCGGGCTGGCAGGGGCCATGACGGGCAGAGCAGCCCAATCCCGAGCCACCTGAGCCCGAGACCCCAACACCTCCCCCTCAACCTGGACATTTCCTTTAAAATGTAAAAAAATCGCCCAGATAGGCATGTTGGTCCCCAAAAAGAGGACATGTCCGGGTTTCCCCAGACATATGGCAACCCTAAATTGTGGTGGAAGATGACCCTGAAAATACTGGCAAAGCTTTGTATGGTACGGCATGGAAAGGGGAACTAGAATAAAGGACTGAAGGGGCCGCATTAGTGAGGTTGTTAGAGCAAGTTTCCTTGGAAACTTGGACTGTGGTGTCTTTCTGATATATGGTTTATTCACACACATATACAACCTGAGCCGAAGATGGAGAGGCTCACAGCATTAACGTCCCAGCAGGTCTTGCTTCTTCCAGTTACAGCCTTCGAATCAAGAAGAAATCAGGCATGGCTCTCTCTCTCTGTGACTTCTGCCAACTTCCAGCCCAGCTCTCTCACACAACTCTGACCTTTTCCTTTCTCATTCCCAGCCAGGCGAGGGAGGAGGCCCACCCTCATTTGCCCTCTGGCACAGAGCAACCACAAGGTACATAGGTGGCAACTATGACCCTTGCTTGGTTAATTCAACAATGGAATCCTCCATTCACCCTTGCAGACTAGCTCCCAAACTCACAAGGCTGAGGGACTTGGCAAGACCAAGGCTGTTTCAAAACCAGTTTTTAGGTGCATGTAGCTTTGTGTTCTATAGCTTTTAGCCCAATATTGATTGATGGGGAATGGAGGCTTATTTTGGGATGGTTTGTGGTGCACAGCCCTGTCTTGCTCCCCCTGGCGACTCATTGACTGAGCTTGTTGAGGGCTGGAATATCCAGCTCCTGGCAGCCATTGATGAGATCGCACCTAGGCGCCCTCTGCGACCCCACAGAAACTGGGCTCCCTGGTTTACCGAGGAGCTTCGGAAAATGAAGCGGGACCTCAGACGGCTAGAGCGAGTATGGCGGGGTGCCCGTGATGGAGCTTCAAGAACATCTTATAGGGTTTTTATGAAAACCTACGAGATGGCAGTGAAGGCCGCTAAGAAGTCCTACTTCTCGGCCTCCATTGCCTCCGCTAGCTCTCGCCCGGCGCAATTATTTAGTATAATTCGGTCTTTAACGTCCCTCGAAGGACAGCCAAATTTAAATAACAATTCGACACACAGCTGCGAGGCATTTGCGAGCTCTTTTGCGGAGAAGGTCCTGTTGCTCCGCCATGACCTCCCTGCCAATTTGGATACAATGAAGGAACTGGAGGCCCCTCGACTGTCCTCGGGTCCAGTATTGGACCACTTTGACCGGATATCCCCAGCCGATGTGGACAGACTCCTCCAAGCTGGAAAGCCCACCACTTGTCCTCTTGACCCGTGCCCGTCCTGGCTGATTAGAGCGTGTCCAGACGAGGTGCGGGCCCCCCTGGGTGATATCATCAATTTGTCCCTTGGCACTGGGATATTCCCAGGGGAACTGAAGGAGGCAGTGGTGCGTCCGCTCTTAAAGAAAACATCATTAGATCCTTTAGATCTATCCAATTACCGCCCGGTTTCGAATCTTCCATTCCTGGGTAAGGTGATTGAGAGAGCGGTTGCTGAACAGCTTGGTAGGTTTCTGGATGAAACATCTGCTCTCGACCCATTCCAGTCCGGCTTCCGCGCTGGCCATGGGACCGAGACAGCTTTGGTCGCCCTAACAGATGATCTCCGCAGGCAGCTGGATCGAGGCGGGTCGGGGCTGCTGATTCTTCTAGACCTGTCAGCAGCCTTCGACATGGTCCATCACGAACTCCTGGACCGCCGCCTTGCCGACGTGGGGATCCAGGGCACAGTCCTTCAATGGCTGCGCTCGTTTCTCTCCGGTCGGGGACAGAGGGTGGCGCTTGGGGGGGAATTGTCATCGCGCCACTCCTTGGTGTGTGGAGTGCCTCAGGGTGCGATTCTCTCCCCGATGCTTTTTAACATCTTTATGCGCCCCCTCGCCCAGCTTGTCCGGAGTTTTGGGCTGGGCTGCCATCAGTATGCTGATGACACCCAACTCTATTTGTTGATGGATGGCCATCCTGACTCGGCCCCAGATACACTGACCAGATGTCTGGAAGCTGTGGCTGGATGGTTACGTGGGAGCCGGTTGAAGTTAAATCCTTCGAAGACAGAGGTCCTCTGGCTGGGACGGAGCGATATGGGATTGAGGGGGCAACTCCCATCTCTTGCGGGGGTGCAATTAGTGCCAGCATCATCCGTGAAGAGTTTGGGTGTAATCTTCGATACCTCCCTCTCTATGGAGGCGCAGATTACAGCTATAACAAAGGTGGCATTTTTTCATCTCCGCCAAGCTAAGCAGTTGGCTCCTTATCTCTCTCGCCCTGACCTAGCCACTGTGATCCATGCGACGGTCACCTCCAGACTGGATTATTGTAACTCGCTCTACGTGGGGCTGCCCTTGAGACTGACCCAGAAACTCCAGCGGGTGCAGAATGCCGCGGCGAGACTCCTTACGGGGTCTTCGCTGCGAGATCATATCCATCCGGTGCTGTACCAGCTGCACTGGCTCCCGGTGGAGTACAGGATCAGGTTTAAGGTGCTGGTTTTAACCTTTAAAGCCCTATACGGCCTAGGACCCTCGTACCTACGGGACCGCCTCTCCTGGTATGTCCCACAGAGAAATTTACGGTCTGCAAATAAAAACACCCTAAAGATCCCAGGCCTCAGAGAGGTTAGGCTGGCCTCAACTAGAGCCAGGGCCTTCTCGGCCGCGGCTCCAATCTGGTGGAACGCTCTGTCACACGAGACTAGGGCCCTGCAGGACCTGACATCCTTCCGCAGGGCCTGCAAGACAGAGCTGTTCCACCAGGCCTTTTGTCAGGGCGCAGCCTGACCCCCTCCTCTGGCAATCTGCACAAAATTTTGCTTGATGGTTGCCATTAATTTGATTTTAATTTGATTTAATTAATTTTATAATGAATGTTTTAGAATGTTGAGCTATTTTGATTGTTGTTAGCCGCCCTGAGCCCAGCTTCGGCTGGGGAGGGCGGGATATAAATAAAATTTATTATTATTATTATTATTATTGTCTTGTCCTCTTGTGTATTTGTGTGTGTGTATTTTTCCAAGGGCTTTTTGCTTGTTCACCGGGATCCTTCAGAAGGAAGAGACAAAAGAGGAGTAGTAACATTTTCCTGCAGGTACCATCTTATCAGGGGTCCCTTCTCTGCTATCTTTTCAATGCCTACTTCCTCTTCCTCTTTCAATAAGCCTTCTAAGGAGAGATTTTTCTTAGTCTGCTTCTGTGTAGGAACTGTTTTTGGATGTTTTGGTTGTTTAACTGTTGTGTGTTTGCTGCCCTGGACTCCTTTGGGAGGAAGGGTGGGATATAAGGATGCCGAGTAGTGCCTCCTGCCCATACCTGAAGGTTTTGTGGAGGCGCCATAGCCTCAGTGTGTCAGCACCTGCATTGCATGCAGAAGGTCCCAGGTGCAGTCCCTAGCACCTGCAGTTAGAAGCTCAATGTAGGTAGGAGCCTCTCTCTGCCCAAGACCTTGGAGAGCTTCTGCCACTCAGGGTGGAAGTGGGCAATACTGGGCTAAATGGATCAATCAGGTTTAGGATCAGGGACTTCCTTCTCTTAAATGAGCTACCTTCCCAGGTGGATGAGCCCCACTGCTCGTCACTTCCCTCTACAGCACGGGCAGAAACCACCTTCTTGACTGTTGGACCCCCTAGTGGTCTCATCTGCTCAATTGTCCGGAGCCTGGCTGTCAGGGCTGATTCAGCTGCAGTTCAGCAGCAAAACTCAGAGATGAGCAGTAAGGTGGACTCTTTCTTCAGAGAGACAAAACCCGAGAGAGAAACTCCACAGGCAGGACTAGCCCCAGTTGCCAGAACGGAGGATATTAGCCTCCTCCTAAGGTAGGGCTATCAGACATCAACAGATTCTGGGTCTTCCTTTAAGAAGCTCAACAATTTGGGGGTCTTCCTAAAAATAGCTCCACAGCTTTCGGGGTGTCTTGGTTTCTACTTTTAGAAATATGGCATCCCTAGCCTAAGGCTCCTCCCCAGTCGGCTGACTTCCCAACAGTCGTGGAGGGGCTCTCTGTGCCTTTTGTTCTGCTCCATGTAATGCCTCCCTTGTTCCTGGGGACAGAGGAGGAGGGGAGAAGGGAACAGTGGACATGGCAGGTGCCTGGGGATCTGTTGCAGCCTCAGCCGCCGCCACCTCCTCCTCCTCCTCAGCTGCCTCAGTCTCCCTTAAACCTGTTGCTTGTTTAGCCTCCAAGCCATCTGCTCCCCCTTCTTCTTCTTCTTCTGACCTGTCTCCTGCATCCCACCAGCAGTCTCCTGGCTTGGAGCCTTCCCACTTTGATGCTTCCCTGGGGGGGTTCCCTGGCTGTAGCCTCCCACCATTCCTCCTCCTCTAGCCAGTACCCGACACTAGCTTTGCATGCAGGGGAAGCCCCTAACTCACTGAGGGTTTGAGACCCATCAACTCCCCTCACCTGGTTAGCCTGCCAGTTGAAGCCATTCCTGGGGTGTGGCTGCTGCTGCAGGCTGACAGTTTCTAAGAGCCGCAGGTGAGAGCTGTAGTGACCAAAGGTGGACAAACTACCCCAGAAGGAGCACAATGTGCCCCCCACCAGAGGTACTACCCCTCCCCTCGCACCCTTGAGTCGTGAAGGACAGAGAGTGGAGAGTTGAATGTGTGTAGAAACCAGCCTCCCTTAGGAAACCAAAGTTTACATTCATCACTCCACCCACTTTCACCTGTGGCCCCTCCCACCACAGGCACACGGCCCCTGGAAGGCTTCCCAGAGGAGAATATGGCCCTTAAGACTGAAAAAGAGTGCCCAACTCCGAACTAGTGACAAACTGCCATTGATGGCTCCAGCTGGATGTTGAAATCTCCCTCTAAGCTCCTTCTCAGATCCATGTTCCCTTTCAACAACTGGCTTCCTCCTGCAGGTCAGACAGTCCCCTCAGTTCAAGGACCCATTGTTTCTCCATGTGCATTTTCAGCAGCCTCCCATGTGACTGCCAGTGATATCATTTTTCCCAGCCTCAGATTTTGCCCCACCCCCGGCAGCCTAAAATTCTCATTAGCTTATATCTTCAAAGGAAATAAGACATCTCCAGCTGAGCAAGACCTCCATGTGGCTGGGGTATTCTGGGGCTTCTGTACCTTGAACTAATAATTTCTTGTTTGCATGTTCTACCCCAGCTGCTGCTCCCTGTTCAGTTCAACTGGGGGATTAATTATGCCTTGTCATTTGATTCATCAGGGTCTGTTCCATACATGCCGGGTGGATAAAACGACTAATTCATGTCATGTCTAACTGGTTTGAGCGAAAGGCTTCTCAGAAGCTAGGGCATGTCATAAAAGACAGTAATGTACAAAAGCGGGTGGAGGGTGGACATTAAAATCAGTCCAAAGAATTCAAATGTCTGGGTGCTCAAGAAATGTTTAAATGATAGCACAGAGCTGTTGGCATAGAAAAGGTCTTCAAGAGATGCCTGAAAGTCAGCATTTCATTCCAGATCAGCCTTCTCACGGGTTCAGTCACTTGTGCAGACAGCTCAACTTCTGCAACCAATGACCTCCTGCAGAGTGTAGCCACAAAAGAGAGTTTTGGGAGGACTGGAGGACAGGCTTGCAGTTCATTCAGGGCAGAAGCAACGGGAGAAGGGCCATAGCTTAGTGGTAAAGCAGCTGCTTACATGCAGAAGCTCTCCGGTTCAATCTGTTGTATCTCCAGCTAGAATGTCCTCTGTCTGAAACCCTGGAGAGTTTTTGCCATCCATTGTGGACAAGACTGAGCTAGATAGAGCCATAGTGGGACTCAGTATAAGGCAGCCTCCTATTGTCCCAGCAACAAGCCTTTGCCACGCACAGAGGACTCCTTTCAGACATGAAATAAATAAAGCTGCCCTGGAAAGGGATGCTGAACATGAGTCACAATTAGAAAGCCCTGGGACAACGAAACACTCGGACACAGTGCCTTTAAAGCACGGACCTGGGCCTAGGAAGCATGGGGCGCCAGGTACCTGTGGCTGAGCCTTGAGAGACTGCTGTCCAAGGTGCTGAAGGGATTGAATACAAAGATGCAACTGTTAGCATGTCAAGGGGCATGATGGTGCTTTGAATGCCTAAAGCAGATGCGGCCTAACTTGCACAGTTGCAGAATGAAATGAACTGAGCTGGAAGAAGCAGGGCTACATGGGATGTAGAACGCTATACAGGAAATGGCTCGGGGTGGCCCACTTTGAGAGGCACATGATGCAAAAAGCGGCAGTTCCAACCCATTCATGGGAAAGAGAGCTCTGAAATCCTGGAGAGCAGCTGCTGGCTGTGGCAGACCATACAGAACTAGATGGCCCAGTGGTCTCACTGGGTTTTCAAGCCAGAACACAGCTTCAGCGCCCCCAGAACAAACCAATTTTTAATCCCCCAAACTCTTACTAATCAGAGTTTCCTTTTTAAAGCGACATTAGTTCAAAGCATTGGCTAGGGGCTTTTCAATGTTCAAAGGCACTTCGGATGCCTTGACTTGCAATCCTTACAACAACCCTGCAGAGCAGTTCAGTGTTATCTCGAGTTGCAGAATAGCGAGGCGCGATGCCGAGGCGGACGCAGGGTGGCCCACCTAAGGAGTTCATGGTAGGGGGGCCTAATGAGGCCAAACTCTTATTTCCGCTGTGTCTTGGCTCTGTGCTCACAAGTGTTCTAGTGACTTTCAGGTAACTTGGAAAGCATGGTAATGATGTCTTGGTTCTGAAGAATGCAATTTCCCCCAGTCTGACTTCGTTATCCTGGTGATGATTCAGCTAGATGTTGTACACGCTGACCATATTCCAGAAGGGGTTTGTTGTCTTGGCCTTGCTTTGGCTTACTGAGATCTGTCTTCTCCCTATAGGTGCTCATTCTAAAATGGGTAATTGTAACGTTTGACTTCATTGATCAGAAGGAAAATATGAATGCTCTCTGTGGTTTCTTCTTCCGCTTCTTACAATATGAGAAATTGGTAAGATAAAAAGGAATGTGTTATTTTGAAGGAACTCGCTTTTTTTCTGACATTAACCCAAATCAAACAATAAAGAGTACTTTCCGACCACACAACAGGACACCATGTGAAAAGTGGGGCCTTACAAAAACCTCTCCCATTTCCTTCCTTTTCCTGTCTTGTTCCTTCCCAATGGGCGCCGGTCGCAGCACCCCCCGGGTGCACGGCATGTTCAGGCAGGCAGGCAGGCAGGCAGGCAGCTATCGGATGTCGATCCCGCCCGTTCCTCCCTCCACCCCCCTCAAAGACAGCCGCGCAGGCAGCTATCCGATGGAGGGAGGGGGGGAATCCTGTTCTGCATAGCTATCAATTCGGGTGTGATAGTCTTATGTTTGCATAACCATGGCAGGGACCATGGCAGGGAGAGAAAGGGTTAACCTCATCCACATCCCTCAGCAAGGTTGCTTTGTACATATTTAGAACACTACAAATGTGAATTGCACATGTCTCCTTTGGCTAGCAGGATGCCTCCTCAATACCCTGCCAAGCAGAGAGCAGCAAGGGGTCAGCTGCAAGGGGGTGGGGACTGGTGGCCAGTGTTATAAGGAAAAAATGGCCCCTTTTCCCTTCTGGGGTACCTCAGAGCCCATATAGAGTCCTTTGGTAGGTTCTCTGTCAGTAGGAGAAAATAACAGAGGCCAACCAGAGAACATTGAGAAGCAAAGCAGCTAGTAAGCCAGATCTTTATTAACTGGTGCTCACCCCCCCACCCCCACACAGAAGGGAGGAGGAGACCCCGAACCAAGTCCTTATATAGACATTTGAAATTGCCCACCCTGGAGCCCAAGACCACCCCTCCATACATCATACATACATCACAGAAGGGGCGGCCTACAACAGACTCCTGTCTGCCAGGAAACCTCTTGATGGGTTTACCTGGCTGTTCATGGGTTTACCTGCATATTCTTTTGTGATGAGAACTACTTACGGTATTTACGGTATGTATGTGTTTATATCTTAGACCTTCTAATTCTCCTAGCACCAGGAATTGACCAGATGGTGCAGGATGCCCCCCCCCAAGTATCTGTTGCAAGCAGATTTAGGAGTGGGGGGTGGAAGCACCTACTGGTGGGGAGCACACTTCTTCTGGGGATGCTTCCTCCTCCTCCTCCTCCTCCTCCCACTTCTCCCTGGGGCCTCAAGATGAGAAGTCAGGCTGGAAGTCTCCTCGGAGAAGACAAAGGAGCAAGCATGGCTGCCTTTCCTCTTCTCCAGACCAGTTAGTTGGACGAGAAACCTTTCCCGTCCCAGTTCTGCAGTGGTTTTCAAGCAGTGTGCTGTGGCAGCTGGGGTGCCTTGAATGATGGTCAGGGGTGCCGCGGGAGACACTGGCCTCTGTCCCTCTTCCCTTCCCTCCCTCCTCGGATGCCATCTCTGCCTCCCCAAGGCTTGTCCAGCTGTTCTCCCCCAGAGAATGGTGCCTCTGGGGCTGGCCAGGGGGTGTGGGCTGCCAGGAGCTGAGGCGGCCTCAGAGGAAGCAAGCCAACTGGCGAGGGGCCCTTGCTGTTGGGAATGGACAGGCAAGTCCCAGGCCCCTGGGGGGCAGCGGGGGCAGCTCAGAGACCAAGAGGAGGACTCCTAAGGAGAGGGGAGAGAAGAGGAGGCTGAGAGAGCACTCCGCAAGGCAGGCTGTTGGAGAAAGGGGGAAGGGAGGCAAGCTGGGCAAGCAAGGGGGGACCTAACTGGTCTCCTGAGCCCCACAGGGGTGCCGCAGAAAGAAGGGAGTTGGTCCAGGGAGCCGTGGACCCAAAAAGGTTGAAAACCTCTGTACTTTTCTTTCCTCCAGTCAATTACTTTCCTATTATAGCAAGGCCACTGGACCCAAGAAGTCAGTAGAATATCCATCTCCTCTCTTTGTCGCCGCCTGGAGATTTGGAGGAAAGAGAGAGGGGAAATTCTGGCCTATCAAGCAGACCTGGACAAGGAAAGCAAAGACCTCCTTGGAAGTGTCCCTATTGTTACTAGTGAGGGAACAAGCACTTCAAGAAACACGTCCGGACTGAGGAGGGATGGGGAAATCTGCCCATTTCAACTTCTCCCCATTTCTCCTTTTCCCATATCGGTTTGCTATTTATTTATTATTCTGAAAATGAATCAAATGCTAGGGTGGCTACTTTCTCGTATAAATAGTTTGATACGTGCTTTACCCTCATAAATTCATTTTTTGTGAACACTACCTGGCTGGGTCAACCTTGAGAAATTCAGAGGTGTTAATTTCAAAAGATTGCTGTTTTGGTCTCCATATTTTCCCAAGAATTGTGAATTAGGTAAGTCCACCTTTGAATGCAGCTAAATGGAGTTTATTTCCCATTGTTGTTTATTATGTGAAAAGCAGTCAAGGAGAAGCCTGAGGACTTGTGAGCTGAGAGGGTGGAAGCAGTTCAATTCAAATCCTAATTCTCTTGCTGATGTTTTGAAGACTGACCATCTTCCTCACTCCGACCTCCTCAGAACCGGAGGCTGAAGACTGTGGAGAAGTTGAGACAACTGTGCCAGTTCCTGGAAGAAGAAGAAGAAGAAAAGCGTCTGCTGAATCATGTGGAAGAGGTGGGGAAGGAGATTGCAGGGAGAAGGGATGAGCAGCTGGTCAGACTCTGCAGGAAACTCTCCTCTCTTGAGAGGATCATCCAGGTGATGGAGGAAAAGGGTCAGCAGCCAGCGAGCGAACTGGTGCAGGTAAGACGGCTCCAGGAAAAGGCTGCCTCCCATCCTTTCTGTGGCCCTTTCATGTACGCAAGGAGTGTAGGGGCTCAGTTGACGGAGCCTCGAGTCAGCTTTGTAATGGACAGGAACACCCCAGAGACCTGGGATGCTGAACTCACCTGAAGGCCGACTAGAGATTCTTCAGTCTTCTTGAGGGAAGGGGAGGGGATTTTCTGCTCCTTGCTGATGATTTGCCTCCGAATGCCTTCCCACTGGGCAATGCTGCCTTCCTGCCCTGCCCTGGGCTTCGCCAAGGATGCAGTCGGGCCTCCTTCTGACATGAGCCAGTCTCTTGACCAGGCTTGTCTTCCCGTTCCCTCCACAACTTCTGGGTGGATCCCTTTCCCCATAGATCCTGATCGGCCCCAAATGGTGCTCGGTCACAGTGACCAAAGAGCAAGACAGAGGGACTCATCCAGACTGCGCCACCTTCTCCACTCACAATCCCATATGGCCAGACATACAAGTGCTTCTGAACGCCCTCTTTAAGGAGGCTGAGAAGGCTGACATACTGGCAAAGGCAGGAGAAGCCCTATTACGGAATGATTACCAGATGTCCCCGTCTCCCGGGGACAGTCCCTGGATTTACAAATCTGTCCCCAACAAAATCCGTCCCCGGAATGTCCCCGGATTTCATATAAGGCCCCCAGATTTATATTTTAAGTGTTGTAGATTTATTAGTAGGGAAGGAATGTTGTGTGATTGGTTCAACAGCACAAGACACATCATATGGGGACTTCCGGCGAGGCAAAATGGCGGGTGCCAGGGCAATGAGCAGCTCCTGAAGCCAGCCAGAGCCAAGTGCACTACCAGGCTGGCTCCGGGCTACTGAGACTGCCGCTACCGCTGCCACTGCCGAGGGGGAACCAGGGATGCCCGGCGCGTCAACTGGGGGAACCGCTGACACACACACCCCAGGACCCAAATCGAGGCGGGAGTGAGAGTGCCCGGCCACATGGCCGACTGCCCAGCGGCGCTCCAGGGCCAGTAAAAACCCCGGAGCCAACCCAAGGAGATGGAGGAAAGGAGAAGGAAGAGAGAGAAAGAGGAAGGAGAAAAAAGAGGGGAGCCCCGACCTTGTGGTCGCTGAGGAAGAGAGGTAGGAGAGCAACAGGAAGGCAAGGACACGGGGCCGAGCCCAGGCCCGACCCGAGCCTACTTCACGGCAGATAGCACTCCAAGAGATCAGACTGGGGCCCAGAGGAAGGCCACGCGACAGAGGAGACCCAGAAGAGAAGGTATTACTTCTTATTTTTTAAAAAAATAATTTTTAAAAAATAACATTTTTTTCTCTTTTGAAAAAAAAAGTGTCCACAGATTCTTTGAAAAAAATCTGGTAACCTTACCTTAAATCCTAACCTTCTAATTCCAAGTCTCTTCTTTCTCAATATCCCCCATTTAAAATGCAAGCTTTCCTTTGCATCTCACAGAACTTTAAATGTAATTCGTGGTTTTTTTCACCTGTCTGCCAAACGTAGGTCGTTTTGCCATCCTTTAAATGGGAAATCAGTAGTCAAGCCATACTTTTTGGTAAAACGTTCATCTGGATCCCGGAAGTCCTACCTGAGAAGAACAATGGGAGTGTCCGCTAGTGCCAGCCGCTTCTCCTTCTGCAAGCAGCGCCACCCGAATTCCCACCTGGGATGAGCCACTTGGCACACTAAACTGAGCTGCCGGAGAAAGACTGGGGTGGGCGGCAAGTGGGAGGGGGAAGTTGTGCGCTTCTGTCCCTTGAGAAAAGTGCTGCTCCTCCCCGGAGGCAGCCTGCTTGCAGAGAAGGGGGCTGGGCTGCCTCAAAGCCCATCAAGGCCAGAGGCTGCTAGCATGACTCATCCCAGCTTTCTCATCTGAGGGGAAAGGGTGCGCGGTCTTAAATGCTGGCCTTGGCAACTTGGCTGAGCTTCCTTGGGCCAGTCCTTGGGCCAGTCCTTGGGCCAGCTTAGCCTCCCTCACAGAGGGTTGTTCTGAAGATACACTCAGGAAAACACCCGAGGCATGAAGAAGAAGAACGAGGAGAGTGGGGTCTGGAAAGGGGGGTGGGGAGCGCTCCCACCCCAGCCGCTCCAGGATGGGAAGTGCGTTCCAGGGGAAGCGGGATTCAGGCGGAGGAGGACGTCGGGTTGGGTGGGGGTTGCCAGGAGCAGCACAGTGTCCCTTGAACCCCCGGCTTCCACTCTCCAGGCAGGCGCCCAACGTGGCCAGCTGGCAAGGGCTCTTTCTTACTCCAGCCTTGGCGTGCAGATCCCGGGTTCAGCCCCAGATCTCTGGAGCGGAAAGGCTCTTGGGCGTGAATATGAAAGGCAGCTTCTGTCAGAATAGGTCATACTGAGCCAGTACAGATGAACATGACTATTGGTTCGCTTCCTCGGCATCCCAGAACTGTGAAGGTTGCCTCAACTGTTGAGCAGCACAGCTAAGGAAGAAGGAGTGGGGTTCTCCGGGGGGAGCATAGCTCCCATTCCCTTCCAAACGCACAGACAGGACTTCCGGGTCAGTGCCATCGCTAATGGTGGATTCCCTCTGAGTCTCGGAGGGATCGGCTCCGTGGGATCGGGTCTTACCGCTGCGGCAAAGCGGGGACCCTTTTAAAATCACAGGCGAAGGAAGCCTGTGAACGTGGGGACTCGGCGGGCACCATTTGCGCCCCCCCAAGTTGCGAAGGGACCCTTTTTAAGGGCTCCAGAGCGGGACGGGGTGAGCGGCGCGGTGCTGAGAGTCGACTGCTTCTTCCACGGAGTGAAGCCGCACAGCCGTTGATGGAGAGCGTTGACTTTTTCCTGGGACAATTGGACTTTGAAAAACAACTACCCGTGAGTAGGATTAAGTTAAATTGGATTTAAAATGAGAAAAAAACAGCTAATTCGGCACCGAAGCGGGAAGGTATAACCAGGAAGTCTGCCTTCCTTTCTTGTAAACAGATCAAAGCAAAGAGAATGTAAAGCGGAAACATAGAAAGACGTTTGGTAAAAAGACCTAAATCTTAACATCTGGAAAGTGGTCTCCCCTCCGGATTGCAGGAGAGGAGGGGGGAAGGTTTGAGTAGTATTTACCTGCAAAAAAAGGGGGGGAAGGAAGCTAAAATCTGCTGCTTAAAACCTGGGAACGGACTGCCCCCAGATAAGGAATGCCGTTCAGCGGAAAGCCTATCGGTAAACAGAGGATTTTTTTACAGCTAACTCTGCAGAAGATACAGTGTTTCTGGACTTCTCCTGGTTTTAAAGTAACTGTTTAGGTGTACTGAAACTGTTGTTTTTAAGTGAATTGGGGGACTTATAAAAACCATCTTTGCTCTTAAAAGTTGCAAGTTTTGGCTGTTACTGTGTCCCCCTAGAGGAGGCTGGACGTTGTTACAATAACAACTGGGCTAGAGGAGAATTCCATTCCAAAACAAACTTTCAACTGTGGGAGCGACCTTGAATTCTCATGAGAGTGTTATGGCAGAAGGGAAAGAAAAGATAGAGCTGGCGCAGGAAAAAACTACCAGGTCTGGCAGACACTATCGGATAGATACTGCGCAGCAGAGAAGGGCTTCTACATCTGGAGCATCTGGAACATCAGGGGCCGTACTCCCACAGGTCAAATCAAAAGTTATGTCGTCCGAAGACGTTTTGGCACATGCACTTGGAAAAATTAATGAATCTTTGGAAAATTTAGCTAAGCAGGTAGCTGAGACAAATAAACAAGTAGCTGAAGCATCAGGTAAAATTGATCTGAACACCACAAGTATCAATAATTTGGGACAGAAGGTGAATTCCAACACAGAGTCTATTGAAAAATTATTACAGGAATCTGTTTCGACCCGTAAGATAGCCGAAGAAGCAAAAGATATCGCAACTGCCATTCAAGAGAAGATACCACCAGTGTATAAGAAATTGGAGGACCACGATTTGGCCTTCTCAACCCAATTGAGATTAGAAACTGTTTCCAGAGGTACTTTAAACAATTATACATGCAAGGGCCACAGAAAGAAATGGACATAGACCGATTTTTGAAGACAAATGGATTACAAAAAATCTCTCAAGAAAGTAAATTAATGTTGAACTATAAAATATCTGAACAGGAAGTGGAAGGTGCCATTCAAAATATGTAACTGGGTAAATCTCCAGGACCGGATGGGCTGACTTCTAGATATTACAGATCCTTGAAAGAGTGGTTATTGCAACCTTTAAAGGAAGTCTGCAACGAAATTTTGGAAGGGAAAAGGGCACCAGAGTCGTGGAAAGAACCATACATTACACTTATACCTAAAACAGAGACTGAAAAGACTCAGCTTAAGAACTACCGCCCTATATCGTTACTTAATGTGGATTACAAAATCTTTGCAGACATTTTGGCCAAGAGATTGAAAAAAGTTTTGATGGAAGAGATTCATAAAGACCAAGCGGACTTTCTCCCGGGAAGACACTTGTCTGATAATTTGAGGAATATAATTGATATTTTGGAAAAACTAGAAGTGAATATAAACACTAAAGCAGTTCTGACATTTGTGGATGCGGAGAAAGCTTTTGACAATATCTCTTGGAGTTTCATGAAGAAGAACCTACAGGGGATGGGGGTAGGCTAAGGTTTTGAAAATGGTATAGGTACAATATACTCTGAACAAAAGGCTAAACTAATTGTAAATAATGTGGTGACAGAAGAATTTAAGATAGAAAAAGGGACACGACAGGGGTGCCCAATCTCCCCACTGCTTTTTATATCGGTCCTGGAGGTTCTGCTGAATATGATTAGAAGGTTGGTTAAAGGTATACAGGTCGGAGCTAAACAGTACAAACTGAGAGCATTTGCAGATGACTTAGTACTGACGTTATAGGAGCCAGAATCTAGTACTAAAAGGGTTTTAGAATTAATTCAAGAATTTGGTCAAGTGGCAGGATTTAAACTGAACAAGCTAAAAACTAAGGTTTTAGAGAAAAATTTAACACCGATTGAAAGAGAGAGGTTTCAGAATGAGACAGGTTTGACTGTGGTTAAGAAAGTGAAATACTTGGGGATTAATATGACAGCAAAAAATGGGAATTTATTTAAAGACAACTATGAAAAATGCTGGGCCGAAGTGAAAAAAGATTTAGAAATTTGGTCAAACCTGAAGCTTTCACTGTTGGGTCGTATTGCTGTGATAAAAATGAATGTATTGCCTAGAATATTGTTTTTGTTTCAGACATTGCAAATTGTGGACAAGATGGACTGTTTCAAGAAGTGGCAGAGAGATATTTCTAGATTTGTCTAGCAGGGCAAGAAGCCCAGAATAAAATTTAAGATATTAACTGATGCAAAGGAAAGAGGTGGATTCGCCCTGCCAGACTTTAAACTTTAGTATGAATCAGCAGCTTTTTGCTGGTTGAAAGAATGGCTACTTCTTGAAAATACAGAAATTTTGGATTTAGAAGGTTTTAACAACGTATTTGGATGGCATGCATATTTATGGTATGATAAGGTCAAAGCACACAAAGCATTCAAAAATCATATTGTCAGGAAAGCATTGTTTAATGTTTGGATAAGATACAAGGATTTATTGAAAAATAAAACCCCAAGGTGGTTGTCACCGATGGAAGCGAAAGCTTTGAAAAGGCTCAATATGGAGGCCAAATGGCCGAAATACTGGGAAATTTTGGAACAAGAAGGAGACAAATTGAAATTGCAGAGTTTCAAGAAATTAAAAAACAAAGTGAGAGATTGGCTTCATTATTATCAGATAATGGAGGCATATAACTTGGATAAGAAAATTGGCTTCCAGGTGGAAAACTCAAAACTAGAAACAAAACTGTTAGAACCCAAAATTAAGAATTTGTCAAGAATGTATAACTTGCTGTTGAAATGGAATACTCAGGATGAAACGGTGAAATCTGCTATGATTAAATGGGCACAAGATGTTGGGCATAATATTATGTTTGCTGACTGGGAACAGTTATGGACCACAGGTATGAAGTTTACGGCATGTAATGCTTTAAGAGAGACTATTATGAAAATGATATACAGGTGGTACATGACCCCAGTCAAGCTTGCAAAAATCTATAACTTGCCCGATAATAAATGTTGGAAATGTAAAGAAACTGAAGGTACATTCTTTCACCTTTGGTGGACGTGCCCAAGGATTAAGGCTTTCTGGGAAATGATATATAATGAACTGAAAAAGGTATTTAAATATACCTTCTTGGGACTTCCGGAGGCGGCGCGAAACTGTAATGGCGGTCCTCTTCGTTCTCTGAAGAGGGGCTCCGCGGAAAAGGGTCACACGCTGCGGCATAGCGGTGACCCATTAAGAGAGACCACGGGTAGAGTGAGCCCGTGGCCGTGGGACTCGGCGGGCACCAGAAGCTACCCCAAAATCACAGAAGGGACCCCGTAAGGAGATCCGGAGTGAGAGAGGGGGAGCGGTGCTGTGAGTTCATCGCTCTTTCCGCGGATGTGAAGCCGCGCGGCTGTTGCAGATGAGCGCTGACCTTTCTTCCTAAAAACCAACATCAAGCTGCAATCAACATACCCGTGAGTAAGGGGCTAAAAATTGGCAAACAATTTGTTGAATTTGACTGAAACCGGGAGACGAAAAAAGGGAAGTCCGCCTCCCGGCATTGCTGGCAAGATCAAAGCAAAGACTCAAGAAACGGAAAGCGCTTAAAAAGAGACTGTGGAAGTTTTAGCTCCCGTGCGCTTTCGGAGCTGTTCTTTTCTAGATAGAAAATAGAGATGGTTATTGAATAAAAGGGACTTTAAGTATTAAATTGGGACTTTCCTCCTATCTTTTCTGGGACTATAAATTTCAAAGAGCCAGATCGTCGGGCTGCCGGGGAGGAGATACTTTGTTAAACTGCGGATACAGTTACTGAAACCTATTGGGACTAAATGATACTTTTGAGCAGAAAAGGCTGGATGTGATATTGTTACAGGCACCCTCTATGAAGCTTTGTTGAACTTTTAAAAGTGCTCTGGGGGACTTTTGGTCTGTGAAGGGACTTTTGGATTTTCAGAACTGAGTGAAATTGGAACTTTAATGGCGGAAAACTTACTTCTTTGTCTTTGAAACTTGGTGGCACTCCCCCTATAGGGCTTTGGGATTATAAAAACCTGGGAACTGATTTTTGTTTTGACTTTTTCTTCACTGGCTGTTTATAACTGGATCTGTCTTTCCCATGGAACAATAGACAATCTGACCTTGAACACTGACAGATGTGTAATGAGTGGTGCAGGGAGAACAAGAGCGTCTAAAGCCAAGGAAACTAAAGAGGCTAAGGAAAAAGAAAAGGAAAAAAAACCAGCTCAACTTGTACAAACAACTTTGACCCAAGGACGTCGATCGTCGGTTCCAACTGTGCTGGTGGCACAAAAGGTGGAAGCTGAAACAACTGAGAAGCCCACTGAGGAAGATATGGCAACAGGTGGATCAGATGTAGTTTTGAAACAAATATTGGAACAATTGGCAAAGCTAAATCAAAAGGTGGACGACCAGTCTTTGAAAATAGATAAGGCGACATCCTCAATTCAAAAATTGACTGAACAAGTTTCCCAGCACACACAAGCAATAGGGAATCTGCAAGGAGCAACAGCTGAAAATCGTGAATTAGCTGGGGAAGCCATTCAGAAAGTGGGAGTTTTACAGAAGGAGGTTGAAGAGATAAAAGGAGAAGTTAAGCCTCTACATAAACAGGTGAGTGAACAACAAGCTTACCTGTCAATGGTGGAATTGAAAAACCGCGAGACCAACGTCAAATTGAGAGGCATCCCAGAACTTGAGCAAGGAGATCTGATTGGATATTTGACACAAGAATTTTCCAAGTTCTGGGGCATAGAGGAAGATACAGACTTCAAGATTGTGTCGGCTTTTAGACTGGGAAGATTGGTAAGGAAGGACAGATCTAGAGACTGTCTGATAATTCTAAGATCAAAGGAAGAGAGAGATAAGATCCTAGGCCTTCATTTTAAAAAAGCAATTGAAATACAAGACAAAAGGGTGGAAATCTACAGAGATATCCCGAGACAGCTATTGGACCTTAGAGCCACCTACACAGAACTGGCAAAACTGCTGAGACACAACGCAATACCCTATAGGTGGGAGTTCCCACAAGGACTATCTTTCACTTACAAAGAAAAGAAGGTAAGAATTAGAACACCTGAGGACAATCAAAGGTTTCTTCACGACCACGGGGAAGATCTTCAAAAAAGAGCCACTTGGCCACCACCTTTACCTACACCAGAACTGCCAGGAGGTGGGCCGGCGCCTATACCCTCGGGACCTGAGGAAAAGGAAGACACCCCACTTTAAGAGCAACATAAATAGAACAGGATGTCTCTGCAGCTACTTAGTTGGAATATAAATGGCGCGAATTCACCCGAAAAAAGAAGGAGGATATTTCACATCTTAAAAAAAGAACAATTGGACGTAATATGTCTTCAAGAAACACACGTGACTAGGCTCCATAGGAGAATATTAATCAATAAAAGACTAGGTCAAGAATTTATATCATCGGACAAAGTTAAAAAAAGAGGTGTGGTAATTTACGCAAAGGAGAACCTGTCACCAAAATTCTTATTTAAGGACGACTATGGAAGAATTTTAGCAATTGAAATTCAGACACAAGGTGAGAAAATCTTGATATTAGGAATTTATGCGCCAAATGACGGGAAATCAGAATTTTATAAGAAACTGCATGAGACAATGCTGGACTATTTGGACTATTCTAACATTATTGTGATGGGAGATATGAATGGGGTGGTGTCAACAAACATGGACAAATCCCAAAATCAAAATTTAACAACAGACGGCAGACTCCCTAAAACGTTTTTTGAAATGACAGACAATATGGACTTGATTGATATATGGAGGACAAAAAACCCCTTGGGTAAAGAAGGAACCTTCTTTTCTGAGGCCCATTTGTCATGGACACGAATCGACCAAATCTGGATATCTAGAGGGCTGGCACCTAAAACAAGAAAGGTGGAAATCTGCCCAAAAACCTGCTCCGACCATAATGCTTTGAAAATGGAACTGAGACTTACCCCAACCGGATCCTTCAGATGGAGAATGAATGACACCTTGTTAAGAGATCAAGAGATTGTTAAGAAGGCCCAAAAAACACTAAAGGACTATTTTGAAATAAATTTGAACACTACGGTTGAAAAAAGAATAATCTGGGACGCAAGCAAAGCAGTTATGAGAGGGTTTCTGATACAACAGAACACAATAAAGAGAAAATTTTGGAATGGAAAAAAGGAGAAGATCCTAGAGAAAATAAGCGAAGGAGAGAAAAAGCTGAGAACTAAACCAAAGTCAAAGGAGGTGCTGAGAGAAATTAAATTCCATCAGGCACAATATGCGAAATTGATCAATCAAGAGATAGAATGGAAAATTAAACAAATGAAGCAGAGATCGTTTGAATCAGCAAATAAATGTGGAAAGCTGCTAGCCTGGCAGCTGAAAAAAAGGCAAAAGCTAAATACGGTTACAAACTTAGAGATTCAAGGCAGAACAGTTCAGAAACCAGAAGAAATAAGGAAGTGCTTCCACAGATATTTTAAAGATCTTTATGCACAGGGGCCTCAGAAAGAGCTGGAAATAGACCAATTTTTAAAGACAAATGGACTATCTAAAATAAGTCAAGATAAAAGATCAACTCTAAACTGTAAAATAACTCAACAGGAAATTGAAGGTGCCATTCAGAACATGCAACTTGGCAAATCTCCAGGCCCAGACGGACTCACCTCCAAATATTATAGGACTTTGAAGGATTTTTTGATACAACCATTGTTGGAGGTTTGCAATCAGATTATGGAGGGGAAGAGAGCACCGGAAACGTGGAAGGTAGCATTCATCACATTGATACCCAAGTCAGAACTGGAAAAGACTCAGCTTAAGAATTACCGTCCCATCTCACTCCTGAATGTGGATTACAAAATATTTGCAGACATTTTAGCAAGTAGACTTAAAAAAGTACTAAATGAAGTAATTCACAGGGACCAAGCAGGCTTTCTTCCTGGTAGACACATGTCTGATAACACTAGGAACATTATCGATATATTGGAACTTTTGCGGATTAGGAACACAAGGGCGGTGTTAATCTTTATTGATGCGGAGAAAGCATTTGACAACATTTCTTGGATGTTTATGAAGAAAAACTTGGAAGGGATGGGTGTGGGGCGTGGGTTTGAAAATGGAATAGAGGCAATCTATTCAGAACAAAAAGCTAAACTGATAGTGAACAATGTGGTGTCGGAGGAACTCAAAATTGAAAAAGGGACACGACAGGGGTGCCCTCTATCTCCTCTTTTATTCATTTCTGTCCTGGAGGTGTTGCTGAATATGATTAGGGAGGACCGGTTGGTGCAGGGTATAGTGGTCGGAGCGAAACAGTACAAACTGAAAGCATTTGCAGATGACCTAGTCTTAACATTACAGGAGCCAGAATCTAGCACAAAAAGAGTTCTTGAACTGATCTCGGAGTTTGGTCGGGTGGCGGGATTTAAGCTAAACAAACAAAAAACCAAGGTTTTGACTAAAAACTTAACACCTATAGAGACGGAGGGGTACCAGAAAGAAACAGAATTAAGTGTGGTTAAAAAAGTGAAGTACCTGGGGGTATTTTTGTCCACCAAAAACCTGAATTTATTTAAGGATAATTATGAAAAATGCTGGTTGGAAATTAAAAAGGACTTGGAAATTTGGTCAAGATTGAAACTTACCTTGTCAGGTCGAATTGCAGCTATAAAGATGTGTGTTTTGCCGAAGATGTTATTTCTGTTTCAAACCCTACAGGTCGTGGACAGAGTGGAATGCTTTGGAAGATGGCAGAAGGATATATCTAGGTTTGTCTGGCAGGGCAAAAAGCCCCGAATAAAATTTAAAATACTAACTGACTCAAAGGAAAGAGGGGGGTTTGCCCTGCCGGACTTAAGGCTATATTACGAAGCTGCAGCCTTCTGCTGGTTAAAAGATTGGTTCTTGTTGGAGAACACTGATGTCCTAGATCTGGAAGGGTTTGATAACGCTTTTGGTTGGCATGCATATTTGTGGTATGACAAGGCGAAAGTGCATAAATTGTTTAAAAACCATATTGTCAGAAAATCAATTTTTGCCGTCTGGATGAAGTATAAGGATTTATTAGAAAACAAGACCCCGAGGTGGCTATCACCGGTGGAGGCCAAGGTTCTCAAAAAAAGGCCCAATATGGAGGCCTACTGGCCAAAATATTGGGAATTAATTGAAAGATCTGGAGATAACTGGAAACTACAGAGCCAGGATAAGCTAAAAAATAAGGTGCGAGATTGGCTACATTACGCTCAAATTCAAAAGGTCTTTAAAATGGACAAAAAAGTTGGTTTCCAGGTGGAGAAATCGAAACTGGAGACGGAGTTGCTAGAACCAAAAACTAAGGTACTTTCGAGAATGTATAACTTGCTACTTAAATGGAATACACAGGATGAGACAGTTAAATCTGCTATGATAAAATGGGCACAGGATGTAGGACATAACATTATGTCTGAGGACTGGGAAAGGTTATGGAACACCGGTATGAAATTTACGGCATGTAGTGCCTTGAAAGAAAACATTATGAAAATGGTATACCGGTGGTACATGACCCCAGTCAAGTTGGCTAAAATATACCACCTGTCTGATAACAAATGCTGGAAATGTAAAGAGGCAGAAGGGACATTCTTTCACCTCTGGTGGACCTGCCCGAAAGTAAAGGCCTTCTGGGAAATGATATACAACGAATTGAAAAAGGTATTTAAATATACCTTCCCCAAGAAACCGGAGGCTTTCCTTCTGGGCATGGTGGACCGGAAGGTCTCAAAGAAAGACAGAACTTTGTTTATGTATGCAACCACAGCAGCAAGAATACTTATTGCAAAGCACTGGAAGACGCAAGATTTACCCACACTGGAGGACTGGCAGGCGCAGTTGATGGACTATGTGGAGTTGGCAGAAATGACCGGCAGAATTCGAGATCTGAGCGAAGAAACAATTGAGGAGGACTGGAAAAAATTCAAGGACTATTTGCAAAAATACTATAAGTTGTTTGAATGTTAAGATTGTGCACGATTAGGAAACGTTATGCTTCCGCAACTTGATTAGGTAAATGATAAAGTAAGTGATGACAAAAAAAGGAGATAAATTCGAAACAAATATATTATGTTTATTATAAAAGTATTAAAATTAAATTACAAATTTTTGAAATTGGTAACATAATGAATCCAAAGGTATAATAAGTGGTGAAATAAGGTAATAAATTGCTGATACTGTTAGATTAAAGAATGCAATGCTGGGAGGATGTGAGGAGGTCCAATGGAAAGTAACTTCTTGAAAGATGATTTGAAGCATATTTAGTTCTTTCTTTTTCTCTATTTTTCTTTATTTCTGAAAACTGTTTCTTGCTTGTTGTTTTGTGATTGAACTTGTGAACCTTTGAAAAGAAACGCAATAAAAAATTTAAAATAAATAAATAAATATACCTTCTTGAAGAAACCAGAGGCCTTTCTTCTGGGCATCGTCGGCCAATTGGTGCCAAAGAAGGACAGAACTTTTTTTATGTACGCTACAACAGCAGCAAGAATACTCATCGCAAAGTATTGGAAGACACAAGATCTACCCACCTTGGAAGAATGGCAGATGAAGGTGATGGACTACATGAAATTGGCAGAAATGACCAGCAGAATCCGAGACCAGGGAGAAGAGTCGGTGGAAGAAGATTGGAAGAAATTTAAAGACTATCTACAGAAATATTGTAAAATTAATGAAAGATAGAATGATGTTAGATAGTAATTAAGGGGTTTCCAGCTGTAATGCCTTAAGAGAATATGAAAAAGGGTTATAAATGGGTTAAAATGTAATGGTAAGGATTTGCTGAACCAATAATTTGAAGTGGAATACAAAGGAGGGAGGTATGAGGAGGTCCGGGAAATAAGTTAAAGAAAAATAAGTGATAGAAAATATGTGTCTTTTTAAAAAAACTGTCTTTATTTTGTATTTTGTATTTTTTTATTTTTATTTTTTACTGTATTATTTTAAAAAACCTTAATAAATATTTTATGGGGGGGGGACCACACAGACAGGACAGTGTGGTGGCACCCAGAGAATAGTTGCAGCAGCCGGATGGCTGGCTGAAACACACACCATTGCACTGTTTTTGAATGGGATTCACTCTGAATCAGCCAGTTAGTGAACTTGGTATGAAGCATCTGATCAGGATCTGCATTGTAAAATGAGCTTAAAATATATATTTTAAAATATCTGTATCTCTTATGCCAGGCAGCATCTCTCATGCCAGGCAGTGAGTGCATCGGCAGATGTGCTCATCTTAAACAGGGCCCCTCTGACAGAGCCTCAGGGTTGCAAAAGGAAATTACAGGCTAGGAGCAAAAGGTCACACTGACCATACAAAATTACAGAATACAATTAAGCTATAAAAACACAATTATTATGCCTCCTATTAGAGACTTAAGCCAAAGGGTGAATTGAAGAAGTTGCTTTTAGAACAGCAGCTGTTTCAGCAGGAAAAGGGGGGCTGTAAACTAAGAGGCTTCTCTCTGAAGTTGATTCTGGAAACTACTGTTTTTATTAAATTCCTTCTCTTTGAAAAGGCCCTTTCCTTCTAAAAATCTATATATATTAATGTATAAATATATTGGCTTAAAAGTAATTACGCAAATTGTCAGAGCTGCTTCAAGATCCTAGCTCACAGAGGATCACGCTAGCCAGCGGTTACTTAGTAAAAGTCTTTATTGAATTACAGTTTCCATTCTCAAGCTGCTGCGTGCAACTCTACGTCTTATGGGTTAGACCGGCGAAGCTCCGTCTGAGTCTCCGCCCCCTGTACACCAGCTAAGTACCCTAGCCTTACTCCACCTTTTCCGCCTGACCGTTCTTCTCTGGGTCCCTCTGCCCCCCGTGGTCTCTTCCTTTCTGGACGCTTCTGACGCTGACCCCCCGGACCCTTCTGTCTCCTTGCGTCGGGCTTTAGGACCTGGCTCCCTTTCCGGGCTGCTTACTGCTCCACCTTCCTGTGTATTTGAACTTGGCGCGTGCGCCCAACCTTCCACTTGCCGCCTGACCGTTTCCTCGCTCCCCGATGGAGGTGTGGCCACTCCTGACTCATGCCCTCCCTCCTGCTGCGAGCTGCCAGAGCTCGGTACCTTGCGCCCTTCCTCTCCACTACGTTCTGTTGGTGATGCTGGCCCCGATTTCCAACTGCTGCTCTCTGAGCCCCCTCTGGACCCTTCTTCCTGTGGTGTCCCCCTAAGCTCCCCCCTTGCTCTGGCCACTGGTGCTCCTTCCTGTGAATCTTCTGATTCACTGGAAAGACTCGGAGATCTCGGGTTGTCGTCATCACTCATCTTTTCTTCTGCCTCCTCCCCCTCGCTCTCTGTTTCCTCCCTTGCCCTCGCCTCTGCTCCTGAACCCCTGACATCCATCCCCCCCTCGAAGCCCCCCCTTCCCCCCTCCCCTCCTTCAGGTGTGGGTGCTGGGTGCTCCATCGTCATGGGGACGAATGTCGGATACAGTTCGCTTCCCGTGGCGGGCCTCCACCTGAAGACTTCCGGTTCTTCCTCCCTGCACTCATCGACAACGGTCACCCGGTCACCTCTGCCTCCATCTCTGTGCCTCCATGCTCGAACCCAAAATCCTCCCCGTACATGTCCGCGTCCATCTCCGCCTCAGGCGTTCCCGGATCCGTCGCTTGACTTGGAACCTCCAGCCACTTCCTGCGCCACTGTTTCTCTGGTCTATCGTCCCACCAATACGAGGGTTCTGAGGCAGATTCCGCTGTCGACCCCTCCGGGGAACGAGTGTCTATTGTCGGTTCCTCATCCGAGTCGAACCCCCGGAACGTGCTGGCGGAAAGCGTGGGTGTGAAAAGCCAGTCGTCGAAAAACTCGGCTGGCATGGGCCTGTGCGGGAAGAGGGCATGAAACTCGTCTTTGAGCAGAGGTTCCTCCAAAGCGTAGCCTGGCACCCAGCTGTTGTCACTGGCTGAGGTGCCCTCTCTGGCGAGAAGGTATTCTACTCCCTCTTCCCCCCATCTAGAGTCCAAAATCTCTGTGACCTCGTTGAGGGGCTCTTCCTGCGGTACTCCCCCCTTCTCGTCCCCCCTCTGGAGTGGACTCGGTGCCGTTCCCGGTTCCTGAAATCTGTGAGGAGCCTTGTAGGGAGTGAGCACCGATCTGTGAAACACCGGATGCATCCTGGATCCCTCCGGAAGAGTCAGCCGGAAGGCCACCGGGTTGACCTGTGCCTCGACTTGGTAGGGCCCCAGTTGCTTATGCCCAAGCTTCTTCTTTGCCAACGATCTGGCCGGCACTGCGTGGGCTGCCAACCAGACCCAGTCTCCCACTTGGATCTCTTCGCCGACCCGCCTGTGTTTGTCCGCTTGCACCTTGTATGCATGCTTAGCTAGCTCCAGCTGCCGCCTGAGCTGATCGTGGACCTCCTGCAACTCCGACGCGAACGCGTCTGCTGCCTGTGGCTCCCCCTCCCCCATTCTTTCCAGTCCCGGGAAGGTTCTGGGGTGCCTTCCATTGTTGGCGAAGAACGGCGTCACCCCTGTGGACACGTGCTTCGTGTTGTTGTAGGCGAACTCGGCGAGTGGCAGGTAATCCACCCATGTTGCAGGTTGTTGGTTTGCATAACATCTCAGGTACTGCTGCATGATGGCATTGACTCGCTCCGCTTGGCCATTGGTCTGCGGGTGTCTCGCCGACGCCAGGTTGATCTTGACGTTCAGGAAGCCCATCAGCTTCTGCCAGAAGTTCGAGATGAACTGTCGCCCCCGGTCGGACAGTATAGACCGCGGCAGACCGTGAACCTTGAACACGTGATCTATGAACAGTTTAGCGGTTTGTTCCACCGTGGCCACCTTCGCACACGGAATGAAATGCGCCATCTTGGTGAACAAGTCCACCACCACGAGCACCGCTGTCTTGCCCCTCGAGCTGGGTAGATCCGTGACAAAGTCCAGGGCCACTCTCTCCCACGGTTCGAACGGGGTTTGCAGCGGTTCCAGCAGTCCGGCCGGCGGTCTGTGCACTGGTTTGGCCCTCTGGTAGGTGTCGCACCTTGCCACGTAGTCCGCGACTTCCTCTCGCATTTTGGGCCACCAGAAGTCTCTAGCGACTAATTCCATCGTCTTTTCCTTGCCAAAGTGCCCGGCAGTGGGCGCGTCGTGCAGCTGCTGCAGTACCTTGGCGCGAAGTTCGTCTCCCGGTACGTAGATGGCGCCTTTACGGATGAGCAATCCATCACGCACCTGGAACTCGTCGGTCGCCGCCGTGCCCCTGTGCACCTCTGCCATCTTTGCTTGCGCAAAGGAGTCATCCTGCAACGCTCACCTTACCGCATCCAGGTCAACTGTTGCCGAAGCGCACGCCCACACTGTCGGTGCGAAGATGTGCATGGCCGCCGCTGGCGTCGCCTCCTCCAGATACTGCGGTTTACGGGATAGGGCATCCGCCATGACGTTGGTGTCTCCCGGGACATACTCTATGCGGAAGTCGAAGTTCGCAAAGAACTCTGCCCAACGTATCTGCCTCTGGTTCAGGAACTGCGCCGTGCGCCAGTGCTCCAGATTCTTGTGGTCCGTGCAGACCTGCACCGTGTGCTTGGCGCCGATCAGGAAGTGCCTCCACGCCTTGAATGCTGCATGAATGGCAAGCAACTCCCTGTCCCAGATGGTGTAGTTCTGTTCAGATTTGCTGAGCTTCCTGGAGTAAAACGCTCCCGGCCTCCAAGCCCCCTGCGGGTCTCGCTGCAACAGGACTGCTCCCACGGCTCTGTCTGAAGCGTCCGTCTCCACCCTCATCGGCCTGCTGGGGTTGACATGCAGCAGCTGCTCTTCCGACGCGAAGAGACGCTTGAGTGCCTGAAAGGACTGCTCCGCCTGTTCCGTCCAGATGAACTTCTTCTTCTTGGAGCTGAGCGTGTCTGTGATGGCCGCTGTTTGCATCGCAAAGCCCTTGATAAACTTGCGATAGAAGTTCGCAAAGCCGACAAACCGCTGGACCTCCTTCCGGTTGCGCGGGCTTTTCCAATCCAACACCGCGCGAACCTTGGCGCTGTCCATGGCGAGCCCCTTGTCAGACAACTTGTAGCCCAGGAAATCCACCTCCGTCACGTCGAACTGGCACTTCTCTAGCTTGGCGTAAAGCCTATGCTGCTGTAGCCTGCTCAGCACTTCCTTGACGTGTCTGTCGTGATCCTGCTGCGATTCCGAAAAGATCAGGATGTCATCCAAGAAGCAGACGCACATCTCGTAGAGGAGCCCCGCTAACACGTGGTGCATGAAGGCTTGAAAACAGTGGGAGCCATTTTGTAGTCCAAAAGGCATAACTCTATATTCGTAGGTGCCCAGGGGCGTAAACATGGCTGTCTTCCACTCATCTCCTTCCCGCATGCGAATGAGGTTGTACGCCCCTCGCAGGTCCAACTTGGTGAACACGCGGCCCTTGCGCACCCCTGCGAGGAGGTCGTCGATTCTGGGCATGGGGAAGTCCGATGGCTTGGTCACACTGTTCAAGGTGCGATATTCCACCACCAGCCTTTTTTGGGGCGTGTCCTTCTTCTTAACAAAGAATACAGGACTGCCCCCCACTGCCTTGGACTCCCGGATGAAACCGTGCTCCAAATTGTGATCTATGAACTCTTTGAGTTCCTGTAGTTCGTCCTCAGACATGGAATACAGCTTCCCTTTGGGCAGCGCCGCCCCTGGCAGCAGGTCAATTTTGCAGTCATATGGTCTGTGGGGGGGTAGCCTGTCCGCCTCCTTCTCGCAGAAGACCTCCAAAAATCCCGCGTACTTGTGGGGAATTGCTTGCAGCGTCCCCAGCTGCAGCTGTGCCTCCTCCCCCTCTCCCTCTTGCTGGGGCAGAATGCAGTGTTCAGCGCAATATGAGGAGCCGAAAACCAGTTGCCGCTGGTACCACGCCAACGTCGGACTGTGTCTGTCCAACCAACTCATGCCCAAGACAATAGGCGTGTCCGACAGTCTGGTGACATTAAAGCTGATGACTTCCTTGTGATTTCCCAGTCGCATCACCATAGGCGGCGTTTGCTTCACCACCTGCCCCCCTAGCAGCTCCCTGCCATCCACTGTGACGACCTGCAGGGGCAGCGTGGCAGGCAGCAGCTGTATAGCGTGTTTATCGACAAAGTCCTGCCCTATAAAGTCTGCATTGCTTCCTGAGTCAACGGTGATTGGCACTTCTAGAGTGAGGCCATTGGGTAGCTGAAGCGATGCAGTGAGCTGCACTACTGGTTTGGGCGGGAGGGGGTCTGTGGGCTGCAAAATCTCTGGGGACTGCTTCACTGACTCGTCTGGCTGGGCCCCAGTGCCTCTGTCTCCAGCCAGACTCCGTCGTTTCCCTGCTGTGAGTCTCCGTGCTGAGTAGCTGCAGTCACCGTTGCAGAGGCTGCATTGAGCTTGTGGATCCTCTGGGGACACTCTTTCGCCATATGCTGCGGACTTTCACAGACGTAACACTTCCGGTTCCCTCTAGGAGGCTTCGCTTTGACTGCTCCCGGTGCTAGGGCTCTGGTTGCTGACTGAGCCCTGGCACCGCCAACCTCCATAGGTTCCGCTCCCCCTCCTGGCGGAGGTGTGGATTGCGCACGCGCAGCTTCCCTGGGAACGAAGGAGAACCCTCTCGCTGTTTCGCGCCCTCCACGCCCTTCGTCCCTGCTCCATGGCCGTTCCTCCAGCCGCACCCCAACCGCCAGCGCCCTCTGAACGATCTCCTGCGTGGTCCGGGGTCTCTCCCCCCTTGCAATTTCGTCTTTAACTGCGCTGTTCAATCCTTCCCAAAACAGGTCTCTGACTGGAGCCGAATCTCTGTCCCATTCCAGGGCACTGACCAATGCAAAAAAGCGGGCGTGGTACTGTCTTACACTGGCCCTCCCTTGCTTCAGCCCATGTACCTCCTTCCGTGCAAGATCCACGTCTATGCTTGATAAGAAGCACCCACCCATTGCTTTAATAAAGGCATCCGCATCTCGGAGCGCCGGATCCTTATCCCTCCACAAATTGCGCAGCCATGCTTTAGCATCTCCATGCAAATGGGACATGATGAATCCCACCTTCTCTTGCTCATCTCTAAAGTCTTTGTTCAGCAATTGCAGTGCACACATTACATCTGCTCTAAAGTTGGGGTACTGTTGCAAATTCCCATCGAAGTGAGAGACTAGACCGCCTGTTCGTCTCCCCAACCCAATCCCCTCCGGTTTGGGTGTCAGTTGCCCTTGCTTCGTAAGCACTTCCAACCTGACCTGGAGATCCCTGTAGGCGGCAGCTGCGTCCTCCTCTCTCTTCCTGGATGCAAGTGCTTCGGCATTCAGTCGTGTTACTGCTTCTTTGAGTTCCGCTATCTGCTGTTCGGCCGTCATATTGTCTACCGTTCGTGAGCTCGCAAGTAGGCACCCGCTTTCTCTCCTCTCCGCGAGACCGTAGATGCCCACAATTTAAGAGACGGAGCTTACTGTCAGAGCTGCTTCAAGATCCTAGCTCACAGAGGATCACGCTAGCCAGCGGTTACTTAGTAAAAGTCTTTATTGAATTACAGTTTCCATTCTCAAGCTGCTGCGTGCAACTCTACGTCTTATGGGTTAGACCGGCGAAGCTCCGTCTGAGTCTCCGCCCCCTGTACACCAGCTAAGTACCCTAGCCTTACTCCACCTTTTCCGCCTGACCGTTCTTCTCTGGGTCCCTCTGCCCCCCGTGGTCTCTTCCTTTCTGGACGCTTCTGACGCTGACCCCCCGGACCCTTCTGTCTCCTTGCGTCGGGCTTTAGGACCTGGCTCCCTTTCCGGGCTGCTTACTGCTCCACCTTCCTGTGTATTTGAACTTGGCGCGCGCGCCCAACCTTCCACTTGCCACCTGACCGTTTCCTCGCTCCCCGATGGAGGTGTGGCCACTCCTGACTCATGCCCTCCCTCCTGCTGCGAGCTGCCAGAGCTCGGTACCTTGCGCCCTTCCTCTCCACTACATTCTGTTGGTGATGCTGGCCCCGATTTCCAACTGCTGCTCTCTGAGCCCCCTCTGGACCCTTCTTCCTGGGGTGTCCCCCTAAGCTCCCCCCTTGCTCTGGCCACTGGCGCTCCTTCCTGTGAATCTTCTGATTCACTGGAAAGACTCGGAGATCTCGGGTCGTCGTCATCACTCATCTTTTCTTCTGCCTCCTCCCCCTCGCTCTCTGTTTCCTCCCTTCCCCTCGCCTCTGCTCCTGAACCCCTGACACAAATGATTTAGAAATTAGAAATGTTAGATTCATGTTAGATTCTTATTTCATAGAATCATAGAGTTGGAAGAGACCACAAGGGCCATTGAATCCAGACCCCTGCCGGGCAGGAGACACTATCGGAGCACTCCTGACATATGGTTGTCGGGCCTCTGTTTAAAATGAAATTAAAAACCATCTGGTTTGCAGGGAATAGGGAAAGAGGGGCCAAAGATTATCTGGTAATTAAGGTGCCTTGTCGAGGTTAATGGCTACTTGTTTGCCATTTATAAATAGAAGAAAATATAGCTCTCTGTCTCCCATAAAAGGTAATAGGAAATGGTTCTAGCAAACAGCCAATAGAAATTTCAACCATGCTGATTGGACAGAGGCAGCCAAAGGAGGAGCAAGGGGACTGGTCTGAGGGAATATAAGTGCTGGCCATAATGGCAGGAGGGCAGGCCAGAGCTTGGTAACCATATACCACTGTGCCTCTTATTTATTTGTCCGACAAATAAATTATTATTTTAATTTCTCTATTACTGCGTTGAATATTTCATTCCAGCTAAGCGTTAACCACAAGCAGGGTGCTACAGGTGCTCCTGTGCAACAAAGCCACTACAAAATTGCTCTTCCACACACACTTCCAGGTCCCTCCAGCTGGGCTTTTCGAGTGTGATGGGTTTTTCTCACTCCAGAGCAGTTTGTGTTTAAGCTGAAAGTCACCAGGAAAGCAAGGGAGGCTAAAAATTTTGCATTTGTTGATATAACAAGGTTTTAAGAACTCTAATAATGCCTATGTGGAAATGACTGGGAAAAGGGAAAAAAGGAAAATCAAGGTTTTTGACTCTTGGTTTCCTGGAAGAAGATCAAAAGACTCCCCTGGACTAGAAGAGACATCTCATTAACAACTGGAGAAATGCCAAAGAACTTTGGATATCTGCTTGGGAACTTTCTGATGCAGTATTAATTTAACAAGGAGCCAGGAGTGAAACCGAAAGTAGACTGACCAGCTAGCTGAATCCAATTATATTGCTATGGGGTGGGGGGAACCTCTAACATTTTACTTTTCGATATTTGTACTTCCAGGGTGAATTGAATGGGTGGAGGGGGGGGTGGAGGAGAGGCAGAAAGAAGAGCTAACTTGTCCGTGGCTAGGGGGCGCAATCTGGACGGTTCTGCCGGGGCGCAAGATCACCTAACTACTGCTCTGCGCCTCTGGACCAGGGGTGGATGGTGCTCATTGGGACTGGGAGGGTGGAAGGCAAGGAGGCCAACAGTAGGTGGCGCCAGAGCCAAGGAGTGGCAGAGCAAATGCGTTCTGTATCTGAGATGGAGTGGGAAGGGGCTGGCAGCCATCCCCTATCTGCCCTCATGGAGCGGCCAGAATCCACTGGGCAAATGCTCATCTTGCCAGAGTCTGGGTCTTCTGCTGTTGCTCTCTCAGAAACCGTGCCCAGGTGGGATGTTTCGTTTTTCGTAGCTTGTTCCTTTTCTTTGTTCAGGAGAGCCAGTGTGGTGTAGTGGTTAAGAGCGGTAATCTCGTAATCTGGGGAACCGGGTTCGCGTCTCCGCTCCTCCACATGCAGCTGCTGGGTGACCTTGGGCCAGTCACACTTCTTTGAAGTCTCTCAGCCCCACTCACCTCACAGAGTGTTTGTTGTGGGGGAGGAAGGGAAAGGAGAATGTTAGCCGCTTTGAGACTCCTGAAGGGGAGTGAAAGGCGGGATATCAAATCCAAACTCTTCTTCTTCTTCATCATCTTCCTACTTCACACCAGCAGTTTAAATGGCAACACTCCTTTGCAAGATTGTCCGCCTTTTAAATTGTTTGTTATGGAAAATCAATAAAATGATAAGTTCCCCTGCCAAAGGGTTGCATGACATCTGGCTGAAGACTTTTTGTGCTAAAAGTTGAAGCTATGCTGGGGTGTGTGGGTGGGTGGGTGTTTGTCCGTCCATGTGGCCGCTGTGTATTCCACATTCCACCTCCTCCAAAGAATCCTAAGAACCTTAGTTTTCCTTTCACAGTGCTACGATTCCCAGCACCCTTAACAAACCATTGTTCCCAGGACTTTTTGGGTGTGGGTGGGAGGAGATGTGCTTTACGTGTGCGGTGTGCAGGCATCTCCCAGCACATGTGTGTGGGGATTCAAGACTAATTCATATGCTTTTCTTCCTTAGACCAGCTTGACGTTGAAAAAGAGGTTCTCTGCGTTGAGGAACACATGCCATTTCACGGCGAAGCAGAACACGGGCTGAATGGTCACTCTGCCATTGCATTTGGTGAAGTCAGACTGGCTTTGCAAAGGAGCTTGCCCCTGAAGCCAGTTGGTTGCCTGCCTCTGGCTGGCTGGCGGCTTGGCACCAGCAAAACACAAAGAGACAGCCCCATGCAACCTCACACCCAAAGATTTCTGCCCATGCTTCAGACATGCAGCCCTAAGAGCAGCTCTGACTCCCACTCTAGGCCCCTCTGCCCCAGTCTTCCTCCTGATGTAGGCTACAGGATCTGGGAAGTCTGATCCAGCTTTGAGGTGTGGTTCCATATGGCCGTTAGTACTGTTGTGCTTTTGCCAGAGAGCCACGTGGTAAGGAAGATCTCCAAGCACGCTTCCTAGGGGGTCCTCTTTAATCCCCAAATGTGCCCACAAAGGCATGAGCCAGCACCCTCATGCCACAGCTGCCTCTGGAGTGACCCTCCCTCCGGTAAGAGGCATGCCTCACAGCTGAGTGCCTGGTTGTTTGTGTAGGGCGGAGGCTTGGAAATCTTGTGGGCTCCCAGATATTGCCAGAGCCAATGGCCTTCTGGTCTAGTGAATTTGAGGTTCTTGGTTTCTCTCCCTCTGCCCCCTTTTGCCTGGAAAAGCACTTTGGCAGATTCCTTTGGAGGATTTGGGTGTGACAAGCTGTAGCAGCGCACTGAATAAAACAACTCTGAGAAGCTGAAACACCGGGCTGTTTTCTTTTCTAATAAAAATATTCACTGTGCAGTTCACAGGCACAAAACACAATGTTGATATTGTCCAGGAAATGGGTTTTCAGTTGGAAGGCATGGGTTGTGTGAGAGCATGTTGTGCGGGATAACCAGTCTCGTATAACCAACATGCTTCAGTCTAATTAGTGCATGAAGGGGTTAACACCATAGAGTAAGCTGTCCTGCCATCTTAGCCATGTCTCTTCCCCTTACCTTGGGAGTCAGTTCTGATCTATTCTGGTATTCACTTCTTCAGTGTTTAATGTACTGTAGGTTTTTCCTGATTTTATGGTTTTATCTTTCTGTAAACGGCTTTGATGTTTCTTACCATCTGGTAGTGTATAAGTTTTATGAAATAAATAAATAATTTCGAATAAATAAATAGGAAGCTGTAAAACCACAACCTCCGAAATGAAAGCTACTGTGCCTCCAGACGGATGTTTTTGCCTGGAGGGGGGCCGTATTCTGCAATGTGCTATCGATGCAATAATAGTGCAGCTTTCTTTTTTTAAAAAAAAATAATATTTATTACTTTTCCAACAATTTAAACACAACAAAAAAAGAAAAAAGACAATACAATACAACACAAAGACACTACATAACACTAACACATTAAACTAACAAAACAAAACAAAAGCCATTTAAAAAACATCAAACAATTTCAATATCTTATCTTTCATTCGCTTATTTCAACGACTTCCTCACACCTCCCTTTTTGTATTCCACTTCTGTTAATTGTTTCAGCAATTCCTTTCCATCTTCCTCTGTTTTCTATCCTATAATTATCTTAACACATCCTAACCTTATTTTTTCCTTTAATACTCTATTATTATTATTTTTTAATATATTTATTAACTTTTCAAAGTTTATACAAAAAAGACAAAAAACAAAAATACAAAAATTAAAAACACATATAATTTCATTCACTTATTTTCTTTTACTTATTTCTCGGACTTCCTCATACCTCCCCTTTTTGTATTCCAATTCAAATTATTCATTCAGCAAATCCTCACCCTTAATTTTCACTTAATTTTACACCTTTCTTTCTTCTTTCCCCCCCCCCCAATTATCTTTATCATTACAGTTGATAACCACTTAGATTCTATCCAACATCAATCTAACATTCCCTAATTTTATAATATTTCCCAAGATAGCCCTTAAATTTCTTCCAAACTTCTTCCGCCGTCTCTCTTCCCAGGTTTTGGATTCTGCCAGTCATTTCTGCCAGTCCCATGTAGTCTATCACCTTCATCTGCCACTCTTCCAAGGTGGGTAGATCTTGTGTCTTCCAGTACTTTGCAATAAGTATTCTTGCTGCCGTTGTTGCGTACATTAAAAATGTTCTGTCTTTCTTTGGCACCAATTGGCCGACCATGCCCAGGAGAAAGGCCTCTGGTTTCTTCAGAAAGGTATATTTAAATACCTTTTTCATTTCATTATATATCATCATTTCCCAGAAAGCCTTAATCTTTGGGCACGTCCACCAAAGGTGAAAGAATGTACCTTCAGTTTCTTTACATTTCCAACATTTATTATCGGGCAAATGATAAATTTTGCAAGCTTGACTGGGGTCATGTACCACCTATAAATCATTTTCATAATATTCTCCCTTAAGGCATTACATGCCGTAAATTTCCCTTTAATACTCTATTAATCTATTTATACTTAGTTCCTTATAACATTTCTACTAAAGCCATATCACTTCATTCCAACATTTTTCTAACATTCATTAATTTTACAGTATTTCTGTAAATAGTCTTTAAACTTTTTCCAGTCTTCTTCCACCGACTCTTCTCCCTGGTCTCGGATTCTGCCAGTCATTTCCGCCAGTTCCATGTAGTCCATCAACTTCATCTGCCATTCTTCCCTGGTGGGTAAATCTTGTGTCTTCCAATACTTCGTGATGAGTATTCTTGCTGCTGTTGTTGCATACATAAAAAAAAAAAACTCTGTCCTTCTTTGGCACCAATTGGCCGACCATGCCCAGGAGAAAGGCCTCTGGTTTCTTCAGGAAGGTATATTTGAATACCTTTTTCATTTCGTTATAAATCATTTCCCAGAATGTCTTAATCCTTGGGCATGTCCACCAAAGGTGAAAGAATGTACCTTCAGTCTCATTACATTTCCAACATTTATTGTCGGGCAAATGGTAATTTTTTTCAAGCTTGACTGGTGTCATGTACCACCTATAAATCATTTTCATTAAATTTTCTCTTAGGGCATTACATGCCGTAAATTTCATACCTGTGATCCATAACTGTTCCCAGTCAGCCATCATTATGTTATGTACAACATCTTGTGCCCAATTAATCATAGCTGATTTCACCATTTCATCCTGAGTGTTCCATTTCAACAGCAAGTTATACATTCTTGACAAATTCTTGATTTTTGGGTCTAACAATTCTGTTTCCAATTTTGATTTTTCCACCTGGAAACCAACTTTTTTGTCCAAATTGTATGCCTCCATTATTTGGTAATAATGGAGCCAATCTCGCGCTTTGTTTTTCAATTTTTCAAAGCTCTGCAATTTTATTCTGTCTACATCTTGTTCCAGAATTTCCCAATATTTCGGCCATTTGGCCTCCATATTGAGTTTTTTCTGTGCCTTCGCTTCCATTGGTAACAACCATCTTGGGGTTTTCTTTTCTCACAAATCCTTATATCTTATCCAAACATTAAACAATGCTTTGCTAACAATATGATTTTTAAACACTTTATGTGCTTTTACCTTATTGTACCACAAATATGCATGCCAACCAAATGCATTGTTGAAACCTTCTAAATCCAACACGTCAGTGTTTTCAAGAAGCAGCCATTCTCTCAGCCAGCAAAAAGCAGCTGATTCATAATAAAGTTTCAGGTCTGACAGGGCAAGTCCACCTCTTTTTTTAGCATCAGTTAATATCTTAAATTTTATTTGAGGCTTCTTGCCCTGCCAGACAAATCTAGAAATATCATTCTGCCACTTCTTGAAACAATCCATCTTATCCAAAATTTGCAATGTTTGAAACAAAAACAACGTCCTTGGCAACACATTCATCTTTATCACAGCAATTCGGCCTAACAATGATAACTTCAAATTTGTCCATATTTCTAAGTCCTTTTTCACTTCAATCCAACATTTTTCATAATTATCCTTAAATAAATTCACATTTTTAGCAGTCATGTTAACCCCTAAATATTTCACTTTCTTAACCAATGTTAACCCTGTCTCCTCCTGAAACTTCTCTCTCTCCTTCACAGTTAAGTTGTTCTCTAAAACCTTAGTCTTCATCTTGTTCAACTTAAAACCTGCTACCTGTTCGAATTCTTGAATCAGTTCCAATACCCTTTTAGCACTAGATTCTGGCTCCTGTAAAGTCAATACTAAGTCATCAGCAAATGCTTTCAGTTCGTACTGTTTAGCTCCCACTTGTATACCTTTAACCTCTTGGTCCTTTCTAATCATATTTAACAAAACCTCGAGGACCGATATAAAAAGCAATGGAGAAATTGGGCAACCTTGTCGTGTCCCTTTCTCAATCTTAAACTCTTCTGTCACTACATTGTTCACAATTAATTTTGCCTTTTGTTCTGAATAAATTGCACCTATACCATTTTCAAATCCTTGACCTACCCCCATCCCCTGTAAATTTTTCTTCACAAAACTCAAAGAAATGTTGTCAAAGGCTTTCTCTGCCTCCACAAATATCAAAACTGCCTTATTATTGATATTCACTTGTAGTTTTTCTAGAATATTAATTATATTCCTCAAATTGTCAGACAAATGTCTGCCTGGGAGAAAGCCCGCTTGGTCCTTATGAATTTCTTCTACTAACACTAAATATTTTAGCCAATCTGCAAAAATTTTGTAATCCACATTAAGCAGCGATATGGGGCGGTAGTTCTTGAGCTGTGTCTTTTCAGTCTCTGTTTTCGGTATAAGGGTAATGTAAGCTTCCTTCCACGACTCTGGTGCCTTTCTCCCTTCCAATATTTCATTGCAGACTTCCTTCAATGGTTGTATTAACCATTCTTTCAAAGATCTGTAATATCTTGAAGTCAAACCATCTGGTCCTGGAGATTTACCTAATTGCATATTCTGGATGGCCCCTTCCACCTCCTGATCCGTTATTTTCTATTTATTTTTTTAAAAAGATATTTATTGCAAATTTTAAACAACAAACAAACCACCAAACATATAAAGTACCATTACCATATAACAAACAGAAAAGATCAAAGCAAGATTAAGAAATAAACAAAAAATAAGAAAGAATACAAGTAAATCACAGTTATTCATAAATCATATTTTCATGATCTTTGGACTTCCTCGCATCGCCCTTCCCTGCGTTCTCGATCATGTAGTCACATACAGCAATTTGTTACCTTATTTCAATTCCTATTCTGTAAATCTCAAATGTTATGTCACAAGTTTGAATAATTTTATCATAAAATAGACTGCTCAGCTTAAACATAATATTAATTCAACATTCATCAATTTCTTGAACACCACTTATTCTCATATATCTTACAACTAAATTACTGATGCCGTGTTATTTTCAATCGTGCATTCTCTTAGCATTCATACAACTTATAATGTTTCTGTAAGTAGTCCTTAAATTTCTTCCAATCCTCTTCCACCGTCTCTTCTCCCAGGTCTCGAATTCTGCCAGTCATTTCAGCCAATTCCATATAATCTATCAGTTGCGCCTGCCATTATTCCAGAGTGGGCAAATCCTGTGTCTTCCAATGCTTTGCAATGAGTATTCTTGCTGCTGTTGTTGCATACATAAAGAAAGTTCTATCCTTCTTTTACACCCCTTGGCCGACAATGCCCGAAAGGAAGGCCTCTGGTTTCTTAAGGAAGGTATACTTAAATACCTTTTTTAACTCATTGTAGATCATTTCCCAGAAAGCCTTAACCCTTGGGCATGTCCACCAGAGGTGAAAGAATGTTCCTTCAGTTCCTTTATATTTCCAACATTTATTATCGGGCAGATGATATATTTTTGCAAGCTTGACTGGGGTCATGTACCACCTGTATATCATTTTCATAATATTTTCTTTCAAGGCATTACATGCCGTGAACCTCACTCCGGTGGTCCATAACTTTTCCCAATCAGCAAACATAATATTGTGCCCAATGTCCTGCACCCATTTTATCATAGCTGACTTAACAGTTTCATCCTGCGTATTCCATTTCAACAGCAAGTTGTACATTTTTGAGAGTACCTTAGTCTTGGGCTCTATCAGTTCTGTTTCCAATTTCGATCTTTCCACCTGGAAACCTGTTTTTTTATCCAAATTAACAACCTCCCTGATCTGAGCATAATGTAACCAATCTCGCACTTTATCCTTTAGTTTCTCAAAACTCTGCAATCTCCAAGTATCTCCTTCTTTTTCTAGTATTTCCCAATATTTCGGCCATTTGGCCTCCATATTGAGTCTCTTCTGAGCCTTGGCTTCCATTGGTGACAACCACCTTGGGGTCTTGTTTTCTAATAAGTTTTTGTATTTTATCCAGACATTAAACACTGCCGTCCTGACAATATGGTTCTTAAAGGCCTTGTGAATTTTTACCTTGTCGTACCACAAGTATGCATGCCATCCGAAGGCATTGTTGAACCCTTCCAGATCTAGGACATCAGTGTTCTCAAGAAGAAGCCAATCTTTCAGCCAGCAGAAAGCTGCAGATTCATAATACAGCCTCAAATCTGGCAGGGCAAACCCCCCTCTCTCCTTAGCATGAGTTAGTATTTTAAATTTTATTCGGGGCTTTTTGCCCTGCCAGACAAATTTGGAAATGTCTCTCTGCCACTTTCTAAAACATTCCACCCTGTCCACGATCTGTAGGGTCTGAAACAGAAACAGCATTTTTGGCAATACATTCATCTCTGATCCGTTATTTTCTAATTCAACATTAGCTGTTTTTCCTGAGAGATTTTGTGTAGTCCATTTATTTTAAAAAATTGATCAATTTCTATTTCTTTCTGCTTCTCCTGCGTATAAAGTTGTTTAAAATACCGAGACTTCCGGGGAGGTGCCTCCGGTAATGGCAGAATTCCTCTGATTGGGAGGAATTTCCCCCGTGGGAATTGGGTCTGCCCGCCACGGCGAAGGCAGAGACCCGTAAAAAATCACAGGCGGGAGAAGCCTGTGAGCGTGGGATTCG
Source organism: Podarcis vaucheri (assembly GCF_965113315.1). Lineage (NCBI taxonomy): Eukaryota > Metazoa > Chordata > Lepidosauria > Squamata > Lacertidae > Podarcis > Podarcis vaucheri. The sequence goes on from NC_138757.1 coordinate 33,003,319, forward strand.
GCAGGCACCTTTTGCGCCTCCCCTACTCGCAGGGAAACCCAGTTTCGGGGATCCAGAGCGAAGTGGGATGAGTGGCATGGTGCTTCGAATCGTCTGCTTCTTCCACGGAGCGAAGCCGCATAGCTGTTGCCAGAGAGCACTGACTTTTTCCTGTGGACAATTTGACTTCAAAGTAATTACCCATGAGTAGAGAGGAAGCGGGAGAATTGGACTTTAAATGTTTAATTTGGCATCGAAATGGGGAGGTTCAACACAGGAAGTCCGCCTTCCCCATTTGTAAATAGACGGAAGCAATGAGGCTGCAAGCTAAAGTCTTGGAAAGCCTTTTGTAAAAGACTAAATTTCCATCGGTAAAGAGTATAACCCCCCCCCCTTGGTGGCAGGAGAAGGGGGGGAAGCTGTGGACAGAGTATACCTGCAGGAGAGAGTGAAGAGAGTTAAAATACCGCCGCTCTGACCCTGGAAACGGGCTGCTAGCAGGACCGACGTTTTGGAATGTTCATTGACAGCGCTTAGAACGTTCTTTGACAGCTAGTAAAATAAGAGAAATACATTGTTTCTACTGTCTCCGGCTGTTTCTAAAAAGGAGTAAAAGTAACTGAAAAATTGAAGCTAACTTCGGATTTGTGTTTGAAAGAGGATACTAATTGACTATTATAAATAGAAACTGTTTCCCCCTAGTGGAAGTCTTTGAAATTGGTTGCTTTACAAGAGCTGGGCTAGGGGAATTTCCAGTCACAAGATAAAAAACCGTGAGACTCTGGGACTGACCTTGAATTTGTCAAGTGTTATGGCAAATGAAAAGGGAAAAACAGACCAGCCAACAACTGGGGGAACATTGAGGTCTGGTAAGACTTAGCAGCAACCCAGGAGAGCTTCAACACCAGGCCCTTCTGCCTCTTCTGCGGCTGCTGTTTCTGCATCAGTACATTTAAAATCAAAAGGAATGTCGACAGAAGAGGCTCTAGCGGTTGCATTAAGTAAGATAAATAATTCGCTGGAACAGCTTAACAAGAAAGTGGATACTGCAACTAATAAAATTGTTTTAAATACAGAAAGTATAAATAACTTGGGACAAAAGGTGAACACCAATACAGAATCCATTCAGAAATTGATACAGGAATCTACTTTGACACGGCAGACTGTGGAGGAAGCTAGGGAGAAGGCAGCAGCTGCTGATTGTAAAGTAACTCAATTGGAGAAAGAGGTAGTTCCAACCCTTCAGAGGCAACTTGACAAACACAAGGTGACGCTTGCTATGATTGAACTTAAAGAAAAACAGACAAATTTGAGGATTAGAGCCATACCGGAATTGGAGAAGGAAAGCTTGATAGATTTTCTTACACAGGAATTTGCTGATTTTTGGGACTTGGACTTGGGTCAAGAAGAGTTTAGAATTGTGAGGGCGTTCGGTCCCAGCGCCTGCCAACCTAGCAGTTCGAAAGCACCCCCGGGTGCAAGTAGATAAATAGGTACCGCTTACCAGCGGGAAGGTAAACGGCGTTCCGTGTGCTGCGCTGGCTCGCCAGATGCAGCTTTGTCACGCTGGCCACGTGACCCGGAAGTGTCTCCGGACAGCGCTGGCCCCCGGCCTATAGATGTGAGATGGGCGCACAAACCCCAGAGTCTGTCAAGACTGGCCCGTTCGGGCAGGGGTACCTTTACCTTTACCTTTAGACTTGGAAGAGGAGGGAAAAAAGAGAAGAATAGAACAAGAGACTGTTTGATTTCCCTCCGGACCAAAGAAGAGAGAGAAAAAAATCTTGGGTTGGCATTACCAGAAGAACCTAGAAATACAACAGTCAAGAGTGGAAATTTTTAAAGACGTTCCGAAATACCTTTTGGATCTTAGACCTAACTACGGAGATATTGTTGCTCTGCTGAGAAGGAATAAAATCATCTTCAGGTGGGATTTCCCCCAAGGTCTATCTTTCAGTTTCAAAGGAAGGAAAATAAAAATAAGATCAATAGAAGATAAAGTAAAGTTTTTGTTTAAATACGAAGAAGATCTGCAGAAGGGAATTGGAAAAGAGCCAACAGCATTGGATAGAAGATCACCAGATAGAGGACCAGAGCAAAGAGCATCAGACAGAAGATCACCAAACAGGGGAATACTGGATATATCAACATTATCCTTTGGATTGGACCTCCCAGTGAACGTGTCACCATCACCACCAACAGAAGAGGAGCAAGCATTGGGTGCAGTTGGGGGGATACCAGAGTAATTACATGATGGCGTTGCAGGTTTTGAACTGAATTGTGAATGGACTGAACTCCCCCGAAAAAAGGCGGAGAGTATTTCATTTATTGAAAAAAGAGCATTTGGACTTGATTTGTTTACAAGAAAACACATGTGATAAGGCTACACAGGAAGATATTGAGTAATAAAAGATTAGGCCAATAATTTATCTCATCGGATAAAGTTAAAAAAAGAGGAGTGGTCCTCTATGCAAAGGAGAGCCTATCACCAAAATTCATATTCAAAGATGATCAAGGAAGATTTGTTTCAATTGAAATTCAATTATAAGGAGAGAAATTCCTGATTGTAGGTATTTATGCACCAAATGAAGGGAAATCGGAGTTCTTTAAGAAGCTACATGAGACTCTGATGGACTATATGGACTACAATATGATCTTGATGGGAGATATGAATGGAGTGGTGTCCACAAATATGGACAAGGCACAGAGACAGCTAGTCACCAAAGATGGTAGACTACCAAAAACCTTTTTTGACATGACTGAAAGTATGGACTTAGTTGACATTTGGAGAATGAAGAACCCTCTGGGAAGAGAGGGAACTTTTTTCCCTGAGGCTAAAATGACTTGGACAAGAATTGACCAAATCTGGGTAACCAGGGGACTGGTTCCGAAGATCTGCAAAATGGAGATTGGCCCCAAAACTTGTTCTGACTATAATGCTGTGAAGATGGAAATGAAATTGACGTCAACTGGTTCCTTTAGATGGAGGATGAATGATACTCTGTTCAGGAATAAAGAGGTGACTAAGAAGGCCCAAAAAACTCTAAGAGATTATTTTGAGATAAATATGAATACTACAGTGGAAAAAAGAGTAATTTGGGACACAAGCAAAGCGGTTATGAGAGGATTCCTAATACAATAGAATGCAATTAAGAAGAGAATTCAGAATGAAAAAAAGGATAAAATCCTGGGGAAAATAAAGGAAGGAGAGAAAAAACTGAGAGCAAAACCAAAGTCACAGGAGATCCTGAAAGAGAAGCTTACATTACACTTATACCGAAAACAGAGACTGAAAAGACACAGCTTGTCAGGGCTACCTCAGGTCCCAGCTCACCAAGGACCAACGCCAGGTTTCCTTTATATACAAAGAAGATTATTGCAGTTCATTTTCCGCTTCACAGCCGAGGCGCGTAGCCCCACGTCTGTTACGCTTAGACCGTAGAAGTCCCCTCTGAATCAGTCCCTCCCCTGCACCAGTTTAAGATGCTTGCTTTGCTCCACCTCCTCCTGTCTTTCCTTTTCCGCAGGGTCTTTCTGCCCGCTGGAGTTCCGCCCCTCCTGGATTCCTCTGACGCTGAATCTCCCGATGGCTCTCCCTCCCTCCTGCGGGCTTTGGGACCTGGCTCCTCCCCCGGGCTCTCCGTTTCCCCGCGCGCTTGCACATTTGAACTTGGCGCGCGCGCCCAGCTTCCAACCTTTCTCCTGATCGTTACGTCACTCCTTTCACTGCTCCCCTCCCCTTCTGGGAGGATAGCTTGTTCTGACCTCTCCTCCGTTCCAGCCGACGGAGCTGCTTCCCATGATACACTGGAACTTCCCCCCCCCTTCGCTACGCTCCGGAGGGGAAGCCGGCCCTGATCTCCAGCTGCTGCTTCAGGATTCCCTGTTGGCCTTCTCCCCCTGATGAGTCCCCCCTGGGGCTCCTCTTGCCCTGGCTACAGGCGCCCCCTCCTGGGAATCCCCCGATTCGCTGGAAAAGCTCATGGAGTCCCTTGGGCCACAGTCCTCCTCCTCCTCGCTGTCCTCGGACTCCGCCCAATCGTCCTCCCTCTCCTGCCTCCCATGTGCCTCTGCCCCTGAACCCCTGACATCCATCCCCCCCTCGAAGCCCCCCTTCCCCCCTCCCGCTGCTCGGGAGCTGGTTCCGGGTGCTCCATTGCCGTGGGGGGTAATGCTGGAAACAGTTCATCTCCCCCGGTTTGCCGCAGTCCATCTGGCTCTGGCCAGTCCGTAACGACCTCATCGACGTCGATCTCCTCTGCTTCCAGTTCAGTGTATGCGTGCTCAAAACCGGGCTCCTCCCCCAACCCGTCCAAGCCCGCCTCTCCCCCTGGTACTTCGGGCGATGCTGTTTGCCAAGGCCCCCTCAGCCACCTCATGCCCCACTCCACTTCTGGTTGATCGTCCCACCAGTACGAGTGGTCCGTGTCCACCCCCGAACACGATCCCCTTGGAGGGCTCGATTCCGGCGTCGTCTCCTCTGCGGAGGAGAACCCCCGGAACGTGCTGGCTGAAAGCGTGGGTGTAAAAAGCCAGTCGTCGAAATAATCCGCTAACATGGGTCTGTGTGGGAAGAGTGCATGAAACTCGTCCTTGAGCAGAGGTTCCTCCAAAGCATAGTCCGGCACCCAACAGTTGTTGCTGGCCGGGGTACCTTCCCTGGCGAGGAGGTATTCTACTCCCTCCTCCCCCCATCTCGAGTCCAGAATTTCCGTGACCTCGTTGAGTGTTGTGGCTCTCGGTGACTTCCCCCCCTCTGGTGACTTTCTGCGTGGGTCTGGTGCTGTCCCTGGCTCCTGAAACCTGTGCGGGGCCTTGTAGGGTGTGAGCACCGACCTATGAAAGACCGGGTGCATTCTGTGTTGGGAAACTGCCAGGGAGATATTGTCCATCATGGCCCCAAGCCGGCTGCCGGACGTCCATCGATCTCCCGTAGACAGGCAGATCCAGCAGTTAGCGACACGAAGCCTCGAAACAGATTGCCACATTCCAGGCTTGTGCACAATGTTTATCAGCAGAAACACAGGCAGAAAGCTGCACCGCAGAAGAGCATTATTTTCAGACTTTATTTAGCATTGAACAGAACAAAGAAAAACATGACCGTTCTCAGTCAGCGTCTCTGACCGGCTGGAGAAATCGAAAGGAACAGCAGAACATAAACATCCTGTGAACAGGACATGCGCAGACTCTGTTACTCACAAAGCCTGCTCCCTTTTAAGGTGGAACGGAAATATCCTAACATCCTCCCCCTTTCCGTGTAACCTGTAGTACCCGTGGTTCAACCCAATTGCAACCTTTGTACATAAACCTTAAGTTGTTCTCTGTTAACAACCTTAGACAACAGATCAGCAGGAATTTCATTTCCTGGCATGTAGGACACCTGAATGAGTCCTTTCTGAATACACTCCCTTGCACGATGTAGCTTAATCTGCAAGTACTTGGTTCTTTGCTTGCAACTCTCCGAGTTCAGCAAAGCCAAACACGATCTATTGTCTTGATACACTTGTACAGGACATTTCACAGACACCCTGATGTCCTTAAACAGTTGCATCAACCATTCACAATCCATGAGTGAAAATGACAGAGCATTGAGTTCTGCTTCACAGGAACTAAGGCTCACTGTTGTCTGCTTCCTGCACAACCAGTCAAACAGGCAGTGGTTGTACATGTAGCATACTCCAGAAGTGCTTGTACCATCCGTGGTGTCACTTCCAAAACTTGCATCTGCAAATATTTCAAGACCTCCAGTCTTCTGACAGGTGAACCTCAGCCTGTAGTGCATAGTCCCTTTCAAATAGCGGGCTATGCGCTTCAGAGCTTTCCAATCCTGAACCGTAGGATTGTTGGCATGTCTGCTAAGCAGATTACAGCTTACAGCTATGTCAGGTCTTGAACATCTGGCAATGAAATTCAACTTGCCTAGAATGCATCTGTATAGCGTTGTGTCAGAAAACGCTTCAGCAGTACTGTCTACCTGGTAACCTGTCACCATCGGTGTGTCTGCTGGGTTTGCATCAACCAAATTCAACCTGGTTAATACATCAGCAATTTTCTGTGTTTGGTGTACCAGAAAATTACCTGCTTGGTCCCTCTCCACCTGCAGAGAAAGATAGTTGGATACCTCACCAAGATCCTTCATGTCAAAGTGCTCCTTCAGCTGAGCTAGGGTGCTTTGATAAAAAGCCTGATTCTTCCAAAACATCAGAAGATCATCAACAAAACATAAACAATACAGTTTGTTTTGCCCCTCCTCCTTGACAAACACACATGGATCAGCTTTGCCCTGGTGAAAACCTAGAGAAAGCAATGTCTCAGTGAGTTTTGTGTTCCAACACCTGGCACTCTGCTTGAGACCATATAAGGATTTCCGCAGTTTACAGACCATTCCCTTCTGTATCTCCATCCCATCAGGTGGAAGCATGAACAGCTCCTCGTTCAAAATTCCGTACAAAAAAGCTGTATTAATGTCATGATGGGAAACATGCAGTTTCTCCTCCGCAGCGATCTTGAGCATCAGCCGAATGCTCTCATATTTGACTGTGGGTGAGTAGGTCTCGTGGTAATCCTGTCCTGGTACCTGTGAAAAACCTCTGGCAACCAATCTGGCTTTGTGTCTGACAACCTTGCCATTCTGGTCTGTCTTGGCCTTGAAGACCCATTTGCTGCCAACCAGTCTCATTCCTGGGACTACCAGTACCAGTTCCCAAGTTTGGTTCCTGTTCAAGGAATCAACTTCAGCCTTCATGGCATTAAGCCAAGGCTCAGCATCTTTAGAGGTTAACTCCTGAACCTCTTTGAAGCTTGAAGGTTCCCACACCTTCTCTGAGCTACTAAGAACAGCAGTTGCTGTCTTAGCAAACTCATCAGCAAATCTCTTTGGAGGTCTGCCCTTTGTCGCCCTTTCAGACCTACGTACTAGACGCAAGTCTTCTGGACTCATCTCCTCTTTCTTAGGAGAAAAATGACCAATGGTGAACAGTGGTTCTTCCAGTTCATTGTCAGATGCATCAGATGGTCTGACTGAGGCCTTTGCGCTCTTGTAGTCTGCTGTGTCATCACTGTCACTGACACCAGCAGCAGCGCCGCCCACTGAACTGGAATCCGAACTCTGATCATCATCATCATCATCATCATTATCATCATCATCATCATCATCTTCAGCAGCTTCCTCAGCTTTAGCTCCTTGCTTGACATCACCTTCACCCTCCTCTGGGTAACTCTGGAAAATTCCCACATTTTCCCCCCACTTAGGATTGTACTCAACACTCCTTGTGAACTTAATGGACTTAGAGTTAGTCATCCATACCCTGTATGCACCTTTTTCGTACCCCATGAACAAACCATGTGCCCCACGCTTCCCAAGCTTGTTGGTTTGTGGGGAATGTACCCACATGTCAGAACCAAAGATTTTCATGTGCTTGATGTTGGGCTTTTTGCCAAACATCTTCTCATAGGGGGTACAGCCAATGGGTGATGACAATCTGCGATTGAAAGAATAAACAAAATTCCCCAGAGCTTCCCCCCAAAACTTATCAGGGAGATTGGCATCATGCAACAAGGTTTTGATTCCTTGCAGCAATGTCTGATTTGCTCTCTCCGCAAGCCCATTCATCCATGGCGATCTGGGCGTTGACATGTCATGCTGGATTCCCTTCTCAGTCAGGAAAGCTTCAAACTGCTGAGAAGTAAACTCCCCGCCCCGATCAGTAAACAAACAGGCAATACGTTTACCGTGCACATTCTCCAACCAAGCACAGAATGCCTTAAACTTCGGAAACGCTTGCGATTTCTGCTCGAGCAAAAACACATGAATGTACCTGGAAAAAGAATCAATCAGAATCATGAAGTACCTTGCTCCTCCTAAAGAGGGCGCAAGTGGCCCAACCAGGTCCGCATGCACTAGCTGGTAGGGCTTGGAGGCCTGCCTGCTAGACTCCTTGCCTTTGGGAGCAACCTTCACCTTGTTCTCTGCACAAGATACACATTTCATGTGAAATTTACAGGGTTTGATGTTCAAACCCTCAACCACCTCTGGCATCTTGGCCAGTGCCTTCCAAGAGAGGTGACAAAACCTTCGATGCGCATCGTGAATGCAACCTGCATGAAGAACTTTGTTATTTTGTGCAACACAACAAGAATCAGCATTTGATACAACAGTAGTGTCGTCATAAGTTATATGGAACAAACCATCCATAAACTTTGCATGCAAATAGTCCTCTTTGCCTTTACTGATGACACAGACGCTCCTCTTGAAGGAAATCTGAAAACCACGCCCAGTAAGCTGTGGGACACTTAGCAAATTGCTAGCAGCTCCCGGAACATAAAGTACATTACTGATGGTTGTGTGCAGACTTGCAAGTTTCACAGTCCCTTCTCCTGCGATTTGCAACGTCTTTCCGTCAGCCAGGTGGATCTCACCTTCTTGAGGCTTGAAGGAGATAAAGAGATGGCGGTCCTTCGAAATATGGCGGCTGGCACCTGAATCAACAATAAATCTGCCTTTGGCTGTTGGAGCAGTCTTTACAGCAAGCAAACCCTTGTTTTCCACTGGTGTGGGCTTTTGCAGCTTGCCCCCCTGCTGCTCCTGGCCACCAGACGTGCCTTTAGCCTTTGGTGAAGCTGTGCCAGCAAACAAAACTTTGTTTTTCCCTGGCGCGGGCTCTTCACCCTCCCTCTGCTCCTGGCCATCTGCAGGCGTCTGCCTCTGTTTACCTTTGCCTTTCCGGCCTCTGCAAAGGCGTTGACCTTGGTTCCCATGAGAAACAGAGCTCTCAGCTGCCGACTCCTTGGCTCCCCCTGGAGGCTGGAATGCTGCCTGGGATGACGTGACGGTCAGCTCCCCCTGCAGCTTGCAACCGGTGACCTCAGCATCCCTGCATTCACTTGCATTCTGGGAAACAGCCAGGACTTCCGATGCAGTCAAACTCTGGGCTGGGATGACTGGCAAATGAGCAGCTTTCAAAGCATTCCACATCCCACGTGCAGTGGTGTTGCCAGCTAGCGTCTTAATTTCCTCAAGAGAGACGGATAAGACTATTACGTCTATCGCCTTCGAATCATCGGCTTTCCACCTCTCTGTCAGAGGAACCGGAGGGGCCTCAGATATGGCATGCCAGACCCCAAACTGACGCAGCAAACTTTCACACCATTTTGCCCGGGTTTCATAATTCTGTCCATGTAACTTAGGACACTCATCATTTGCCTCAGAAGCTTGGAAAAACTCCATTTCCAGCTTTTTGCTTTAGCCGTGAGTCTTTTTAACTTCAGAGACTCCTTATCTTGGCAGGTCATTAATCACGAACTCTCTGGCTGGCTCCCAGGCCAATTAAGCCTTCCAGAGTTCAAAGACTCCTTCCGAGGTAAACAGAAAAGCCAAAAGCCTCCCTCTTTTCTTTCACTTTTCCCACGTACCTCAAACGCAGTCTGTTGCAGCATTTACTCTCCTGTAGGTGCTGTGAATCTGGGCCCAAAAGCTTGTTGTTGGGAAACTACCAGGGAGATATTGTCCATCATGGCCCCAAGCCGGCTGCCGGACGTCCATCGATCTCCCGTAGACAGGCAGATCCAGCAGTTAGCGACACGAAGCCTCGAAACAGATTGCCACATTCCAGGCTTGTGCACAATGTTTATCAGCAGAAACACAGGCAGAAAGCTGCACCGCAGAAGAGCATTATTTTCAGACTTTATTTAGCATTGAACAGAACAAAGAAAAACATGACCGTTCTCAGTCAGTGTCTCTGACCGGCTGGAGAAATCGAAAGGAACAGCAGAACATAAACATCCTGTGAACAGGACATGCGCAGACTCAGTTACTCACAAAGCCTGCTCCCTTTTAAGGTGGAACGGAAATATCCTAACATTCTGGACCCTTCCGGGAGGGTCAACCGAAAGGCTACAGGATTGATCTGGGCTTCTACCTGGTATGGCCCTAGCTGCTTGTGGCCTAGCTTCTTCTTAGCTAGCGATTTGGCCGGCACCGCCTGGGCCGCTAACCACACCCAGTCCCCCACCTGGATGTCTTCCCCTGCTCTCCTGTGCCTGTCTGCCTGCACTTTGTAGGGATGTTTGGCTAGCTCCAAGTGGCGTCGGAGCTCTTCGTGGACCTCCTGCAATTCGGCGGCCAAGTGCGCAGCTCCCTGCGGCTCCCCCTCCGTCGGCATCTCCAACCCCGGGAAGGTCCTAGGATGCCGCCCATTGTTGGCGAAGAACGGCGTCACCCCCGTCGACGCGTGCTTCGTGTAGTTGTAGGCAAACTCGGCTAGCGGCAAATAGTCCACCCAGGTCGCAGGCTTTTGATTGGCGTAACAGCGCAGGTACTGCTGCATGATGGCGTTGACCCTCTCTGCTTGTCCGTTGGTCTGCGGATGTCTCGCCGACGTTAAGTTGATCTTGACGTTCAGGATACCCAGCAGCTTCTGCCAGAAACTGGAAATAAATTGGCGACCCCGGTCGGACAGGATGGACCGTGGCAAGCTGTGAACTCTGAACACGTGGTCTATGAACAGCTTGGCGGTCTGTTCCGCTGTGGCCACCTTCGCACAAGGAATGAAATGCGCCATCTTGGTGAACAGGTCTACAACCACAAGGACCGCCGTCTTGCCTCGCGAACTGGGTAGATCAGTAATAAAGTCCAGCGCCACCTTCTCCCACGGCCCTAGTGGCGTCTGCAGCGGTTCCAGCAGTCCCGCTGGCTTCTTGTGCACTGGTTTGGACCTCTGGCAAGTGTCACACCTGGCGACGTAATCCGCGACCTCTCCTCGCATTTGGGGCCACCAAAAGTCCCTGGCCACTAAGTCCGCCGTCTTTTCCTTGCCAAAGTGACCCGCGCTGGGTGCGTCGTGTAACTGCTGCAGGACTTTCGCACGGAGATCGTCCCCCGGCACGTAGAAAGCACCTTTGCGGGTTAGCAGGCCGTCTCGTATCTGAAAATTGGTGTCCTTCGCTGTGCCTCTCCGCAGTTCCTCCATCTTGGATTGTGCGAAGGGATCCGTCTGCAGCGCGCGACGCACCGCGTCCAGGTCCACGGCTGCTGAAGCGCATGCCCATGCCTGCGGTGCGAAAATGTGCCTGGCTGCCACTGGCTCCACTTCCTCGAGATACTGCGGTTTCCTGGAGAGCGCATCTGCGATGACATTGTTGTCTCCCGGGATGTACTCTATCCTGAAGTCGAAATCCGCAAAGAACTCCGCCCAGTGTATGTGCCTCTGGCTCTGGAGCTTCACCGTGCGCCAATACTCTAGGTTCTTGTGGTCTGTGCGGACCTGCACGGTGTGTTTTGCCCCGATGAGGAAGTGCCTCCACGCCTTGAAAGCCGCGTGAATGGCCAACAACTCCCTGTCCCATATGGTGTAGTTCTGTTCCGACTTGCTGAGCTTCCTGGAATAGAATGCGCAGGGCCTCCAGTTCCCTTGCGGATCTTCCTGCAAGAGGACGGCCCCCACCGCTCTGTCTGACGCATCAGTCTCAACCCTCAGGGGCCTGCTGGGATTCACGTGTAGCAGCTGTTCTTCGGACGCGAAGAGGCTCTTAGGTTTCCGAAAGGACTGCTCCGCCTGGTCCGTCCAGGTGAACTTCTTCTTCTTGGAACTGAGTGTGTCCGTGATAGCCGCCGTCTCTTTCGCGAAACCCCTGATGAACTTGCGGTAAAAGTTGGCGAAGCCAACGAACCTCTGGACTTCCTTCCGATTGCGCGGGCTCTTCCAGTCCAACACCGCGCGGACCTTGGCGCTGTCCATGGCTAGTCCCTTGTCGGACAGCCGGTAGCCCAGGAAATCCACCTCTGTCACGTCGAACTGGCACTTCTCCAGTTTGGCGTAGAGTCTGTGCTCCCGTAGCCTCTGCAGGACCTCCTTTACGTCTCTGTCGTGAGCCTCCTGCGATTCCGAGAAGATCAGGATGTCGTCGAGGAAGCATACGCACTTCTTGTAGAGGAGTCCCGCCAGCACGTGGTGCATGAACGCCTGGAAACAGTGGGAGCCATTTTGGAGACCAAACGGCATAACTCTGTACTCATAGGTGCCCAACGGTGTGAACATGGCTGTCTTCCACTCATCCCCCTCCCGCATGCGTATGAGATTGTATGCGCCGCGTACATCAAACTTGGTGAAGATCCTCCCCTTCCTCACCTTCGCGAGCAGGTCGTCAATCTTGGGCATGGGAAAGGCCTTGGGCTTTGTCATCGAGTTCACGGCCCTATAGTCCACAATGAGTCTTTTTTGGGGCGTGTCCTTCTTCTTCACGAAAAACACAGGACTGCCCCCTACTGCCTTGGATTCTCGGATGAATCCCCGCTTCAGGTTGTGATCTATGAACTCCCTGAGTTCCTGCATCTCATCCTCGGACATGAAATACAGCTTCGCAGTCGGCAGCGTTGCCCCTGGCAAGAGGTCAATTGCGCAGTCGTAGGGCCGGTGGGGTGGCAACTGGTCAGCCTCCTTTTCGCAGAAGACCTCCAAAAACCCCTTGTACTTGTGGGGGACCGCCTGCACCATGCCTAGGTGCAGCTGCTGCCCTTCTTCCTGACCCTCTCCTCCTGACCGATCTGGATGCAATGCTGTGCGCAGTAGGATGAGCCAAAGGTGAGCTGCCGCTGGTACCACGCTAATGATGGGCTGTGTCTATCCAGCCAGCTCATGCCTAACACTATAGGCGTGTCTGACAGGCGTGTGACGTTGAAACTGATGATCTCGTGGTGATTCCCAATCTGCATCATCATGGGTGGCGTCTGTTGCACCACCTGCCCACCCAGCAGCTTCCTGCCATCGACTGTGACTACGTTCAAGGGCAGCGTGGCTGGTAGAAGTGCTATGCGATGCTGCTTGATGAACTGCACCCCCATGAAGTCTGCGTTGCTACCAGAGTCAATTGTAATGGGGACTTCCAGGGTGAGTCCATTGGGTAACTGGAGAGTCGCAGTGAGCTGCACCACAGGCTTGGGTGGCAGGGGGTCTGTAGGCTGCAAAATCGCTGGGGACTGCTTTACTGACTTGCCTGGCTGAGCCCCAGCATCTCTGCTTTCAGCCAGGCATTGTCGTTTCCCTGAAACTGCTCTCCGTGGCGAGCTGCCTCTGTTACTGTTGCTAAGGCTGCAGTGTGCTTCTGGAGCCTCTGGGGACACTCTTTGGCCATGTGCTGCACACTGTCACAGATGTAACACTTCCTGCTCCCTCTAGGAGGCTTAGTCTTGACTGCTCCGGGCGCTGGGGCTCCGGCTGCTGTCTGAGACTTGGCACCACCAAGCTCCATTGGTTCCTCCCCCTCCCTCAGCGGAGGCGAGGGATGCATACGTCCCAGGTCCCTGGGAAGAAAAGAAGACGCTCTAGCCTGTGCGCGCACCTGGCGACCCTCATCACTGTTCCAAGGGCGTTCTTCGTGGTGCACTCCTATCGTGAGCGCCCTCTGCACGACGTCTGCAAGGGTTTGAGGTCTGTCCCCCCTTGCCAACTCATCTTGAATGGAGCCATTGAGTCCCTCCCAGAACAAGTCTCTCACTGCCAGGGAGTCCTTTTCCCAGCCCAGCACATTCAGCAATGCAAAAAAGCGAGAATAGTACTGTCGTACTGTATCTTTGCCCTGCCGCAATCCATGCATCTCCCGCCGCGCCATATCCACGTCCACGGTAGATTGGAAGCAAGCGCCCATGGCCGCGATAAATGCGTCAGAATTCCTGCGGGCAGGACCATCTTCGCGCCACAAATTCCGCAGCCAGGCTTTAGCTTCCCCTTGCAAGTGGGACACAATGAAGCCTACTCTCTCCTCCTCATATCTAAAATCCTTCCGAAGCAAATGCAGCGCATACACGACGTCAGCTCTGAAACTGGGATAATGCTTCAGGTTCCCATCGAAGTGGGCTACTAAACTGCCCCCCCCGCCGGCCGAGTCCAATTCCCTCCGATCTGGGCCCCGGGAACCCTTCTGTGCACGCACGCTCCCACCTGGCTTGCAGATCCTGGCATCGCGCTTCTGCTTCTTCTCCTTTCTGCTTGGAGACCACTACTGCAGTGGAAAGCTCTGATACTGCGTTTCGCAGGGCTGTCAGTTGCTCCTCAGAAGTCATGTCTGCCAACGTTCGTGAGCTTGCAAAAAAAAATTTGCGTTTTTTGAGAGGGGACTTACTGTCAGGGCTACCTCAGGTCCCAGCTCACCAAGGACCAACGCCAGGTTTCCTTTATATACAAAGAAGTTTATTGCAGTTCATTTTCCGCTTCACAGCCGAGGCGCGTAGCCCCACGTCTGTTACGCTTAGACCGTAGAAGTCCCCTCTGAATCAGTCCCTCCCCTGCACCAGTTTAAGATGCTTGCTTTGCTCCACCTCCTCCTGTCTTTCCTTTTCCGCAGGATCTTTCTGTCCACTGGAGTTCCGCCCCTCCTGGATTCCTCTGACGCTGAATCTCCCGATGGCTCTCCCTCCCACCTGCGGGCTTTGGTACCTGGCTCCTCCCCCGGGCTCTCCGTTTCCCCGCGCGCTTGCACATTTGAACTTGGCGCCCAGCTTCCAACCTTTCTCCTGATCGCTACGTCACTCCTCTCACTGCTTCCCTCCCCTTCCGGGAGGATAGCTTGTTCTGACCTCTCCTCCGTTCCAGCCGATGGAGCTGCTTCCCCTGATACACTGGAACTCCCCCCCCCCTTCGCTACGCTCCGGAGGGGAAGCCGGCCCTGATCTCCAGCTGCTGCTTCGGGATTCCCTGTTGGCCTTCTCCCCCTGATGAGTCCCCCCTGGGGCTCCTCTTGCCCTGGCTACAGGCACCCCCTCCTGGGAATCCCCCGATTCGCTGGAAAAGCTCATGGAGTCCCTTGGGCCACAGTCCTCCTCCTCCTCGCTGTCCTCGGACTCTGCCCAATGGTCCTCCCTCTCCTGCCTCCCATGTGCCTCTGCCCCTGAACCCCTGACACAGCTCAAGAACTACCGCCCTATATCGCTGCTTAATGTGGATTACAAAATTTTTGCAGATATTTTGGCTAAAAGATTAAAAAAGGTGTTAGCAGAAGAAATTCACACAGATCAAGCGGGCTTTCTCCCGGGCAGACATTTGTCTGACAATACGAGGAATATAATTAATATTCTAGAAAAACTACAAGTGAATATCAATACTAAAGCAGTCTTGATATTTGTGGATGCAGAGAAAGCCTTTGACAATATTTCTTGGAGTTTTATGAAGAAGAATCTACAGGGGATGGGGGTTGGTCAAGGTTTTGAAAATGGTATAGGTGCAATTTATTCAGAACAAAAGGCAAAATTAATTGTGAACAATTTGAACAATTTGATGACAGAAGAGTTTAAGATTGAAAAAGGGACACGACAAGGTTGCTCAATTTCTCCATTTCTCGAGGTTTTGTTAAATATGATTAGAAAGGACCAAGAGGTTAAAGGTATACAAGTGGGAACTAAACAGTACGAACTGAAAGCATTTGCTGATGACTCTACAGGAGACAGAACCTAGTACTAAAAGGGTATTGGAACTGATTCAAGAATTTGGACAGGTTGCAGGTTTCAAGTTGAATAAGATGAAAACCAAGGTTTTAGAGAAAAATTTAACTATGAATGAGAGAGAGAAGTTTCAGGAGGAGACAGGCCTGACACTGGTTAAGAAAGTGAAATATTTAGGGGTTTATATGACTGCTAAGAATGTGAATCTATTTAAGGATAACTATGAAAAATGTTGGACTGAAGTGAAAAAAGATTTAGAAATATGGTCAAATTTGAAGCTATCGTTGCTAGGCCGAATTGCTGTGATAAAAATGAATGTATTGCCAAGAATGTTATTTCTATTTCAATCACTGCAAATATTGGACAAAATGGACTGTTTCAAGAAGCGGCAGCTAGATATTTCTAGATTTGTCTGGCAGGGCAAGAAGCCTCGTATAAAATTTAAGATTTTAACTGATGCTAAAGAAAGAGGTGGATTTGCCCTGCCAGACTTAAAACTTTATTATGAATCAGCTGCTTTTTGCTGGCTGAGAGAATGGCTGCTTCTTGAAAACATGGATGTCTTGGATTTCGAAGGTTTCAATAATGTATTTGGTTGGCATGCATATTTGTGGTACGATAAGGTCAAAGCACACAAAGCGTTCAAAAACCATATTGTAAGAAAAGCACTGTTTAATGTCTGGATACGATATAAGGATTTGTTAGAAAATAAAACCCCAAGATGGCTGTCACCTCTGGAGGCAAAGGTCCAGAAAAAACTCAATATGGAGGCGAAATGGCCGAAGTATTGGGAAATCTTGGAACAAGAGGGTGACAGATTAAAATTACAGAGCTTTGAAAAATTAAAAAACAGAGTGCGAGATTGGCTCCATTATTACCAAATAATGGAGGCATATAATCAGGATAAAAAACTAGGTTTTCAGGTGGAAAAATCAAAGCTGGAAACAGAATTGTTAGACCCTAAAGTTAAGAATTTGTCGAGAATGTATAACTTGCTGTTGAAATGGAACACTCAGGATGAAATGGTGAAATCTGCTATGATTAAATGGGCACAGGATGTTGGACATAATATTATGATGGCTGACTGGGAACAGTTATGGACCACCGGTATGAAATTTACGGCATGCAATGCCTTAAAAGAGAATTTAATGAAAATGATTTACAGGTGGTACATGACACCAGTCAAGCTTGAAAAAAATTATCATCTGCCCGATAATAAATGTTGGAAATGTAAAGAAATTGAAGGTACATTCTTTCACCTTTGCTGGACATGCCCAAAGATTAAGGCATTCTGGGAGATGATCTATAATGAAATGAAAAAGGTATTTAAATATACCTTTATAAAGAAACCAGAGGCCTTTCTCCTGGGCATGGTGGGCCAATTGGTGCCAAAGAAGGACAGAGTTTTTTTCATGTATGCCACAACAGCAGCAAGAATACTCATCGTTAAGCATTGGAAGACATAAGACCTACCTACCAGAGAAGAATGGCAGATGAAGCTGATGGATTACATGGAATTGGCGGAAATGACTGGCAGAATCCGAGACCAGGGAGAAGAGTCGGTGGAAGAAGATTGGAAAAAATTTAAAGTATATTTACAGAAATATTCTAAAATTAACGAATGTTGGAAGGATGCTGGAAAGAAGCTACATGACTTTAGTAGAAATACTATAAAGAATTAAGTATGAATAGATTGATATTGGGTAAAGGGGTAAATTTAAGGCTAAAATGTGTTAAGATAAATTATAGAACTAAATTTGAGAAAGAGGGAAAGAACTTGCTGGAATAATTAATTGAACTAGAATACAAAAAAGGAGGTGTGAGGAAGTCAAGGAAATAAGCAAATGAAAGATAAGGGTATGAAAATACGGGGTTCTTTTTATCTTTGTTTGTTCTTTTTTTGGGTTTATTAAATGTTTTTCTTTTTTGCCTTTTTCTTTTTTGTACTGTTGATGTTTTGTATTACTGTATTTATTTTTGTTTCTGAGGTTTTGTAATTGTTTATTGCTTGTATTTCTTTTTTGTTTCTCTTTTCCTTTTTTCCCCTCTGTAATGTTTAAACTTTAATAAATATTATAAAAAAATGAAATTTATTTATTTATTTATTTATTTTCTTTGTTGATGTGTTTTTAAATTGTTTTTATTGTATTGTATTGTATTGTAATGTATTGTTTTTTCTTTGTTTTGTTTTTTTGGTAATGTTTAAATTGTTGTAAAAGCAATAAATATTATTTTTTAAAAAATAAAGTTATTTAAAATACCTCTGAAAACACTTCCTAATCTCCACTGAGTTCTGCATATTCTTTCCTTCCACTTCCAAATTCGTAATAGTATTGAGTTTTTGTCTTTTTTCATTTGCCAGGCCAACAATTTTGCACACTTATTTGCCGATTCAAATGTCTTTTGCCTCATCTGTTTAATCTTCGATTCTATTTCCTGATTCATCAGCTTCGTGTATTGAACTTGGTATAACTTTATCTCTTTCAGGATCTCCTGTGACTTTGGTTTTACTCTCAGTTTCTTCTCTCCTTCCTTTATTTTCTCCAGGATTTTATCCTTTTTTTCATTCTGAGTTCTCTTCTTAATTGCATTCTGTTGTATTAGGAATCCTCTCATAACTGCTTTGCTTGCGTCCCAAATTACTCTTTTTTCCACTGTAGTATTCATGTTTATCTCGAAATAGTCTCTTAGAGTTTTTTGGGCCTTCTTGGTCACCTCTTCATTCCTAAACAAAGTATCGTTCATCCTCCATCTAAAGGAACCCATTGGTGTCAATTTCATTTTCATCTTCACCGCATTATGGTCAGAACAAGTTTTGGGGCAAATCTCCACTTTGCTGATCTTCGGAGCCAATCCCCTGGTTACCCAGATTTGGTCAATTCTTGTCCATGTCATTTTAGCCTCAGGGAAAAAAGTTCCCTCTCTTCCCAGAGGGTTCTTCATTCTCCAAATGTCAACTAAGTCCATACTTTCAGTCATGTCAAAAAAGGTTTTTGGTAGTCTGCCATCTTTGGTGACTACCTGTCTCTGTGCCTTGTCCATATTTGTAGACACCACTCCATTCATATTTCCCATCAAGATCATATTATAGTCCATATAGTCCATCAGAGTCTCATGTAGTTTCTTAAAGAACTCCGATTTTCCTTCATTTGGTGCGTAAATACCTACAATCAAGAATTTCTCTCCTTGTGATTGAATTTCAATTGCAACAAATCTTCCTTGGTCATCTTTGAATATAAATTTCGGTGATAGGCTCTCCTTTGCATAAAGGACCACTCCTCTTTTTTTAACTTTGTCTGATGAGATAAATTCTTGGCCCAGTCTTTTATTACTCAATATCTTCCTGTGTAGCCTCATCACATGTTTCTTGTAAACAAATCAAGTCCAAATGTTCTTTTTTCAATAAATGAAAGACACTCCGCCTTTTTTCTGGGGAGTTCAGACCATTCACATTCCAACTCAAAACCTGCAACCCCATCATGTAATTACGCTGATGTTCCTCCAACTGCACCTAATGCTTGCTCTTCTTCTGTTGGTGGTGGTGATGACACGTTCACTGGGAGATCCAATCCAAAGGATAATGCTGATATATCCAATATTCCCTTATTTGGTGATCTTCTATCCGATGCTCTTTGCTCTTTTCCAAGTTCCTTCTGCAGATCTTCTTCATATTTATACAAAAACCTTACTTTATCTTCTACTGATCTTATTTTTATTTTCCTTCCTTTGAAACTGAAAGATAGACCTTGGGGAAACTCCCACCTAAAGATGATTTTATTCCTTCTCAGCAGGGCAACAATATCTCGATAGTTAAACCTAAGATCCAAAAGATGTTTCGGGACGTCTTAAAAAATTTCCACTCTTGACTGTTGTACTTCTAGGTTCTTCTGGTAGTGCCAACCCAAAATTCTATCTCTCTCTTCTTTAGTTTGAACGGTGATCAAGCAGTCTCTTATTCTATTCTTCTTTTTTCCCTCCTCTTCCAAGTCTGAAGGCCCTCACAATTCTAAACTCTTCTTGACCCAAGTCCAAGTTCCAGAAGTCAGCAAATTCCTGTGTAAGAAAGTCTGTCAGGCTTTCCTTCTCCAATTCAGGTAGGGCTCTGATCCTCAGATTCGTCTGTTTTTCTTTAAGTTCAATCATAGCAAGCGTCAACTTATGTTCATCAAGTTGCCTCTGTAGGGCTGGGACTCTCTCTCTCTCTCTCTCCAGTTGTGTTACTTTGCATTCCGCAGCAACGGCTTTCTCCCTGGCTTCCTCCGCAGTCTGCCGTATCAAGATAGATTCCTGTATCAATTTCTGGATGGTATCTGTATTGGTATTCACCTTTTGTCCCAAATTATTTATACTTTCTGTATTTAGGTCAATTTTAATAGTTGCAGCATCACTTTCGCATTTGTCGCATCCACTTTCGCATTTGTCGCATCTGCTTTCTTGTTAAGCTGTTCCAATGAATCATTTATCTTACTTAATGCAACCGCTAAGGCCTCTTCTGTCGACATTCCTCTTGGTTTTGAATGTACTGGTACAGAAGCAGCAACAGAAGAAGCAGGGAGGCCTTGTGTTGAGCCTCTCCTAGGTTGCTGCCATGTCTTCCCAGACCTTAATGTTTTTTCAGTCGACTGGTCTGTTTTTTCCTTTCCATTTGCCATAACACTTAAAAGATTCAAGGTCAGTCCCAGAGTCTCACAGTTTTTTTAACTTGCAGCTGGAAATTCCCCTAGCCCAGCTCTTGTAAAGCCACCTGTTTCAAAGGCTTCCACTAGGGGGAAACAGTTTCTATTTATGTTAATCAGTAATGTCCTCTTTTAGACACAGTTCCAACCATCCAAATTTAGTTTCAGTTTTCAATTACTTTTTTACTCCTTTTTAAAGGCAGCCGGAGACAGTAGAAACAATGTATTTCTCTTATTTAGATAGCTGTCAATGAATGTTCTAAACACTGTCAATGAACATTCCATAAGACGTCAGTCCTGCTAGCAGCCCGTTCCCAGGGTCAGAGCGGCGGTATTTTAGCTCTCTTCACTCTCTCCTACAGGCATACTCAGTCCACAACTCCCCCCCTCTTCTCCTGCCTCCAAGGGGGGGTTTAATGTTCTTTGCCGATGGAAATTTAGTCTTTTACAAAAGGCTTTCCAAGACTTCAGCTTGCAGCCTCATTGCTTCAGTCTATTTACAAAAGGGGAAGGCGGACTTCCTGTATTGAACCTCCCCGTTTCGATACCAAATTAAACGTTTAAACATCCAATTCTCCCACTTCAGCTCTACTCACGGGTAATTACTTTAAAGTCAAATTGTCCACAGGAAAAAGTCAGCGCTCTCCGGCAACAGCTATGTGGCTTCACTCCGTGGAAGAAGCAGACGATTCAAAGCAACGCACCGCTCACCCCACGTCGCTCCGGACCCCCGAAACTGGGTTTCCCCGTAAGTAGGGGAGGCGCAAAAGGTGCCCGCCGAATCCCACGCTCACAGGCTTCTCCCACCTGTGATTTTTTGCGGGTCTCCACCTTCACCATGGCGGTCAGACCCAGTTCCCACGGGGCAAATTCCTCCCGGTCAGAGAAATTCCGCCATTGCCGGAGGCGCCTCCCCGGAAGTCCAATAGTGCAGCTTTCTAATGGACTTTCCATGCAAACATCATTCTGCTTTCTCAGTTGCTCTGCAATGCTTTGCCAGGGTTACCACATCATGGCCACCTGGGGGTGCGCTCCTGTGTTGTAGCTCAGCAAAAGCAGGGCAAAATTCCTCTAGTATGGCTCACAGTGAGGGCTGCTGAGAGTTAGGAGAGATCTCGGAGGCCAAAGAGTTTGCTTTTCTGCTCAGTACAGGGGATCTTGCCAGCTCTTCACCCCTGACTGGCCGAAGATGCCCATCTCTCATCCATGCAGCTCCACAGCGTGCCTGGATGATGACTCAGATGGAGCTGGACACACCATTCCTGAAGGATGCAATAATCTTGCAATTGTGGTGGACCAACTACATGCTAACAGGATGTCGGACTGAATGGGCCTTGGCCTGAACCAGCAAGGCTCTTCAAATACGCTTATGTTCCCCTGACTTTGGGGAAGCCTTGCAGGAGTCTCACCCGTCTCATGGCTATTCTTCTAGTGTGGACCAGTTCTACAAGCTCTCCCCTGAAAGCAGGTGCACCATCCAGAACATGCTGGCACTGTACCTGAAGAAGAAAGCGAACACAGACCAGGAGGCAGGGACTTCTAGGGGAAGCGAGGCCTTCATGCGGGAAGCCTTGACTCCTCACGTGCTCCCCGGGATCAGCTTCGACCCCACCACCCAGTCTTCTGCTGGTGTCACTCTTCCCCCTGGCCCAGAACAGGAGGCTCCTTCCCAACACGCAGAATGCCTTGCACGTGATCAATGGGCCTGTGCTCACTGTGACATAGGCAGGGCCGGATTTATGTATAGGCTAAGTAGGCTGAAGCCTAGGGCCTCTAGATCTAGGGGGCCTCGCCAGCCTGCCCGCTCCCCAGCGCCGCAGACAGTCTTCCCTCTCCCCAAATTGCAAACCCAAGACTTCATGCAGGGCATTTCTCCCCCATTTCAAGGACATTTTGCTTCAAAAGGAAAGGTGGACTTGGAGAAGGCAAGCAAAATGCGAGGGAGATAATGAAAGATACAGGAAATTGAATGCAGATTTCCAAAAAATAGCAAGGAGAGACAAGAGGGCCTTCTTAAATGAGCAATGCAAAGAAATAGAGGAAAACAACAGAATGGGAAGAACCAGAGATCTGTTCAAGAAAACTGGAGCTATGAAAGGAACATTTCATACAAAGAGTACCATAATAAAGGACAAAGGTGGAAAGGACCTAACAGAAGCAGAAGACGTCAAGAAGAGGTGGCAAGAATACACAGAGGAATTATACTAGAAAGATATGGATGTCTCATACACCCCAGGTAGTGTGGTTGCTGACCTTGAGCCTGACATCCTGGAGAGCGAAGTCAAATGGGCCTTAGAAAGCACTGCTAATAACAAGGCCAGTGGAAGTGATGATATTCTAGCTGAACTATTAAATTTTGTTAAAGATGATGCTGTCAAGGTGCTACACTCAATATGCCAGCAAGTTTGGAAAACTCAGCAGTGGCCAGAGGATTGGAGAAGATCAGTATACCTCCTTTAGAGGAAAAGGCCTTGACTTCCGGTCGGCGCCAGCGTTAATGGCGGTCCTCTTTCCGAGCTCCGGAGGAGGACTGCTCTGTGAGTTCGGGTCTGACCCGCTACGGCAAGCGGGGGACCCCTAAAATCACAGGCGTAGAAGCCTGTGAACAAGGAGACTCGGTGGGCACCAGAAGCGCCCCCCTTACTGCGAAAGAGCCTTTTTAAAGGCTACGGAACGGCATCGGGAGAGCGCGGTGCTGAGAGTCGCTACCCAGCCCGCAGAGTGAAGCCGCGTTGCCATAACGGAGAGCGCCGATTCCTTCCTGTAAATCTGGGACTGAAAAACCTGTGAGTAAGACTGAACGTCAATTTGGAAAATTTTAAATTTTAATCGGAAATTCGGCTGAAAACGGGGAAGGTGAAAATTAAGGAAGTCTGCCTTCCCCCGACTGCATAACAGCTAAAGCAACGGAACTTTAAAGCTGCATCCATATGAAGTACTTTTGGATTACTTAAATCTGACATTGGATTTAGATTTCCCCTCTAGCAAGCAGGGCAGAGGGGAGGAAGAAGGGACATTAGGAACCTGCATGATTTATCTAAAAGGAAAAAGCCTTCTGCTGTCTTAATACCTGGAAACGGACTGCCAAATACGACATTAGGACACTGAATTGTCTTTAGACTTCTGGGAAAGTTACATGGTTGAAGTTTTGTTTGATACAAAGTTTTAAGACTTCGCTGCCACAGTATATTGGAGTGTGCTGAAAGAGTATCTACTGGAAAAAGTGTCGCAGCATATATTTTCAAGCCTCCTGACACACTTGCTCTTAATTTCTTTGTTTCCTCACTTGGACATTTTGTTTTGCTCCCTCTAGAGGGCTGAAAGTAACGGTTGCAACGGTTTAAGACAGTGGGAATTTCCATCAGGGAATTGTTTTTGTGGGAACGTCCTTGGGACATGAGTGGCCCAGCAGAAGAGATAACCACCAGAGCCAAAGCTAAACAGCAACAACAGCAACAACAGCAACAAAAGAAAAGAGGCTCAATTTCAAGTCTAACTCCTACAGGAGCAGCAGGACAAGAAAAAGTGACAGCTGCCTCCATGGAGTCAGTGACACAGGCGTTACTCAAGATAAATCAGTCTTGGGAGACTTTGACAAAGCAGAGTACAGAAAATACACAGAAATTAACAGAACTAACAGCGAGACTGGATTTGAACACAAAAAGTGTGACAAGCAATACAGAATCTATAAACAGGTTGATTGAAGAAAACTCTGCAACACGTAAAATTGCAGAGGACGCCAGAAGCATTGCCGGAGAGACACAGGAGAAGCTGGAACCGATTGCTAAAAAGGTTTATGAACATGATGCAACTTTGTCTTTGATGGAATTACAGAGAAAGGAAAGAAATCTGAAATTAAGATTAATTCCCGAAAGCGAAGGGGACAGCCTTGCGGAGTTCCTAACACAAAAGTTTGCAGACTTTTGGGAAGATTTGGAGGAGGAAGAATTCAAGATAACAACAGCATTCAGATTAGGCAGGAGACTGAACAAAAAGACTCCGAGGGATTGCCTGATTACTCTTAGATCCAAGGAAGAAAGAGACAAAATATTAAAACTACATTACCAAAAGGCCTTGGAAATTGAAAATTCACCTATACAAATTTTTAAAGACATCCCTAAATATATCTTGGAGGTGAGAACCTTCCATAAGGATCTGGTCTACCTGTTGAAGAAGAACAACATCCTCTTTAGGTGGGAGTTCCCACAAGGACTGCCCTTTAACTACAAGGGAAAGAAGGTGAAAATAAAGACAATTCAAGATAAAGAGAAGTTTCTGGAGAGAAACCAAGAGGATCTGCAGAAGGGAATGGTGGATCCAATTGCAGAACAAAGGAGAGCACTAGATATTCTGAACCTACCGTTTGGACTTAACCCACCACCATCAGAGGAAGAGCAACAACTTGGAGCGGTCGGAGGAGTAACGGAAAAATAACAAGATGGCCCTGCAATTCCTTAGTTGGAATTGTAATGGGCTGAACATGCCTTTGAAGAGACGCCAAGTGTTTCATATTTTGAAAAGAGAACAATTGGATTTGATTTGCCTACAAGAAACCCATGTAACCAGGGTACACAGGAAACTACTTATAAATAAAAGACTAGGACAAGAATTTATTTCATCAGACAAAGTCAAGAAAAGAGGAGTTGTGATTTATGTAAAAGAGAAATGGGCCCCAAAAATGATGTTTAAAGATGAACAAGGAAGATACCTGGCAGTTGAAATACAAGCACAAGGAGAAAAATTTTTAATAGTTGGAGTTTATGCACCAAATGAAGGCAAGGTGGAATTTTTTAAGAAGCTTCATGAAACTCTGATGGACTATTTGGATTATAATGTAATAATTATGGGAGATATGAACGGTGTGGTTTCTACAAATATGGACAAGGCACAAAGATTGACAATCTCCAAGGAAGGGAGACTTCCGAAGACCTTCTTTGAAATGACTGAAAATACGGACCTAATAGACATATGGAGAACGAGGAAACCTCTTGAGAGAGAGGGAACTTTTTTCTCTCAAGCAATGATGACCTGGACCAGAATTGATCAAATTTGGATCACTAGTGGGATGGCTCCAAAGATTAAGAAGGTAGAAATCTGCCCAAAAACTTGCTCCGACCATAACGCCGTGAAGATGGAAATGAAACTTACAACAACTGGTCAATTTAGATGGAGGATGAATGACACCCTGTTTCGAGATAAGGAGATCCACATGAAGGTCCCAAAAACTTTAAAGGACTATTTTGAAATAAATCTAAAGGCCGATGTGGAAAAAAGAGTGATCTGGGACGCAAGCAAAGCTGTGATGCGAGGATTTCTGATTCAACAAAATTCAATAAAAAAGAGAGAGCAGAATGAGAAGAAGGAAAAGATTTTGGAAAAGATAAAAGAAGGAGAGAAAAAATTAAGATCAAAACCAAAGTCCCAGGAGATTTTGAGAGAGATCAAGTTATATCAAACACAATATATGGAATTGATGAATCAAGAGATTGAGTGGAAGATAAAGCAAATGAAACAAAAGACATTTGAATCGACAGATAAATGTGGTAAACCTCTGGCTTGGCAATTGAAGAAAAGGCAGAAACTAAATACAGTTACAAGCCTAGAAGTGGATGGAAAGAATATATCTAAACCCAACGAGATTAGAAACTGTTTTTTGAGCTATTTTAAAAAACTATATTCTCAAGGGCCACAAAATGAAGAGGATATAGATGAATTCCTTAATAAATATGGATTACAAAAAATCTCTCATCAAAGCAAGGTGGATTTAAACCAGAGAATAACAGAACAAGAGATAGAGGGTGCCATTCAGGACATGCAACTGGGCAAATCTCCAGGACCAGACGGACTGACTTCCAGATATTACAAAGCCTTGAAGGAGTGGTTGGTTCAACCGTTAAAGGAAGTCTGCAACGAGATTTTAGAGGGGGGGAAGGCACCAGAGTCGTGGAAAGAAGCTTATATTACACTCATACCAAAGACAGAGACTGAAAAGACTCAACTTAAGAACTACCGCCCAATATCATTACTTAATGTGGATTACAAAATTTTTGCAGACATTTTGGCAAAAAGATTTAAAAGAGTGTTGATGGAGAAGATTCATAAGGACCAAGCAGGCTTTCTCCCAAAAAGGCACTTATCAGACAATGTAAGGAATATAATAGATATTTTGGAACTGCTAGAGGTGAACATAAACACCAAAGCAGTGCTGATCTTTGTGGATGCGGAGAAAGCCTTTGACAATATTTCTTGGAGTTTTATGAAAAAGAATCTCCATGGGATGGGGGTAGGTCAAGGATTTGAGAATGGTATGGGTGCGATATACTCTGAACAAAAAGGTAAGTTGATTGTAAATAATGTGATAACTGAGGAGCTTAAGATAGAAAAAGGAACACGACAGGGGTGCCCAATTTCCCCATTGCTTTTCATTTCTGTTCTGGAGGTGCTGCTGAATATGATTAGAAATGACCAGCAGGTTAAAGGCGTACAGGTCGGAGCTAAACATTACAAGTTGAGGGCTTTTGCAGATGACTTAGTATTGACTTTACAAGAGCCAAACACTAGTACGAAAAGGGTGTTGGAGATAATTCAACACTTTGGCCAGGTAGCCGGATTCAAACTGAATAAACAAAAAACTAAAGTCTTAGAAAAAAATTTAACAGTCATGGAGAGGGAGAAATTTCAAGAAGAGACAGGTTTGACAGTGGTTAAGAAGGTGAAATACCTAGGGGTTCACCTGACATCTAAAAATTTGAACTTGTATGAAGACAATTATGAAAAATGTTGGTCAGAAATTAAAAAAGATCTAGAAATATGGTCAAATTTGAAATTGTCAATGTTAGGCCGAATTGCAGTTATTAAGATGAATGTATTGCCTAGAATGTTTTTTTTGTTTCAAACTTTGCAGATTCTCGGCAAGATGGATTGTTTCAAGAGGTGGCAGAAAGACATTGCGAAATTTGTCTGGCAGGGCAAAAAGCCCAGAATAAAATTTAAAGTACTTACAGATGCAAAAGAAAGAGGGGGATTTGCCCTGCCGGACTTAAAACTGTACTATGAAGCAGCAGCGTTTTGCTGGCTGAAAGAGTGGATGCTCCTCGAGAACACAGATCTCTTGGATTTAGAAGGTTTCAATAACACATTTGGTTGGCATGCATATTTATGGTATGATAAAATCAAAGTGCATAGGGCCTTTAAAAATCACATTGTCAGAAAAGCGTTGTTTAATGTTTGGATAAGATATAAAGACTTGTTGGAAAATAAAACCCCTAGATGGTTGTCACCCTTGGAGGCTAAGGCATTGAAGAAACTCAATATGGAGGCCGAATGGCCAAAGTATTGGGAAATCTTGGAACAAGAGGGAGATAAATTGAAATTACAGAGTCATGAGAAATTGAAACCTAAAGTACGAGATTGGCTCCATTATTATCAAATAATGGAGATCTACAAACAAGATAGGAAAATTGGCTTCCAGGTGGAGAAATCAAAATTAGAAACTGAATTGTTAGAACCCAATACCAAGAATTTGTCAAGAATGTATAATTTGCTGCTGAAATGGAATACACAAGATGAAACAGTTAAATCGGCTATGATTAAGTGGGCACAGGACATTGGTCATAACATTATGTTTGCTGACTGGGAATGGTTGTGGAACACCGGTATAAAATTTACGGCATGTAATGCCCTAAAGGAAAATATTATGAAAATGATTTACAGGTGGTACATGACCCCAGTCAAGCTAGCAAAAATTTATCATTTGCCTGACAATAAGTGTTGGAAGTGTAAAGAAACCGAGGGTACTTTTTATCACCTTTGGTGGACGTGCCTGAAGATTAAGGCTTTCTGGGAAATGATATATAATGAAATGAAAAAGGTACTTAAATGTACTTTCCCTAAGAAACCAGAGGCCTTTCTCTTGGGCATTGTCGGCGAATTGGTGTCAAAAAAAGATAGAATTTTCTTTATGTATGCTACAACAGCAGCAAGAATACTTATCGCAAAGTATTGGAAGACACAAGATCTACCCACACTGGAAGAATGGCAGATGAAAGTGATGGACTATATGACATTAGCTGAGATGACCGGCAGAATCCGCGACCAGGGGAAGGAGACGGCAGAAGAAGAATGGAAGAAATTTAAAATCTATCTTAAGGACTATTATAGACTTGATGAATGTTAGAATGTCGAGGTTTTGAGAAAGAAAGGGTTACAGCGATATAAGATTAGACTGAAGGAAAGATTAAGAAGAAATATGTTTGACAGATTTAATTGGAAGTTGCTGGAAAACTTTGGACATTGGGATGCAGATAGGGGAGGTATGGGGGTGTCTGAGAAACGAGGTTTATGAAAAAAAGTTATGAAACTATATGTGTTTGTATGTCTTTTTATATGTTCGTATTGTTCAAATTTTTTTTTGTAAAACCAATAAAAAATCATATTTAAAAAAATTTAAAAAAAAGGAAAAGGCCTTGAGGGGAGGACCTGTTGCCTCCACAATCCTTCGTAAACATGCATAAGCTGAGAGGCAATTTTCCGGCAAATGTGGTGCTGTGGGGAGGCAGGAACATTTTCCTGCAGTTAAGTATTTTCTTTTTTTTTTCAAATGCTTTTTATTATATTTCCTTCATCATACACATCCAAAGAAGCACAACCAAAAAGAAACATTAAAAGTTAGACATTAAACATTAAAAAGACATTAAATAGAAAAAGAAAAATTAAAGAGAGAAAAGTAAAGAAAAGAAAAAACACATACCACACGTTTACATCGACTTCCTTCCCTCCTGATTTCGGGTTTCTACTTTTGATAAATTCATCTTACAGCTGGTGTTGGTTTATAGTTTATAACATCGGAAGAGTTAAATCAAACCTACTGCAGTTGTTAAGTTACCAGAATTACCTTCACTATATACCATAAATTTATTCCAATCCTCTTTTAACTTTGTATTTTTTTGATTTCTGATTCTTTGCGTCATTCTTGCCAATTCTATAAAATCATATAGCTTCAGTTGCCAATCCTTCACCGTTGGTGTAGTTGGGTTTTTCCAATTTTGGGCGATTAGCATTCTAGCCGCAGCTGTTGCGTATTGGAACAGGGTTTTATCTTTTTCCGGTATTTCTTTTCCAACCATCCCTAGTAAAAAGGCCTCTGGTTTTTTGGGAAATGTGAGTCTAAATATTTTTTTTAGTTCATCATATATCTGATTCCAAAATTTTTTTATTCCCTCACATGTCCACCACATATGTATAAAATTCCCTTCATTTGTTTTGCATCTCCAGCAGGCCTTGTTACCGGTCTTGTACATCCTATTTAGTTTTTCTGGCGTTAAATACCATCTGTATATCATCTTTTCTAAATTTTCTCTAATTGCTACACTTGCTGTGAATTTTATTCCCTGATTCCATAATTTCGACCATTTCTCGTATTCTATATTGTGCCCCAAATCTCTTGCCCACTTTACCATAACTTCTTTAATTTCTACATCTTTTGTATCCTCTTCCAATAAGATATTATACATTTTGGATAATAATTTAGATTTACTTTCAATTATTTCGATTTGGAATTTTGATTTCTTTTCGCTCATTCCTACTTTCTTATCTTCCGTCCATCTTGCATTGATCTGATGGTACTGTAGCCAACCCTTCAGCTTTCCTTTCAGTTCCTCGTACGGTCTTAGTTTCCAGTTTTCATGGGAGCTTGTCAGTAAATCTTCGTATGTTAAATTTTTCTCATCCAGGTTTGTTTTTTTAAATGATAAAATGTCTATTGGGGACAGCCACCAGGGTGTTCTTGGTTCTAACAATTTTTTATTTCTTTCCCAAACTTCATATAATGGACCTCTAATGATATGATTCGAAAAGCCCTTATGTGTTCTTCCTTTATTTAACCAAAGGTAGGCGTGCCAACCCCACCTGTTATCTGCACCTTCGAGTTCCAATAGATCCGTGTTCTCCAAAGTTATCCAATCTTTCACCCAACATAAGCAGGCAGCTTCATAATATAGTTTTAAGTTGGGTACCGCCATCCCCCCTCTCTCCTTTCGATCTGTAAGTAGTTTGTATCTGATCCTTGGCCTTTTTCCCTGCCATATAAATCTTGAGAGGACTTTCTGCCAGTCTTTGAATATTTTGGTCCCTCTAATAACCGGGATATTCTGAAAAAGGAACAGCATCTTGGGAAGAGTGTTCATTTTTATTGCCTCCATCCTACCGAGCCACGAAAGATTAACTCTGCTCCAAACATCCAGATCTTTTTTAATTTTATTCCAGGTCGTTGTATAATTATCTTCAATTAAATTTATATTTTTTGGTGTAAGCCAAATGCCTAAATATTTTACTTTTTTAGTCACTTTAATTCCGTGTTGACTCTCTAATTTTTCTTTTATATCATTTCTCAATTTCTTTGTTAATATTTTGGTCTTTGAGCTATTCAATTTGAATCCTGCTAGTCTGCCATATTCTTCTAATATCTCCAGCGCCTTTTCGATGCTCCCTTGCGGCTCTTCTAAGGGTAACATCAAGTCATCTGCGTAGACTTTTAGTTTGAACTCCTTTGATCCTATTTTGATCCCTTTGATCTCAGGTGTTAATCTTATTTTATTTGCCAAGACTTCTAAAACCATAATGAATAGGAGCGGGGAGAGGGGGCAACCTTGCCTGGTTCCTTTTTCAATTTGGAACATGTTTGTAAGATTGTTATTTATCACCAGTTTGGCAGATTGATTTGAATATATTGCCTGTATTCCTCTCAGAAATTCTCCCTCTATCCCCGCTTCTTCCATAGTCTTTAGTAAGAACGGCCAAGAGACATTATCGAACACCTTTTCGGCATCTATGAAGATCAAGGCCGCTGGTATGTTGTTGTTAATTTCCAGATATTCGATTAAGTTTATAGTGTGTCTCACATTATCCTTCAGGAATCTATTTGGTAAAAAGCCTGCTTGGTCTTTGTGAATTAAATTCAACAGGCACTTTTTTAATCTGTTTGCCATGATATCGGCGTATATTTTGTAATCGTTGTTCAATAGGGATATTGGCCTGTAGTTTTTAATACACATGTTATCTGCATCCGGTTTTGGAATTAATGTTATGAAGGCTTCCCTCCACGACTCAGGTATTTTCCCTCCTCTCAAGATGTTGTTCATTGTATCACAGAGCACCAATGATAGTTGGTTTCCTAAAACTTTGTAATATTTGGCCGAAAGACCATCCGGGCCTGGGGCTTTTCCTATTTTCATTTTTTTTATAGCATTTTGAACCTCTTCTATATTAATGGGTTTGTTTAGTTGAAATCTTTCTTCCTCCGTGATGGTCTTCCCTTTATGTCTCTTTAGATATCTTTCTATTTGCGTTAGGTCCTCTTCCCCCTTCTTATATAGTTCTTCATAAAATTCCAGAAACTTTTTTTGTATTTTAATTGGGTCTACTATCAGATCTTCCTCTACTTTTATTTTATTTATCATATTCTGTTTCTGTCTTTTTCTCAATTGCCAGGCCAGAAATTTCCCTGTTTTGTTCGCTGACTCAAAGTATCTTTGCTTCATTAGTTTGATTTTCCATTCAATTTCTTGACTCGTCAGCATCGAATATTGTGTTTGTAACATTTTTATTGCTCGAATACTTTGCTCATCCTTCGGGTGGTCTGTTAATTTTTTCTCATGCTCTCTTAGCTGCTTAAGTATTTCTTCTTTCTTCTGCTGTCTTATCTTCTTCTTGTAGTTGTTTTGCTGAATAAATAGACCTCTTATTACCGCCTTACTGGCGTCCCAGACCACTTCTATGCTTGTTCCTGTATTTAGATTTGAGTTAAAGTATTCTTTTAGGGTGGTTTTGGCCTTTTCAATAACGTCGTCATTTTCTAATAGGTATTCATTTAATCTCCATCTGAAGCTTCCCTGTGTTATCCCTTTGATTTCCAAAGTTATCATGTTATGATCCGAAAATGTTCTTGGGTGAATTTCACAACTTATTGTTCTTAGAGTGAGTGCTCTCGAGGTCCAGATCTGATCTATTCTGCCCCAGCTTTTATGTGCTTCGGAAAAAAAGGTGAACTGCTTTTCTGTTGGGTGTTTATATCTCCATATGTCTATTAAGTCTAGGTTTTCTTCCAAATCTTGGAATGATTTCGGTAACTTTCCTTGATTTCGTTTTCTGTTTTCCGTTTGTCTATCCCTTTCTGGTGACGGCACCGCGTTGAAGTCTCCCAATAATATCGTCTTGTTGTCATCTAGATCTAATAATACTTGTTCTAATTTCTTGAAAAACTCAGGTTTGTTTGTATTTGGAGCATAAATGTTAACTACATTAATCTTTTCTCCCTGGAACTTGATTTGAACCCCTAGTATCCTCCCCTCCTCATCTTTGTATATCATTTTTGGTTCCCATTTTTCCTTCACATATACTTCCACCCCCTTTTTTTTTTTCTTCCGTAGAGTTTATAAATTCCGTACCCAAGAGTTTGTTTGTTAGGACATGTTTATGCTTTTTAGCTACATGGGTTTCTTGAATACAGATTACATCCAATTTTTCCTTTTTCAACACATTTGCAATTTTATTCCTTTTGGCTTTTTCGTTCGAACCATTTACATTCCATGTTACGATTTTAAGGTTCATTATCACTTTTGTCTACTAATAAGTCAGTAATTTCCCGGTTTGGTTTTGTCTGTTTAGGCTCGGGTTGGTTTGTCTTCTGTTTGTTCTTCGACCTCTTCCTCCTCCTCCTCCTCCCCCTCCTCCCCCTCATCTTCATCCCCTCCTCCCCCGGCTCCTCCCTCCCTCTCCAGTCTCTCCTCCAAACGCACCCCCCCTCTTTCTTCCCTCTCTCCATCCCTCTCCCCATGTCTTTCCTCCACCCCCCGAGGTCCTTTTCGTATCTACGTAGAAATTTGCTGACTTCCTGGTTATCAGTTATCTTAAATCTTTTCCCTTTGTAAAAAAAGGAAATCCCTTCTGGGAATTCCCATCTATGTTGTATGCCATTTTTCCTTAAAATACCAACTATTTGTTTATAGCCCTCTCTTTTCCGAAGTAATCTAATTGGAATTTCTTTAAAAATAATAATTGGTTTTCCATCAATTACCAGTTTCTTCTGGTAGCTCTCTCTCAAAATCCTATTTCTCATGTCTATCGATTTGAAGATCACTAAACAATCTCCTGGGACTTTTTTCAATCTGTTTTGTTTGGGTCTTATTTTTATTCTAAAAGCGTTTTCTATCTTTTGCGCAACCTCTTCTTCTTTCAATACAAGCCATGTCGCAAGTTCTTTGATCATTTTCCCTTTTATATCTTCCTCTCTTTCTTCCCCTATTCCTCTGAATTTTAAGTTTAACTGCTTTTGTTTCATCTCCATCAAGGCTAGGTTGTCTAACACCTGTTCTTGAGTTTTACTCAATTCTCCAAAATTTTCTTTAGCTTTTTCAGCTTCTTTTCTCTGGTCTCTCAAATCTTTTTGCATTTTTTTATTTAATTCTTCTAAAGACTTTGTTTTGACTGTTAAATCTTTTATTTTGTTAGAGAGTTCCCCTGTAACAACTTCAATCTTTTTATCAAAGGATTCCTGCATCTCTCCTAACTTTTTTTCTATACGTGTTTCATTCTGTCTGAGTTCCTCTTTTATTTTCAGCCATAATGCATCTAAGTCTTTTATTTCCTCTTGCCTTGAAGTTCTCCTATCCATTGGTGTTCCCACAGCCTTCTTTCCGTCTCTCCCCGTCATCTGTCCACCTCCCTCCCCTCCCCACCTCCCACCCCTCACAATGAATTAACTTAAGGGTTTTTGTGGTTTTCCCGGCAGGGCATACAATCTTGGGTATTTTGGATATCACAAAAAGAGTTACATTGACCTGCTCCCTGGATTCAAACAATGTTTATGTTAGTAATATCTTTTAGGTCAATGTAAATCTGTCCCCTCTATTTTCAGACTCGATACACAATTAGATCTCTTGCACCATACTGGGGGCCTTCCCGTCTAATTTACATATCCTTGCACTTGGCTGATAAAAAAGATGAATTTCCGCTGAAAGATAAAGGTGTGAAAAAGCCAAAGATGAGAGGGAAGGGGAATGTTAGGATATTCTGGAGGTATGACCCGAAGGAGAAGCAATAAAGGAGTTAATACAGTCAAAATAAGGCAGGTAATATGAAGGCTTCTCTTTTGATTTTCAGCCACTTGTTTGGCTTAATCCGTTCCCCCGTATAACAGGTTCTTGTCCTATTTTCTTAAATCAGCCACATGCAGTGTTACTGCCTGGCTAGGTAAGCAAGGATTCTTATCCTGTTAATATTCCCTTAGACGCAACCAGCAGTCGAAGGGCTTGAAACACAAAAAAGATAGGGGAGGTGGGCATGGGAAGGGGAGGGACAGGTGGGGGAGAGGGGAGACAGAAAGGCAGACGCTGGGACAGAGATCCCTAGAGTTTCAGGGTTTCTCTGCCAAGTTTGAGTTTCTCCAAGAGGGGGAGGGGGAAGAGTTTGGATTCAAAAATGAAGAGTCTAATCCCAGTCTCAAAAAAAAAAAAAAAGAGGCAGACGTCAAGGAAACGGCTGATTCAGCGACGCAGGCTCAATCCAAAAAGAAAGAGGCGAAAAGTTCCTTCCCAGTCTCTAAGTCCTTTGGGGAGACCAGCTTCAGGTAGGCCCAACCGGACATCCCCCAGACAAAAGCAAGCTGTTTCTTCTCACACACAGGGACTTGCGCGCTGTGTTCCTTTTGGTGTTAAAACAGTATGGCAACAGGCTACAAAAGCTGGAGAGCTAAAAAGAACGCAGGTACGGCGGGTCGGGGTAGTTTTAATCCGTCGTGGGGTTTGACGGAGCGGGGGCTGGTGGAGGGGGGGGGGGAATTTGCCAAAGCCTTCAGACTGACTTGCTCTCTCTTTCCCCTCTGTTTGTCTTCCCCACTTCTAGAGTCTCTCCGTTCGCTCCTCCCGATTTTCCCTTTAACTTTCTATCCAGCTCTCCAATAGTCCACTTTTCAATTTCAATTCAAAGTATTTTCTAAGTTCCTTTCCCGAAACGTCCCCAAACGGTTCTGAAGCCTCTCTAACCTCAGAAGTCTTTTCCTCTCTCCGGAATTCTGGGATTCGAGGATAACTTCATGGAGAAGGAAAGAAACCTGCAGAATCAGCAAATGAGTGCCCGCCGGGGGCCTCCACCCCCACCGCTGCCACCAAGCAGGCTGTAAGTTGCCTTAGAGGTGTACTGTGCCCTCCCGCCTCCTTGCTTTTAAGGACTACTTGAGTTCTGTTCTCATCTCCCTGAGGTGTATCCGTGACAAGGAGAGCATGAGCAAGAAGCAACCCCAAGTGACCCACACTATGAGCCAGCTCTTTGTGCCTTCCACACATACTCAGTCCGGACAGAGAGAGGGACTCATCAAGCACGTCCTCGCCAAGAGAAAGAAGGAATATGTCAACACCCAGAATTTCAGGTCAGATCATGCAAAAGTGCAAAGACCAGTGGAACCTGTATCAGAGTTGGGGCTGGAGAAAGCGACATCTACATGACAGCTTTATTGTTGGGTGCCAGGCAAAGTCTGTCCTGTTCACTCAGGCCACATGGGTGGGTAATGGAAAGTATTAGTTGTGGTGGGCAATTTTCCTTGGTGCCACATACTGAACCGTGGCTTCATATTATGAGCAGAACGGCAGCCTCTCCTCCAGGTTTGCACACCTCTCCCCCACCCCAAGCCTATTGGGAAGCTTCCACTTGGATTTTAAATTAACCACAGTTTGGTGTGTCCAGATCCTATGGTGATTCATTTTAAAAGCTTTGTAAACCCACGATTGGAAGTTGGCTTGTTTCAATGAGCCATGGTTCAAATGAAGCGGTTTGTGCAGCTTCAGACATTGTGACAAGATGCAGTTAATCCAAAACTGAAGCAAAACCTTTGGAACTCCTCCTAAAAGCTGTGCTGGAGGACAGGGAGGTGTGACCCCCCCCCCAACACTTGGTGTGGGTCATCCTTATAATGCTAAGCTTACTACTTCAAACAAAGTTTTTGCTTTGGTTATTTCCTTGTACCATTAGTAGTACCCAGGGGCCATTTGTTTTTCATGTCTGCTTTTATGATATGTTTATCAGTATGTGGTTAGCAGCTTCAGATCCTACTGTTTTACAGAGGCTGTTTAGCTTGCTCTTTTTACCCCTTTACTAGACAGGCTGTATTTCTGTGCTGTTTTCAGAGTCGGGAATGCCCATTCCTTCATGGCCAGCATGGAAACACAGAAGGCTAGCCATTTAGGAGGTTTGCAAAGAGGACAAGGGTGTTACGGGGTAATTTTCTAGCAAACAAGCTTGGCACAGCAGATCTGAGAGGTGGTTTTCTGCTCCCGGAAAGCCAGCCTGGAAACCAGGTTGCCAGGTGAAGGAAGAATGGAGAGACCAACCAACTCACTTGCCTTCAAAGAATTTCTGGTTGCCTGTGGCTACTGGGATAGTGCTTAGATATCAGGCTGGCTGACACATCTTAAAAAATACAAGGGAAAAGCTTTTTTTCTTTCATTAGCAAAGCTCCTTTGGGGCCCCGAATAGCTAAGCTGAGGAAGAAGTGGCTGGTCTTACTTGTTTGTTCTTGGTCCTGATCTTGCCTGCCCTTGTAATCCTACCTGCCACACACTCCTGTTGTCTTTCCATATTTAAGCAGCACGTCTGTTCCGATTGGAGTCCTATTCCTGCAGTTCCACATCCTTCTCTTTGGCACTTGGGCATTCGGTTCCAGGAGCTGGACCTGAGCACAGAGGCTTTCTTCTACTTGGACTCGACAAAGGAGCAAGAGTGGCTGACAGCTGTGGAAAAGGCTTTGCGTTCCAAATCCAAGTACAAAAAAGTAAGTCCAACCCCACCCATTTCTTCAGCAGCCAGACAGCTGTCAGGAGCTGGAGTGAGGAGGAGGAGGAGGTCAGCAAGAAAAAACACCTGGAGTCAGTGGTGTTTTATTCAAAAGAAGCCAACATTCTTCATTCAAAGAAACCCAAACCGTCAGGCCTCGTGATCACAGAAACCTTTCCCAACAGGTCTTGCCCCAGTGAGGTAGTTGTGAAGGCTGAAGGTTGCTACCCTCCCACCACTCTCTGAAGTCTCCTCCTCCCCCTGGTCCTTCCCAAGCAACCTGAGACTCTGACACCTTGCCTGTCTTTGCTCCCTCCTCTTAATTTCTCTGTGTTCTGGGAGACCAGCAGGGAGGGGAGCTGATCGCAGCAGGATGGGGAGACCCCCTGGCTTCTTCAGCAGCCTGCCTGATCTCTGCCTCTTGACCCCCGCCTCCAGCCTCCACTTCTGCCTCGGATTCTGGGCTGCTGTTTGCCACAGAATCTTCCTGCCCTCCTGCCTCTTCAGTTTCCAACACCTCCTCTTGCTCACAGTCTGCTCCCTCTTCTCCCTCGGACGACCCCCCACCAGTTCCCTGGCTCTGAGCCTTCTTCCCTTGGGGGATCCCCAGTTGGTGCCACCTGCCACTCCTATCTGCATCCAGCCGGCCCAGGACAGCAAGCAATGAACAGAGCTGGTAGACATCCCAGTACCTTGCATCTTCTAGGTGCAGCTGGTCCGTCTAGTCGGAATGATGTTGCTCATCTTTGTCCGGAAGGACCAGCTCAGCCGCATCAAGGAAGTGATGAGGGAGACAGTGGGCACAGGCATCATGGGGAAGATGGGGAGTAGACCCTGAGAGCGGAATTCCCTACGTCGATCTTTCTGTCTGTCTACCTGTTTTTCTAATCTCTGCCAACCAGTTCCCCCCTCTTTCCTGCTTGCTCACTAACAGGCATCTTTGCTCTGCCCCTGCAGGGTAACAAGGGGTGTGTGGCCGTGAGGCTTGTCTGCAACAATACCAGCTTCTGCATGGTCAATTCCCACCTTGCTGCCCACGTGGAAGACTTTGAGCGCCAAAACCAGGATTACAAGGATATCTGTGCCCAAATGAGCTTCCTGCCCCCTGACCAGGGTCTGCCGCAGCTGACAATCATGGAAACGAGTGCGTTTCGAGGGCTTGGAGGGAGAGAGCCTTGGCTGATGTAACTTGCTGGTCTCCGCTATCTGTAGAAGCAAATTGAGTCATGTTTCTGTAACTTTCCTGCCTGTGTGTAGCTCAGGGTAGGCAGCATTTGTTGTTGTTTAGTCGTTTAGTCGTGTCCGCCTCTGTGTGACCCCCTGGACCAGAGCACGCCTGGCCCTCCTGTCTTCCACTGCCTCCCACAGTTTGGTCAAACTCATGCTGGTAGCTTCGAGAACACTGTCCCACCATCTCGTCCTCTGTCGTCCCCTTCTCCTTGTGCCCTCCATCTTTCCCAACATCAGAGTCTTTTCCAGGGAGTCTTCTCTTCTCATGAGGTGGCCAAAGTACTGGAGCCTCAGCTTCAGGATCTGTCCTTCCAGTGAGCACTCAGGGCTGATTTCCTTCAGAATGGATAGGTTTGATCTTCTTGCAGTCCATGGGACTCTCAAGAGTCTCCTCCAGCACCAGAATTCAAAAGCATCAATTCTTCGGTGATCAGCCTTCTTTATGGCAGGCAGCATAGTGCTCTCCAAATGTTGATAGACCAAAATTCCCATAATTGCTAAGAACTGGCCTTGCTGACTGGGGCTCATGAGAGTTCCACTTCAGCAACACCAGGAGGGTGCAGTGTCGGCGATCCCTGCTGCTGCAGCTGCACCACTAAAGTTTCTACTAGAGCAGCCAGTAGAGAGCAACATAAACCGAGTGGCAGAGATGTACTAGATTAGATTATAGCAAATGTAGGCAACTTCTCCAGTGATCGGGGTGGGAGTTGCAGTTTGTTAAGGGCAGTAACGCGAAAGCAGAGTGGCCATTTTGCATGGAGAAGGTTCCAGGCTCAGTCACCAGTGTGTGCAGCTAGGGCTGGGCATGATCTCTGCCTGAAAGCTGCTGCCAGTCCATGTAGTCCGTCCTGAGCTTGATGGGTCAATGGTCTGCCTCAATATAAGGTAGCTTCCTATGTTCCTGTGTACTACAGCAGGGTTTGGAGGGCCACAAGCTCCCTGCCCATGAATTCAAGAACCAGGGGAAATTCTAAAAGTCTTTGCTGAAAGGACATCGAAGCAGGGGCCAGGTGAACCTCTTTGGGAGATTATTCTGAAAGGTTGGGTGCCATGACTGAAAAGGCCCTGCCATACTTGAAAGAGCAGGAGTTCCCTGGGAAAGGGATTCTAGTCAGTGGAGAGGCAGTGCAAACATAAGTGGGCCTTCTTCTGGTACCCTTTTCCTAAACCTTGAAACACTTGAAAGGCCAAATGGGATGCTCTGAATTGGGCCTGGAAGCAGTTCAAGAGTCAGTCTAGTTCACAGAGCACTAGCCTAATATGATCATACTGCCCAATCCTAGTTATCAGTCTTACTACATATTGCAGGAAGTGGCAGCAGGCTGCTCCCCGACCCCCGACCCCGTGAGCTAGCCTGTAGCTGTGGTTGCTTTGCTTTTTTCCAGCATTGTCATCTGATCACTAAAAATGAGCTTCAGAGACTTCTGACCTACGACCAGGTGAGAGAGATCTTTGTGTTATATGTGGTGGTTTA
Organism: Podarcis vaucheri; assembly: GCF_965113315.1. Lineage (NCBI taxonomy): Eukaryota > Metazoa > Chordata > Lepidosauria > Squamata > Lacertidae > Podarcis > Podarcis vaucheri. The sequence goes on from NC_138757.1 coordinate 33,042,929, forward strand.
GGATATTGCCCTGTTTATTTCCTTTGTCTGGGATACCCCAGCCTAGGCTAGAGAAACCACTTTCAGGCAGTTAGGAGCAAAGTGTAGCTAGAACATAGGATGACTGCGACTTCTACAAATGCTTTTTATTTATTTTTTATTTTTAAAATATTTTTATTGCATTTTTTCCCAAATACAGATACTAAGTCAGATATATATAAAGAGATAACAGAAAGAAAAAAGAAGAAAGAAAAAGAAAGTCATCTATCTAAAAACATTTTAACATAACCAACCGGACTTCCCCACGTCTCCCTCACCATGCATTCTTTACAATAAATATATCAGCAAATTATCACCTTGTTTCGTGCGTTCTTTTGTTCCTTCAAATAATTATATTTTAGGTTTAAAATACTTCTTATCAATTTACTTTTGCTCTAAACCAAATGTAGTGTTGTTTTAAACATTAGTCCTTTCATTAATATAACTTAATTTCCCATACCATCAAATCTTATTGCTGAAGCTAAATTTTCCAAATCATGCAAATTCTTAACATTCATATAACTTATAAAATTTTTGTAAGTAATCCTTAAATTTTTTCCAATCCTCCTCTGTTGCTTCTTCTCCCAAATCTCGGATTCTGCCAGTCATTTCAGCCAGTTCCATATAGTCCATCAATTGCGTCTGCCACTCTTCCAGTGTGGGTAAATCTTGTGTCTTCCAGTATTTTGTGATGAGAATTCTTGCTGCTGTAGTTGCATACATAAAAAAAGTTCTATCCTTCTTTGACACCTTCTGGCCGACAATGCCCAGGAGGAAGGCCTCTGGTTTCTTAGGGAAGGTGTACTTAAACACCTTTTTTAACTCATTATAGATCATTTCCCAGAAGGCCTTCACTTTTGGACAGGTCCACCAGAGGTGAAAGAATGTCCCTTCAGCCTCCTTACATTTCCAACATTTATTATCAGACAGATGATATATCTTAGCAAGCTTGACTGGGGTCATGTACCACCTGTATATCATTTTCATAATATTTTCTTTCAAGGCATTACATGCCGTGAATTTCATACCAGTGGTCCATAACCTTTCCCAGTCTTCAAACATAATGTTGTACCCAATGTCCTGAGCCCATTTTATCATGGCTGATTTGACTGTCTCATCCTGAGTGTTCCATTTAAGCAGCAGGTTATACATTCTCGTAAGTACCTTAGTCTTTGGTTCTAACAGTTCTGTCTCTAGTTTCAATTTTTCCGCCTGGAATCCTGTTTTTTTGTCCAACTTAAAAACCTCTTGAATTTGGGCATAATGAAACCAATCTTGCACCTTATTCTTTAGTTTTTCGTAGCTCTGCAACCTCCAATTGTCACCAATTTTTTCTATTATTTCCCCATATTTCGGGCAGCCGGCCTCCATATTGGGTTTTTTTCGAGCCTTGGCCTCCACTGGTGATAACCACCTCGGGGTCTTACCTTCTAATAAGTCTTTGTATTTTGTCCAGACCATAAATATTGCTTTTCTGACAATATGGTTTTTGAACATTTTATGAGTCTTTACCTTGTCGTACCACAGATATGCATGCCATCCCAAAGAGTTGTTAAACCCTTCCAGATCTAGGACATCAGTGTTCTCTAAGAGTAGCCAATCCTTCATCCAGCAGAAGGCTGCAGCTTCGTAATATAACCTTAAGTCTGGCAGGGCAAACCCCCCTCTTTCTTTTGCATCAGTTAGTATTTTAAATTTTATTCGGGGCTTTTTGCCCTGCCAGACAAACTTAGAAATATCCTTCTGCCATTTACAAAAACATTCCACTCTGTCCACAATCTGTAGGGTTTGAAACAAAAACAACATCTTTGGCAATACATTCATCTTTATAGCTGCAATTCAACCCAACAAGGAAAGTTTCAGTCTTGACCAAATTTCTAAATCCTTTTTAACTTCAGACCAACATTTTTCGTAATTATCTTTAAATAAATTCAAGTTTTTGGAAGACAAATTAACCCCTAGGTATTTCACTTTTTTAACCACATTTAATTCTGTTTCCTTCTGAAACCCGTCTGTTTCTAGAGGTGTCAAGTTTTTCCCCAAAACTTTAGTTTTTTGCTTATTCAACTTGAATCCCGCCACCCGACCAAACTCATGAATCAGTTCTAAAACTCTCTTTGTACTGGGTTCTGGCTCCTGTAATGTTAAAACCAAGTCATCTGCAAAGGCTTTCAATTTGCATTGTTTCACTCCGACCTGTATTCCTTGCACCAACCGGTCCTCCCTAATCATGTTCAAAAGCACCTCCAGGACTGAGATAAATAAAAGAGGGGAGAGGGGGCACCCCTGTCGTGTTCCTTTTTCAATTTTAAACTCTTCTGTCACCACATTGTTCACTATCAATTTAGCTTTTTGCTCTGAATAGATCGCTTCTATGCCATTTTCAAACCCCCGTCCCACTCCCATCCCTTCCAAATTTTTCTTCATAAACTTCCAAGAAATATTGTCAAAGGCCTTCTCCGCATCAATAAAAATTAACACTGCTTTGGTATTAATGTTAGTTTGCAAAAGTTCCAAAATGTCAATAATGTTCGTAGTGTTATCAGACAAATGTCTACCTGGGAGAAAGCCTGCCTGATCCTTGTGAATTACTTCATTTAACACTTTTTTAAGTCTACTTGCCAAAATATCTGCAAAAATTTTGTAATCCACATTTAGGAGTGAGATGGGACGGTAGTTCTTAAGTTGAGTCTTTTCAGTTTCCAGTTTAGGTATCAATGTGATGAAGGCTTCTTTCCACGTTTCCGGTGCCCTCCTCCCCTCCATAATCTGGTTACAAACCTCCATTAGTGGTTGTGTCAAATAGTCTTTTAATGTCTTATAGTACTTGGAGGTAAGTCCATCTGGGCCTGGAGATTTGCCTAGTTGCATATTCTGAATGGCACCCTCGATTTCCTGTTGTGTTATTCTGTAGTTCAAGATTGTTCTCTTCTCCTGAGATAGTTTTGGTAATCCGTTAACTGGAGGTTTTGCTGAATATGATAAGGGAGGATCGGCAGGTACAAGGAATACGGGTCGGAGCGAAACAATATAAACTGAAAGCATTTGCAGATGACTTGGTTTTAACATTACAGGAGCCAGAACCTAGTACAAAAAGAGTTTTGGAATTGATTCAGAAATTTGGTCGGGTGGCGGGTTTTAAGCTGAACAAACAAAAAACTAAGGTGCTAGGGAAAAACTTGACGGTTACTGAAACAGAGGGGTTTCAGAAGGAAACAGAACTAAACATTGTTAAAAAAGTGAAATACCTGGGGGTCAATCTGTCTTCTAAGAATTTGAATCTGTTTAAAGATAACTATGAAAAATGTTGGTCAGAAGTCAAAAAAGATCTAGAAATTTGGTCAAGATTGAAATTATCCTTGTTAGGCCGAATCGCAGCTATAAAAATGAACGTTTTGCCAAAAATGTTATTTTTGTTTCAAGCCTTGCAGGTCGTGGACAGAGTGGAATGTTTTGGAAAGTGGCAGAGGGATATTTCTAGGTTTGTCTGGCAGGGCAAAAAGCCCCGAATAAAGTTTAAAATACTAACTGATGCAAAGGAGAGAGGGGGGTTTGCCCTGCCGGACTTAAGGTTATATTATGAAGCTGCGGCCTTCTGCTGGATGAAAGATTGGATCTTATTGGAAAACACTGATGTCCTAGATCTGGAAGGCTTCAATAATTCGTTAGGTTGGCATGCGTATTTGTGGTATGACAAGGGGAAAACACATGGAATGTTCAAAAACCATATTGTCAGAAAAGCAATATATATGGTCTGGAAAAAATACAAAGACTTATTGGAAAGTAAAACTCCGAGGTGGATTTCACCAATAGAGGCCAAAGCTCGGAAAACATCCAATATGGAGGCATATTGGCCGAAATATTGGGAAATAATAGAAAACATTGGAGGCAATTGGAGGTTGCAGAGCTTTGAAAAATTAAAGGATAAGGTGCAAAATTGGCTACACTATGCCCAAATTAATGAGGTTTTTAAGCTAGATAAAAAAATAGGATTCCAGGTGGAAAAATCGAAACTTGAGACAGAGTTGTTAGAACCAAAGACCAAGGTATTATCGAGAATGTACAACTTGCTGCTTAAATGGAATACTCAGGATGAGACAGTTAAATCAGCCATGATAAAATGGGCTCAAGACATTGGTTACAATATTATGTCTGAGGACTGGGAAAGGTTATGGACCACCGGTATGAAATTTACGGCATGTAATGCCTTGAAAGAAAACATTATGAAAATGGTATACAGGTGGTACATGACCCCAGTCAAGCTCGCTAAGATATACCATTTGTCTGACAATAAATGTTGGAAATGCAAGGAGGCTGAAGGGACATTCTTTCACCTCTGGTGGACTTGTCCAAGATTGAAGGCCTTTTGGGAAATGATCTATAACGAGTTAAAAAAGGTGTTCAAGTACACCTTCCCCAAGAAACCAGAGGCCTTCCTTCTGGGCATTGTCGGCCAGAAGGTGTTAAAAAAGGATAGAACTTTTTTTATGTATGCTACAACAGCAGCAAGAATCCTTATCGCTAAGCATTGGAAGACCCAAGATTTGCCCACACTGGAGGACTGGCAGACGCAATTGATGAACTACATGGAACTGGCCGAGATGACTGCAAGGATCCGAGACTTGGGAGAAGAGGCAATAGAGGAGGACTGGAAAAAATTTAAAGACTATTTGCAAAAGTATTATAAGTTATATGAAACATAAGATGCCGTATGATTTGGAACGTTAGCCCCAGCAATGAAATTTAATTACCTATGAAATTGATAACATTCATGAAAGAATCAAAGTTTAAATGGGTAAAAATGACATTATGTTATATCTTTAGAGTAAATGGAGAATAAGAGATTTAAACTTAAATTGCAACTGAAAATATAAAGAAACACACGAAATAAGGGTATAATTTGCTGATAACTTTATTATCAAGAATGCATTATGGGGGAGATGTGGGGAAGTCCAATGGAAATTTGAAATAAGTTGTTGAAATGGTTGTGATTTTCTGTTCTTTTTTCTTTTTTTTTCTTCTATTCTGCCTATCCTTTTGTTCTTTCTGTAATTTGGAAAAAATGCAATAAAAATTATTATAAAAAAAAAATAAAAATTGGTCTATCTCAGTCACTTCCTGAGGCCCTTGCGTGGAAAGTTTATTGAAGTATCTCTGGAAACACTTTCTAATTTCTTCTGGTTTCTGGATATTTCTCCCTTCAACCTCCAGATTGGTAACAAAGTTCAATTTTTGTCTCTTTTTCAACTGCCATGCCAGCAGTTTTCCACATTTGTTCGCCGATTCAAATGATCTTTGTTTCATTTGTTTAATTTTCCATTCCACTTCTTGGTTTATCAATTTCGCATATTGTGCTTGATGGAATTTAATTTCTCTTAGGACCTCTTTGGATTTTGGTTTTAGTCTCAGTTTTTTCTCTCCGTCTCTTATCTTCTCTAATATCTTGTCCTTTTTTCCATTCCAGAGTTTTTTCTTGATCGTATTCTGTTGTATCAGAAACCCTCTCATTACTGCTTTGCTTGCGTCCCAGATTGTTCTCTTTTCCACCGAGGTGTTCAAATTAATTTCAAAATAGTCTTTTAAAGTTTTTTGGGCCTTCTTCACGATCTCCTGATCTCTTAGTAGGGTGTCATTCATTTTCCATCTAAAGGAACCGATTGGAGTGAGTCTCAATTCCACTTTCAAGGCGTTATGGTTGGAGCAAGTTTTTGGGCAGATTTCCACTTTTCTAGTCTTAGGTGCCAGCCCTCTAGTTGTCCATATTTGGTCGATTCTTGTCCATGACAGGTGGGCCTCAGAAAAGAATGTTCCTTCTTTACCTAAGGGGTTCTTTGTCCTCCAGATGTCAATCAAATCCATACTGTCAGTTAGTTCAAAAAAAGTTTTAGGTAGTCTGCCATCTTTAGTTAAATTTTGATTCTGTGACTTATCCATGTAAGTAGAGACCACCCATTCATATCTCCCATCATAATGATGTTGGAATAATCCAGATAGTCCAGCATTATCTCATGCAGCTTCTTGTAAAATTCCGACTTCCCCTCATTTGGTGCGTAGATTCCTAATATCAGAAATTTTTCTCCTTGTGTTTGTATTTCAATTGCCAAAATTCTTCCTTGCTCATCTTTAAATAAGAATTTCGGTGACAGGTTCTCCTTTGCATAAATCACCACGCCACTTTTCTTAACTCTGTCTGATGAAATAAATTCTTGGCCTAGTCTTTTATTAATTAACACTTTCCTGTGGAGCCTAGTCACATGCGTTTCCTGCAGGCAAATAATGTCCAATTGTTCTTTTTTCAATATATGAAAGATTCTTCTTCTTTTTTCCGGGGAATTTCTGCCATTAATATTCCAACTAAAAAGCTGCAGAGACATCCTGGATCAATCTGTTAGTGCTATAGTGGTGTCTCTTCCTTTTCGTCCGAACCCAGAGGTGCTGGTGTTGGTACAATTCCAGGCGGTGGCGGTGGCCAAGATGCTGCTGCTCCCTTTTGAAGGTCTTCTCCGTGGTCGTTCAGGAACTTCTGGTTATCTTCTGTTGTTTTGATTTTAACTTTCTTTCCTTTGAAGTTAAAGGATAATCCTTGGGGAAACTCCCACCTATAAGGAATCGAATTGCCTCTCAATAGTCTTGCTAGGTCTGTGTATGTAGCTCTGAGGTCCAAAAGTTGTTTTGGTATATCTCTGTAAATTTCTGCTCTTTTGTCTTGAATAACAAGTGATTTCTTAAAATGAAGGCCTAATATTTTGTCTCTCTCCTGCTTGGATCTCAAGATAATCAAGCAGTCTCTGGATCTGTCCTTCCTCACGACTCTTCCCAATCTGAATGCAGTTGTAATTTTAAAATCTTTGTCCTCTTCTATACCCCAGAACTTAGAGAATTCTGCTGTCAGGTAGCCAGTCAGATCTTCCTGTTCAAGCTCTGGAATAGCTCTCAGTCTCAGGTTATTTTCCCGATTTCTCAACTCCACCATAGACAGGTAGGCCTGCTGTTCACTGATCTGCTTGTGTAGCGGCCTTACCTCCCCTTTTATTGCCTCAACCTTCTGATCTGCTTGTTCTGCTTTTTGATTGGCTTCCTCAGCCAGTTTACGATTTTCTAAAGTTGCTTCCTTGAGGTTCCCAATTACTTGTGAATGTTGAGCAACTTGGTCAGTCAGTTTACTAATAGAGGTTGTAGCTTGATCAATTTTTGTCGATTGGTCATCCACCTTCTGGTTCAAAATTGCCAGTTGCTCCAATATTTGTTTTAAAAAGGTTTCAGATCCTCCTGTAGCCATATCCTCTGATGCTGGCTGCTCAACTTCCCCTTCTAGTGCACCCAACACAGCTGGGACAGATGATCTACGTGACTGAGAAGTCAAGGTTGTTTGAACAAGTTGGGCTTGTTTTGCTTTCGTTTTTGCAGATCTTGTTTTCCCTGGGCCACTCATTCCACACCTGTCTTTGTGTCAAGGTCAAGTTATATACTGTCCCATGGGAAAAACAGTTCCGAAATGTAAATAACAAAGCAGCAGAGAGTAAAAATAAAATGCTGTTCCCAGACAACTGGGAGGAGTACCACTGTAGTTCACAAGAAAGAAAAGTTTTTATCCGCCATTAAAGTTCCTGCAGTCCCAAACCGTTTACAAAAAGTCCTTCAATCTCTTTTTTAACGTGCAGAGCTCTTCCCAAGTTAAAGCAAAGTCTCACAAAAGAGGTGCAAGAAACAGTTTCCCTGATTGTATCCTGTCAGTATCGCTCAAATGTAACAATTTCAATTTTAGATACAGTTTCCGCAATTTGACAGTTCTCTTATCCCCTGGCAGTCTGAGGCTTGGTTTCTTAATCCTTTGTAATCCACAAAAGGGAGGAAAGTCCCGTTTCATATCCAACAAGTTTAAAAACAAAAACCTTTCCCCCCCCTTAAAATCCGATTCCGTCAATACACGATAGTCCCAACTTTATAATCCCTTTTAAAGCGCTTCCCGCTTGTCAAAGTCTTTGCTTTTGATCTTTAAAGCACAGTCGGAAGACGGACTTCCTGTTTCGCGTCTCCCGTTTTCAGCCAAATTTTAAATCTTTTAGTCCCGAAAATTTAATCCTTACTCACGAGTATGTAGTTTGAAGCCTGATGTTTCAAGAAGAAAGGTCAGCGCTCATCAGCAGCAGCCGTGCGGCTTCGCTTCCGCAGAAAGAGCGATGAACTCACAGCACCGCTTCCCCTTCCCCGTTCCGGAGCCCCTTACGGGCTTTCTTCTCCGTTTCTGGGGTCGCTTCTGGTGCCCGCCGAGTCCCACGGCCACGGGCTCGCTCTGCCCGTGGTTTTTCTTGATGGGTCGTCGCTGTGCCGCAGCGCACGACCCTTTTCCGCGGAGCCCCTCTTCAGAGCCCGAAGAGGACCGCCATTGCTGTTTCGCACCGCCTCCGGAAGTCTCTACAAATGCTTTTTAAGGTTGCAGGTTTGTGCAACCTGAATTAGAAGCAAGTCCCAATTAAGTTGGAGGGTTGCCTTGGAATAAGTAGGACTGCTCTGCAATTTCCCAGTTACAGGGCTTTCCTAGCTCAGCACACGCTCCAGATGTTGTTGGACTCCCATCAGCCCAAGCATAGCGGCTGTCCAGCAATATCTAAAGGTCTAAGGTTTCCTGCTCTAGGTTTTGCATCGATCTGGAAAATCTGCGTTGCTCACATGTTCTTATCAGCAGATACTTCCATTAAGTCCAATTAAATTGCTGATGCTTTTTGTTTTACATTTTTCTCTCCAAGGTTTGTGTGTTCATCATGTTGACGACCTTTCTCCCACTTGGCATAAGGATCATTGGTATTTTGTGTTGAAACAGAGGCCTGATTGCTGCACCTTACGGTGGATTTAAACTCTGTGAGCGTAGTCATGCCTTAGCCCTTTGAGAAGGATGCTGCAAGGAAGGCAAGGGGGGGGGCAGCCTCAGACTTCCAACATATGCAAAACCATCATAAAACATTAAAAACTTCCCTAAAGGCTGTATAGTTACTTATCTCCTTGACATCTGACGGGAGGATGTCCCACAGGGCAGGTTCCACTACTCAGAAGGCCCTCTGCCTGGTTCCCTGTAACTTCGCTTCTCACAGTGAGGAAACCGCCAGAAGGCCCTCGGTGCTGAACCCTGATGCCTGGGCTGAACAATGGGGATGGAGACACTCTTTCAGGGCTGAGGCCATTTAGGGCTTTAAAGGTTGGCACCAACACTCAGAATTGTGCTCAGAAACGTCCTGGGAGCCAACGTAGGATTCAAAAAGATGGTTTTGCAGTTGCTCATAGTGTCAGGGTGTATTCTGGTGGTTGTTAACAGTTTGTATGGATTATTGGTACATATAGCAATGCATATTGTAGGTATGGCTAACCTGTGGTCTGCCAGATGTTACTGAGCTGCAGTTCCTGTTGGCTCCAGCCATCATGGCCAGTAATCAGGGATGATGGGAATTGTAGTTCTGCAGCATTGTGAGGGCCACGTGTCTGCTGCTCCTGAGTTAGAGGATTTTCCTGTCGTGTGATGCAGCAAAGTAATTTAAGATGACATGGGGCAAAAATGCACAAGCATCCTGTACCTTTAATAAGTGTGTATGAGATAAGATTTCAGCAGGTATACCCCTTTTTTTGCACTTGGCTAACCTACTAGTAGGGACGCGGGTGGTGCTGTGGGTTAAACCACAGAGCCTAGGGCTTGACGATCAGAAGGTCGGCGGTTCGAATCCCTGCGACGGGGTGAGCTTCCCTTGCTCGGTCCCTGCTCCTGCCAACCTAGCAGTTCGAAAGCACGTCTAAGTGCAAGTAGATAAATAGGTACCGCTCTGGCGGGAAGGTAAACGCCGTTTCTGTGTGCTGCTCTGGTTCACCAGAAGCGGCTTAGTCATGCTGGCCACATGACCCGGAAGCTGTACGCCGGCTCCCTTGGCCAATAAAGTGAGATGAGCGCCGCAACCCCAGAGTCGGTCACAACTGGACCTAATGGTCAGGGGTCCCTTTGTTGTTGTTTAGTCGTTTAGTCGTGTCCGCCTCTTCGTGACCCCATGGACCAGAGCATGCCAGGCACTCCTGTCTTCCACTGCCTCCCGCAGTTTGGTCAGACTCATGTTTGTAGCTTCGAGAACACTGTCCAACCAGGGGTCCCTTTACCTTTACCTTTACCTTTAACCTACTAGTACTTCACCTTGGTCTTCCAGCACAACAGTGGCTGTTAATAGACTCCATTGTCAGGCAACAGGGGGTCTTTTGCTTCTCTGCTGATTAGCGATTTCTTTTTGGCTTTAGCTAAACATTCAGCGTACCCAAAAGACAGCTTTTGCTGATTTCACAGAGGGAGAGATCAAGTTCATCCTGACGTACAAATTTGACTCTAAAACAGATCGCTGGGACTCCAGGTAAGCGCCTGCTTGATAGTTGAGCCTTTGTAAGTAAGTCCTCTCAATCATTCTTCTGCAAGGCTTGTTTGTTTTTCCTAGTCTGCGGAGATGCTAGTAGTGTCCTGCCTTTCCATCCTCCTGAGCAGGCTAGTAAAAAATATATTTTAAACATGGCTTTGTGCTAAGCAAGCTTTTGGAGGAGGGCTAGAGTTGAGGGCTGGACGGACTTCCTTTCCTCTGCAGCCAGAATGTACACCAAGCCACGGAGGAAGAGAGAGATCCAGCTCTCCTTCACCTGCTCACTTTGCTTGCATGGAATTCCGGGTTGCCAAAGGCTGCTAGGCGAGTTGTGAAATGCAAGGCTGTGATATGTTGTCTTCCTCAAGCCATCCCTGCTCTGGAAATATTTTGGCTCCTTTCCCCCACATTTGTCCTGATAACCAGCATCCTCTGTTTCGTGGTGTGTATAAGCGGTGTTGCAGTTCCTTGAAAGGTGCAGCAGGCTGAATGAGAATCCTCTTTGTGTCAAGGAAGTCTGGGAATGAGACTTGGTGCTCTCTCAAGATGAGTCTGCCAGGGCATAAGAGCATGAGAGCAGCCCTGCTGGATCAGGCCATTGGTCCATCTGGCCCAGCAACCTGTTCTCACATTGGCCAATGAGATGCCTCTCGGGGAGCCCACAATCAGGACCTGAGTGCAACAGCACGCTCCCCTCCTCCAAGCCATACTGCTTCTCTTGGTGGAGTATGTTCTGTGGCCATTATGGCTAGTAGGCACTGAGCCTCACCATCCAGGATTTGGCATATTCTTGTGGTTCTCGACAACTGTCAGAAGCCACCTAGACCTGCTAGTTTCATTGCTCTTGCTGTGGTAATGGGGAAATCAAAAGGACAGGCGGAACATGTAGTGACGAAGCCGGAAAACGGCAGGCTCCTTTGGGCAGCATTTCAGGTGCCAGAAAGGGTCTTTTGGGTCACTGAAAAAATAGTGTCTGAACAAGAATAACGGGGCCCCTTGCTTTGGGGAAGGATCATCATTTGGTGGTGTGCCATATGCTTTGTATGCAGAGTCTCAAGTTGAAACTCTATGGCGCCTCCACCTGAAAAAGGATTGGGCCACAGAGAGCTGCTGCCAGCCAAAGTATGGCTGGGGCATGTTCCACAGGGGGGAATGCACTGGGACAACCGATCTCAGTGATCACGGGTAGGAGGAGGGGTTACGCTAAGACCAGACCATGTCATTACAGAGGAGGCAGATTTAGTCGTTGTCTGAGGACTATCCCTGCCTCCGGGTCTGGTCCTGACCGGATGGATACTAGAATCAGCAAGGGATACCCACATGACCTGAACGTGTTGCTGTGCATACCAGGTCAATGATTCATAAGACCACTGCCATCCATGACTTGATCATGGATGGAGGACTTGACCTGGCATGTGTGACAGAGACTTGGTTGGATGAAGCAGATGGGCCTGTCCTTGCCGCTGCTTGTCCACCAGGTTTCTCTTACGCACAGCAACCCAGGTCATGTGGGCGGGGAGGGGGGGTTGCAGTGATTTTTAGGAAGTCATTAGTTTGCACCAGGCGTCCTATTGGGAAGACCCAGTTTTCCGAGTGCATGTTCTGGAAGTTGGGCAATAGGGGCAGTACAGGATTCCTTTTGGTGTACCGACCTCCCCGCTACACCAAGGATTCCCTGCCCGAGCTGCTTCAGGTTGTGGCGGATGTTCTCCTGGAGACACCTAGCTTGGTTGTCCTAGGGGATTTTAACATCCATGCCGACACAACCTTACAAGGGGCCGCTCGGGACTTCGTGGAAAGCATGGCCTCCATGGGGCTGTCCCTGAATAAGTCTGGCCCAACCGATAACCGCGGACATGCCTTGGACCTGGTGTTTACCTCTATGGATGCTGGTGATCTGACACTAAGTAAAAGCGAAACGAAAGAAGTGCCATGGTCAGATCACTTCCTGGTGCAACTGGACTTCTCTGCGACCCATCCCCTCTGCAGGGAGGTGGGACCGATTCGGATGGTCCGCCCCCGCCACTTAATGGATCCAAATGGTTTCCAGAGAGTGGTAGGGGATGCTCTATCCCATGTTGATGGCCTTTCAGCCGATTCCCTGGTGGCCCGCTGGAATGTGGAGTTAACCAGGGCTATTGACTGTTTGGCTCCAAAGCGCCCTCTCCGATTGCACGGAGCCCGGAGAGCCCCGTGGTTCTCCACGGATCTGAGGGCAATGAAACAATCGTTGAGACGGCTAGAGCGCCGGTGGCGGATAACTCATTCTGAATCTGACCAGACACAGGTTAGAGATCAACGTCGAGCCTACCAAGTGGCGATAGCGATGGCGAAGAACACTTTCTTCGCCGCCTCTATTGCATCTGCAGAAAACAGCAGCAGGAGACTTTTTCAGGTGGTTCACAATTTAGCGGAACCACCTGCGACATCGGGGCCCAGTACGGGCCACATGATCTCCTGCAATGATTTTGCAAAGTTTTTTGCAGATAAAATCGCTCAGATTCGGGAAGAGGTAGACTCCACCGTGGGAGCAGGGCTGGGGCGGGAGAGTGCTAGATTCCTGTCTAGTCAAGTTGTGTGGGATCAATTCCAATCTGTTACCTCCGAGGATGTGGGCAGGCTGCTTGGACGAGTGAGGCCAACCACCTGTCTCCTGGATCCTTGCCCATCCTGGCTTATAAAAGCTAGCTGGGAAGGACTGGGCGATGGGCTTCGTGGGGTGGTGAATGCTTCCCTCCGTGAGGGAGCCTTCCCAGACCCGCTGAAAGAGGCGGTTATTAAACCGCTTCTTAAAAAAAACATCTTTAGATGCGGCCACGATGGCCAACTATCGCCCAGTCTCAAATCTTCCATTCCTGGGTAAGGTGATTGAGCGAGTGGTTGCTGAACAACTCCAGGCATGCCTGGAAGAAGCGGACCATTTGGATCCCTTCCAGTCGGGATTCAGGCCTCATCATGGGACTGAAACTGCCTTGGTCGCACTGGTTGATGATCTCCGGCGGGCTAGGGACAAAGGTGAGAGCTGTTTCCTAGTTCTGCTGGATCTCTCAGCGGCGTTTAATACCATCGACCATAACATCTTTCTGGACCGTCTTGAGGGGCTGGGAGCTGGGGGCACTGTTATACAGTGGTTCCGCTCCTTCCTCCTGGGCCGTGTCCAGAAAGTGGTGGTGGGGGATGAGTGTTCAGACCCCTGGGCTCTCACTTGTGGGGTGCCTCAGGGTTCTGTCCTCTCCCCCATGCTTTTCAACATTTACATGCAGCCACTGGGAGAGATCATCTCAGGAGGTTTGGGCTGGGTGTTCATCAGTATGCGGATGATACCCAGCTCTACTTCTCTTTTAAATCAGAACCAGTGAAGGCGGTGAAGGTCCTGTGTGAGTGTCTGGAAGTGGTTGGAGGATGGATGGCGGCTAACAGATTGAGGTTGAATCCTGACAAGACAGAAGTACTGTTTTTGGGGGACAGGAGGCGAGCAGGTGTGGAGGATTCCCCTGTCCTGAATGGGGTAACTGTGCCCCTGAAGGACCAGGTGCGCAGCCTGGGAGTCATTTTGGAATCACAGCTGTCCATGGAGGCACAGGTCAAATCTGTATCCAGGGCAGCTGTATACCAGCTCCATCTGGTACGTAGGCTGAGACCCTATCTGCCTGCAGACTGTCTCGCCAGAGTGGTACATGCTCTGGTTATCTCCCGCTTGGACTACTGCAATGCGCTCTACGTGGGGCTACCTTTGAAGGTGACCCAGAAACTACAACTAATCCAGAATGCGGCAGCTAGACTGGTGACTGGGAGCGGCCGCCGAGACCATATAACACCAGTCTTGAAAGACCTACATTGGCTCCCAGTACGTTTCCGAGCACAATTCAAAGTGTTGGTGCTGACCTTTAAAGCCCTAAATGACCTTGGTCCGGTATATCTGAAGGAGCGTCTCCTCCCCCATCGTTCTGCCTGGACACTGAGGTCCAGCTCCGAGGGCCTTCTGGTGGTTCCCTCACTGCGAGAGGCCAAGTTACAGGGAACCAGGCAGAGGGCCTTCTCGGTAGTGGCGCCTGCCCTGTGGAACGCCCTCCCACCAGATGTCAAAGAGAACAACAACTACCAGACTTTTAGAAGACATCTGAAGGCAGCCCTGTTTAGGGAAGTTTTAAAAATGTGACATTTTAGTGTATCTTTCATCTTTGTTGGAAGCCGCCCAGAGTGGCTGGGGAAACCCAGCCAGATGGGCGGGGTACAAATAAATTATTATTATTATTATTATTATTATTATTATTATTATTATTATTATTATTATTGACTTAATTAATGAATTGTGGGGTTGGAAGGGATCACGAGGGTCATCTAGTCCAATCCCCTGCAATGTAGGAATCCAAACTGGGGGAGGTCAGAAATTCATTCTGACCTGGTAGAAGGCAGCTTTTGATTTCCTGACAACTCTCTCCATGAAGCAAAATGCCTGCACACCTGCAAGGTCCGCCCCTTCAGAAGTTGGACTCCCAAGCCCCATCATCTCCAGCTGTTGATCGTGGTCAAGATCACAGGCCGTGTGTGGCGCCAAAGTTTGACTGTGTGAGCCTTGTGTGTTGCCTCAGCCAGTCCAACAGTCCTGGTGTCTCTCCTGTCTCCTTGCAGTGGGAAGTGCCGTGTGCCAGCATGGTGTGAGCCAATCCTCTGGAGAGGAGGCAGCGTGAATCAGCTCAGCTACCGAAGCCACATGGAATTGAAAAGGAGCGACCACAAGCCCGTCGGCTCCCTCTTCCTCACAGGGGTAACACCTGCCCTGGCCAGGGCTATCGTCTATTCAGGGTTTTTAGTTGCCTGCTATGTGGCACCTCCTCGAATCTGGGCAGGCCCTGACCAACAACCAGGCCCCTTTCCACAGAGCTCCTCCTTGGCCAATGACTTCCGGTGCAAGGAGTGGGCAGGTTTTGGCTCTCTTAAATCCCTAGGCTTCCATTCTCCACTGTTCTGAGTACACGCTGCTCCTGCAGGCATGGCAGACCACATGGGCTGAACTGTATACCTTAACCGTTGGCTCCATTCATGCAATGGAGCTTCTGTGGTACTTGGCTTGGAGCATTTGGCTTCAGCCCATTGGCTCTGGAAGTCACAGCCGCTGCCATCCTGGGGAAGCTCTCAGAGTTACAGTACTTGCCTCTTTCAGGGCTGGGAACAGGGGGGTGCATCAGGCCTTTCTGCTCTTAACTCATGCCCCCCCTTTAGTCCATAGCTCCAACAAATGTGCTCTGCCCCCCCCCCCATAGGTGAAGGTTGTGGCTGACCGACGGTACCGGAAAGTGTTTGAGGATATTGTTCAGTTGATGGACAGGATGGAGAACGAATTCCTTCCCTCCCTGGAGGGAGGTAAAGACGAATAGGATCCTCTCCAACCCCTTAAAGAGGGTTTGCTGCAAAAAGACCAGGGGGGGAAGAAGCCCTTGGCCCATCTAGCTCAGTCTTGATTTCCGGGGGATCTCTCCCAGCCCTACCTGGAGATGCTGGGGATAGAACCTGGGACCTTTGCAGGCAAGGCAGATGCCCTTCCACTGAGCGGCAGCCTCTTCCTCTTCCTCGCAGGCAAAGACTCCAGGGGTAGCCAGCGCGGTGCCCTCCAGATGCTGGACTACAACTCCCATCATCCCCAGCCAACATGGCCAGGGGCAAGTGCAGCAATATCTGGAGAGCCCCACGTGGACCTGTTGCATGTGCAGTCCCCTAAACGAGAGCCCGGGGCCAAGGACAAACTTCCCCCTGGAGCTCGTTTCCTTGCCTCTGCTGAAGGCAAGCACTCTCTTTCCTCCCCCCCCTTTTGCTCTCCAGTTTCCGTTTGAGAATGTGAAGTTCCGGCAGCTGCAGAAGGAGAAGTTCCAGATCACAAACAACGGGCAGCTCACCCTCCACTTCTCCTTTATCCCCAAGCTCAGTGACAGCCAGGATTGGAAGCCATGGCTTCGCGCTGAGCCCTGCGAGGGATACTTGGAGCCCAGCGCGTCTCTCTCGGGAATCAGAGAAGTGTAGAGTTGGAAAGGGACCCCAAGGCTCATCTAGGGAAGGCCTTCCTTTTCTCCTCCTCTTCCCAACCCTCCTCCCTCAAACCTTGGGAGTTTGGTAGAGCAGGGGAGGCTTAACATTTGTGGGCTGCATTGCCCCATGCTCAAGCCTCCAAGGGCCACACGTCAAAGCAGCTGAGCCCAAAGTGTAAAAGTGTGTGTGACCAGCTTTAAACACACACACACACACACACACACACACACACACACACACAAATGAATTGAAGCCAAACAATGCTGGAGGGTCCCAAAGCACCTTCTGGCATCGCAGGGAACCAGTGAGAGCATTCCGTCCAAAAATTACTTTTTTAAAACAATGCGTATTTTTATGTTGTGGAGGCACAAAAATATCTTGGGGATCATATAGAACTAGCCAAACTTTTAAAAACTCAATGAAATGTAAACTAACTAAAAAAGAAAGTTACATTGGGGGCGCAAAAATCCTTTCCCTTTTTATATTCTTTTGTTAGGATCACTTTCTCTCACCCCCCAGTATCCTGTCACCATCTTCTGTGCAGCTGCTGCTTTGGAGGACTAGAGAGGAAAGTGGGCTGGGGGTGGGAACTGAGTCGCTTCTTCCCCTAATTCTTGAAGTTAAGGTTTCCCCCATACACCTGTGAGAACAGGATGCTGTATTAGATGGGCCATTGGCCTGATCCAGCAGGCTCCTATTGTGTCCTTCTGTTCAATTCCTCACTGTCTTCTCTTTTAATTTACAGACAAGCCAACTTGGCTGTGCCAAAGAGTGTATCTACCTGACCTCCTCCCGTTTTAGGTGAGACAGGGGACATTTCCCTGGATGTGTGCGTCCGCAAGGAAGAGAAGATTGAGGCTAGCTTTGTCCTTCACCTTGACCGTGGCAAGGACTATTTCCTCACCATCAGTGGGAGCTACCTACCAAGCTGCTTCGGGACCTCCTTGGAAGCCTTGTGCTGGATGTCTACCCTTCCCACTCCGCTTGCCTGCTTGAAAAACAGCTGCTCTTCCACTCAGAAATGTGGGGGCTGGGGGTCCTCCGCTGCATTCAGCTTCAGCTTCTGTAGCTGTGCATCCGCTTCCTGTGTGCTGTTCATGCCCTTTGTTTGCCTTGACTGAGTCATCCCAGGTTCTGGTCCTCCCACCTGCCCTTTCGCAGGGCCACTGAACCGTGTGCATTTCCCTGCCATCTGCCCAGATACTGTTCAGCCAACGGGCTGTTTCTTTCTCTTCTCAGGGCCTGTGCCATTAACACCCTTGGTTGTCTTTTGCTCTTGCCTTCCTCCTCTGATCTCAGGGAGAAGACAGCTTCCTAGAAAAGGTAACAGTTGGTTTGCTATCCTCTAGATGTTCTTGTAGCGGGCTCAAATCAGGTTTACACGGGGGTTGCATTCCGAGGTACCGTGCGTTTAAATGAAATTGCGTATATTGGGGACAGCATTGGAAAAGCCTGCAAGCACCCTCTAAACTTCTGGAAGCCCTTTTGAAAGGCCTTTTGAAAACCAGCAGCCTCCCTGCAAAACTCCTTGCTCCAACTCTCCGCAGGCCTGAGAGGTCGGTGCCAAAGCTCCTGGGAGGGAGTCGAGATGCTGTTTCCATGCCACTTTGCCGCTTTTGTGCTCTTGGGGGGGGGGGGCATTTTTGCCCCTTCAAGTGCCCCTTCCAGCTTTGCGGCAGTGTGCATGTGCCTCGAAGGCACGTAAATGGAGTTGCCCTTGTCACCGATCAGCAGCTGCTCCATGCAGTGGCAGCTGGTCCCTTAGGGCAAACCAGGCACTACCCCACCAACCTGACTTTCCTCTCAGGCAACCCGCACCTGCCTGCCTTCTGACTCAAATCCAGTCCAGGTGGTGGCTCTAGCTCTCTGCTTTGGTCTCTTCCCTAGTCTCAACGTGGCCCTTGTAGAACTCGGCAGAGGAGAACGGAGACGAAACCAGAATTTGCCAGCACTGCTTGTCACTGATTTCGCGCTGCTTGACTCTGGGTCCGCTTGCGATTGGCAGCACGGGAGGCAGAAAGCCCAGTCTCATGATGCAGGCGCCAGCCCCCTCTGGCCCCAAGAGCCAGTTTTCTCCTTGTCTCTGTGCGCAGCCACTGCTGCACAGGCTATGCCACTCTGGCTTACTCTTACCACCTGAGCACTGGCATTTGGGAAGCGGTAGTGGCTGCTTTGGGGTGGCTCAGGGAAATGTCACTCCTCTCGAAATCAGATCTACTTGGGTGTATTATCCTAGCCACAAGGAGACAGTGGTGACTGTCAATTTGGACAGCTGTAGACATTTAGAACCATGGAGGATATGTTTATCAGTGGCTATTTCTTGCCACTATTATCACAAACCACATGCTTTTGATTACCAGTTTCTGGGGAACATGATGGACAGAGTGCTCTTGTCCCCGTGTCCCCATGGACTCCCAAGGGCATGTGGTTGGCCATTGTGGGAACAAAATGCTGATGTAACCCAGCTAGGCTCCTGTGTTCTTTAGCATGCACCAGCTACTCTTACACTAAGACTCTGATACAGCATGTGTCATTCCCCACACCAATACTCTCTCTCTCTCTCTCTCTCTCTCTCTCCAGGGGCGGGGAGTATTGGCGGGGGGGGGAGGGGGGATGAACTGGGTCCTAATCCACAGCTGCCCTGGGGATGAGGGGATCAAATTCTCCATCCTTGCCAACTCCTTTTAGTGATGGGCTGCTTGCCATTGCTGTGCTCCTAAAGCTCTCTTGCTCCTCCTCCTCTCTTTCTCTTTCTCTTTCTCTTTCTCTTTCTCTTTCTCTTTCTCTTTCTCTTTCTCTTTCTCTTTCTCTTCAATGTGGCAGCTTGAGATAGAACTAACCACCCTGAACATTTCTGGAGAGGAAGATGGGAAGGAGGCGGGAGGCATTGTTCACCAGCTGCTGTGTGCTGCATTGCCCAGACAAAGTCGTGGGCTGGGGCTCCAGCTGTTGCTCAGTTTCTACCACTGCCTCTGCAACGTGCTCTAGACAAGGGGTGGTGAACATGTGACCCCATCATCTCATCATGCTGGCTGGGGCTGCAGCCCATCAACCTATGAAGGCCCATCCATGTTCTGTTGCTGTTTTTCTTACTTATTTCCTGCCCTTCACCCTAAGGTCCCAGGGCAGGTTCCAGCAATTTAAATAAAATGTTAGCCAAACCTCATGTCCACAGCTGCATATTCAGTAAGCTTTTGGGTGAACTGCACATCCGGAGTGGGAGGATTACTAGCTGCATATTAATAGGGGGAGGGGGAGCTTGGATTTGGGGTGCAAGCAATTTGTTTTTTGTTTTCCCCCTTGAGATGCTTGCTGTCGCTAGGGCCGGGCGATACGTCAAAATAGATATATTTTCAAATCAGCTTGAAGTCTAGATAGTGAGACTGGTTTCATAATTTCTGACCTGGCAATATATTGCGAATCATGATGTGTGTGTGTACTATGCAAAAAACACCATGTGGGGGGAAACTGTGAAGCCAGACAATGCTTCTCGAGATTCCTGCAGCCCCTGTGGACTCTGCCGGTTCAGCTTTCCCCTGCCCTCCTGCAGGGGGCAGCAAAAATCACAATGCGGGGGAAATCGTGAAGCCAGCCAATGCCTCTACATAGCTCCATCTTATTTCAGACATTGTGCTATATTGGTGTATTGCAATGTTTAGCTAGTGATATATCACCGTGTTGAAAGCCAGCTATCGCCCAGCCCTAGTTGTGGCCTCAGGGGGCAAGACTTGTCCACCCAGCTGGAGCAAGGAAAGAATGCATACAGGCACACATTCTGTCAGGCTCTCGTGCCAGTCCCGCTTGTCATTGGACCTCCAGGAGAAGCAGTTTCTGGATATCGTACCCCAGGATGGTGATGACTCCACTGAGCGGCCAAGGAGATCTGGCTTTTGGTGGACCTCCTCTTCAAGAATGCCTGCCACCAGGTGAGGTGAGGGGGACTGTACCATTGAAAGGATGGGTGTGGGCTGGAATCCAGTACCAGTTTTGGGGTGTGTAGCTACCGACTCGCTCTTACAAACTCCTGCTGTGAGTATAGTGGCACCTTGGTGGAGTGGCAGCGGGTGGGACATCCAGCATACGGTCTTCCTTAGAGTGGCTCAGAAGAACCCAAGTGTTCCCAACCATTGTCTGTCTATCCCTAGCAAAGCGGCTCTCTGAGACTGGCCACTAGAAGAAACGGGGAATGATTTCACTCTCCCATTGCCCCAAATCATGAGAAGGGTAGTAGGAATGCTACTGTGGAAAGCAGGCGGGATACAAGTCTCAGCCCTTGTGCCAGCTCTCTTGGTGATGGGCTTCTCTCCATTGTGGCATTCCTCGACCTCACATTATGCACCCCAGGGCTGGATTGTTCTTCATGCTATCCAGGATGTACCTCATCCCTTCCTAACGCATGGGTGATACTCTGCTTCAGGAGGACCTCTTCCAGACCCTGGGGACGCAGGGCGAGCTGCAGGAGAGAATTGAGTGCCTGGACACCAGCATTCCTGAGACGATCCATATCCTCTTTGGGGGGTATTGTTGGGGAGCAGGGCTGCTTGGTGGTTTTCTTTCGCTCTTGGCTGGAGTGGACCTCACTTTTATATACCTGGTGGCTTAGGTTCCTAGGCCACCCCATCCTTAAGGCTCTGGGACACAGCACAATGAAATGCCCACAGTCAAGTCCAGTCATGCATCCAAACAGCTTCACAGCTTTAACCCCCATTTGAAAACATCAGCCTGGCTAGATAGAGCAGAGGTGGGGAACCTTGACAGGCCCACAGGCCCCACATCTAGCATAATATGTCAGGTGTGGAGACAGGTAATGACATGGCTGCAAAGGAGCTTCAAGGGTGCGTTCAATTGTTCTTTGGCAAGCAGGGTTTGTTGACCGCACTTTTGGAGTTGACCACTAGTATTTGTTGTTTGGATTGAAACCATGCCTGCAGAAGGACATTTCCTCTGCAGATCAGCTTTGCTGGCAGCTTCGTCAAGAGGGGAGGTGTGGGATAATTACAGTGGGATGGCTCAGCTGGTAGAGCGTGACACTCTTAATCTCAGGGCTGCGGGTTCAAGGTCCACCTTGCGCCAAAAGGGGGAACTTGCATGGTGGGCCCAGATGTATAAGGACCAAGCTTCTTGCTTTGGACCAGCCTGGGAAGGAGGCAGGCTGCAGGTAACAGGACAGAACACTTTCCTTGCCTGGCTGTCAATAGCTGGCAGTAACCACTCAGTGGCCGAAGCTCTGCTCATCTTCCTGAAGGCAGTGCCAGAACCAGTCCTTTGCTATGAACTGTATCAGCGCTGCCTTGAGTGCTCAAATGACAGCCACCTCTGTCGCCAGGTCGGCCCCAGAGCCCCATCTCTTCCTGGCTGGTCTGTGGTGTGTACAGAAGCATAGAATCAGAAGGGATTTCCAAAGTCATCTAGTCCAAATGTTGCCGCGAGTAACAGGAAATCCACTAAAACATCCCTGAAAGCCAGTAAACCGGCACACTGGCAGGAGGGCTAGTCTGGTCTGGGAAGCCTTGTTAACTGCAGAGGTTGCTGATGTCTCCTTTGATAACCATCCCTCTCGGTTGTGGAGGGGGGTGGGGTGCGCACATGTTGCCTTTTTGCTTTCTGACCAGGACTTGTAACAATAGCCCACCTGTTTCAGTGAACCTCGCTTGAATTTCCAACCCAGGAAGCGGCCATATACTGGGCCATCTAGCTCAGTATTGTCGAAATTGACAAGCAGTGGCTCTCCAGGATTTCAGACAAGGGATGTTCCCTACCCTCCTGGGAGATGCTGGGGGTGGAGCCTGAGACTTTCTGCATGAAAAGCAGGTGGTTTACTGCAGAGCTATGGCCCTTCCCCCAAGATATCTCGGTTGGTAGAGCATAAGACTCTTCATCTCAGTGTCCTGAGTTCGAGCCCCACCTTAGGCATTGCAGGGGGTTCGATTAGTTAACCCTCGTGGTCCCTTCCAACTCTACAGTTGTATTATTCCCCAAAGTTCCCAGCAGAGTTCTAGTCCGGTTACCATTTTAAACATTCTTTTTTTTATGCCAGGTCTAAACCTGCAAACATAACACGTACACCGTGCGAGTGATCCATGCCCCTCCTCTAGCAAAGCTCTGCACTGAAACTCCAAACCGCCCCTCCCTGTCTTGCAGGTGATCTGCCAGTTGCCGCGGTCGCACCAGAACGTGTTCCGCTTTGTGGTGGCTTTCCTGCGGGAGCTGCTTAAATACTCTGAGAGCAACAACGTCAGTGGCAACATGCTAGGTAAGGCCTGCCTGTCCTAGCTGGGAGCTGGCCTTCCTCCTGCTCCCGCTGAGGCATCAGATGAAGATCTGCATTTTAAAATGAGCTTAAAAAAATATATATGTTTGTATCTCTCATGCCAGGCAGCTGGGTGCATCGGCAGATGCTCATCTTGAACAAAGGCCCCACTGATCTAACAACATTTCAGGGTTGTAAAAGGAAATTACAGGCTAGGAGCAAAAGGTCACACTGACCATACAAATTACAGAATACAATTAAGCTATAAAAACACAATTAAGAGTTGGTAAATAGTAAGAATTATTATGCCTCCCATTAAACTTGAGCCACATTTTCATAAGGTTAAAGGGTAAATTGAAGAAGTTGCTTTTAGAAACAGCAGCCGTTTCAGCAGGGAAAGGGGGGCTACTCTCTGAAGTGGCTTTTGGAAAGTGTTTTTAAGTTTCTTTTTACTTTGAAAAGGCCTTTCCTTTTCTACTAAAAATCTATATATGTTATGTATTAAATATATTGGCTTAAATGTAATTATGCAAAGGATTTAGAAAGTAAGAAATGTTAGATTCTTATGTTAGATTCTTATTTCATAGAATCATAGAATTGTGGAGTTGGAAGAGACCACAGGGGCCATTGAGTCTGACCCCCCTGCCGGGCAGAAAACACCATCAGAGCACTCCTGACATATGGTTGTCGGGCCTCTGTTTAAAGACCTCCAAAGAAGGAGATATTTCATAGATGGTGTGTGAGAAGGTGAACCCTGTTTAAAATGAAATTAAAAACCATCTGCTTTAACCATCTGGTTTGCAGTGAATAGGGCAGTAGGGGCCAAAGGTTATCTGGTAATTAAGGTGCCTGGTCGAGGTAAATGTAAGATATATGACTACTTGTTTGCCATTTATAGATAGAAGGAAATATAGCTCTTTGTCTCCCATAAAAGGCAATAGGAAATGGGTGTATCTTTTATGATTGGTTCTAGCAAACAGCCAATAGGAATTTCAACCAGGCTGATTGGACAGAGGCAGCCAAAGGAGGAGCAAGGGGGCTGGGCTGAGGGAATATAAGCGCTGGCCATCAGGGCTGGAAGAGCAGAGCATTGGTAACCATATACCACTGTGTCTCTCATTTATTTGTCTGACAAATAAATTATTATTTTAATTTCTCTACTGCTGCGTTGAATATTTCATTCCAGCTAAGCGTTAACCACAAGCAGGTTGCTACACCGCCTCCTCTCATGCAAATGTTTTCTCTTCCCTGCAGCCACCCTCTTCGCCAGCCTCCTGCTATGGCCTCTGCCCAACCTTCTGCCGAGTGCCATCAGCTTCCTCCTGGGCTTCCTGCTGGGGGCAGATGACTACGAAAGGTGCCAAGCGTGACTGGAGACAAAGTGGGGAGGGAAGAGGCAAGGCCCAGCCTCTGTTCTCTGGTTCCTGCCCTTCCCCTTGTGCCATCTTGCCATGTGCCAGCTCCCTTCCCTGTGCTTTGCCCTTTCCACCTTTTCCTCTTGACTCCTGACATGGTTGCACACTTGGCTTTCCACATGGTTCCAGGGCATTGGCAGCAGGTTCAGGGTGCTTGGGGAGGGACCCTGTTGGAGGACAGTCATTCCCCTGCCCATCCTACTACCACCACTGCTGCTCTCAGTCCCTGCGCAGTAGTCCACGCTCTCCCCTTCTGCTGCAGCTGAGCATGTGCTACTCTTGGTGGGTACCAGGCATAAGGATTCCTGGCCTGTCCTGGGATTGCAGGACCTCTTTCTCTGTCCCCCCAGCCTTGATGCTCATCAAGAAGGGGCAGCGCAGCCACTGTGGCCCACGTACGCCTTAGCCTGCTCTCTATAGTTCAGCTATCTGTCCCCATTCTGCCAAGTAGAGTTCTAGGGTGTTCATTCTTCATGAAACACTAAGCATTGCCTAAAGGGACCAGGGAGGAGGAGGGGGCGCAGGCTGGGCAGCAGGAGGGGAGCTGAGGCAGTGGGTACAGCTGGGTTGGGTTGGGCTCCCCACCCGACCCCAAGTTCTGCAACTTTGTCTTTCTGCTTTTCTGTCCTGGGTTCCTGTACTTGGTGCACACACACTCTTAATTTATTGGGAAACGGTTGTTTCAAAATGAAAGATCCGCTGTGCAGAGATTGTTCTGGTGTTTGGAGGGGAGCTACACTTGCCTTTGCTGGTTTCTCCACTGCTCTGAAGCTCAGCCAGACTTTCCAAATGTAGCCTTCTTGGGCCCTTGCAGCACACATGAGAGAGAGGCTGTGGAGAGGGGGTGCTGCATGGGGCATCAGGTCGTGCAGATACCATGGAATCTGACTTCGCTCTTCACAACAAGGCTTGCAGGTGCAGAAAGAGGGCTACATTGCTTCCCCAAGGTGTTTCTCAATTGCTCTCCTTCCTCATACTGCTTGCAGCTTGCAAGTTTCAGCCCAGCAGCAGCTGGCTGCGAATTATTGCATGGACTCTTGAGGGGAGGTCTGCCCTCCCCTCTCCCCATTAAGCTTTGTCTCCAGGGCTCAGTGGTAGGAGAACAGAGGAAGAAAAAGAACTGGGCTTGGCTTGAGGGGGTTATGAGAGCATATGTGCACCTGGTGCCAAGGGATAAGGCTGCAGAACTGAGCAGAGCACACTTAAGAGCAGGAGGAGCTGAGCCCTGCTCCCGCCGCCACCACCAACAGCAACTCCTAGATGTCCACTTGTTCTTCTCAAGGGAGTCCCCAAAATGACCAAAGGAGACTGGAGCTCTGAGGGCAGCTATGGAGACTGCAGAGTCTGGATGGGAGCTCTTTTATTATTTATTTTCATTTGAAGTGGGATGGAGTGGAGGCTAGATGGATCACTTTGAGGGGGGGAAGCAGGCGGAGAGCAGTGGAACGGGATTGGGAACTTCCCCCTTCCCCACTGAAATAATCCAACTGGGCACCCTAGGAATTGGCAGGGCCAACCTGCGCATGAGGCGTTGCGAGGCCATTGGCTCAAGGGGGGGCAGATCAAGGTCCATAGAGCACCATGCTTGCAGCCATGCCACTATTGTGACTACGGTCAGGCCCTTGTGAGGGTTTTGCCAACACAACCTGCTCCTCTCCAGCCTCCTTTCCTAAAGGAGAAGCAGAGGCAGGGCTCAGGGTGTTTCTGCCTCAAGCAAAAACATCCTCAGCTGGTCCTGGCAGTGGACATTAGAAATTGCTTTCGATATGGAAAAGAGTGGAATGAAGGAAAGTGGGGGGAGAGGAGTGTGTTAAAGGAAAAGGGAGGAGTTTTCCAAACTAAAATTGGGGTTGAAGACAGAGCTCTATTGAGTCACAAAAGGGGCTTCTGCCAGCCCAGTGGAATTTCTGGCTCCCCACATCCCAGCGTCTTAAAACACAAGAAGAGCTTGGGGAGTCAATTTTGTGCATAAGGTAGATGTTTGGCATGGTCTGTCCTTGATGTGAAAAGAGGATCCTTTCAATATTTACTTTGGTGAACTACAGCTCCCACAACAACAACTCTGAAGGTGACGCAGATGTTCAGAGTGGGGTCTGATAATGCCAAGGTCATAAGTTTGATCCCTGTATAGGCCAACTGCATTATTCCTGCATTGTAGGGGATGGAACTAGATCAGTGGTTCCTAATTGGCTCATTACTGAGGACCCCTTATTTTCCAAAAGCCAAGCCGTAGACCCGCTACTTTTGAAAAATGTGATAACTCTATGGTAGTTACCTCTGCAAAGCAATTTTTTTGAACAAAATGTGGGGTAATAGGCAAAGGATTTTAGGTATACTAAAAACAAGAAGACCACCCATAAAATGTATGCTATTGCCATGCCAATATGAGAGAAAATTAGTTGGAGGGAGGCAAGGGATGGGGCCACGGACCCCTGATTGGGAATAAGGGAACTAGATGGTCCTCGGTGTCCCTTCCAACTCCACAATTCTATCATCCTGTGTCTTAAAGACAAATCTTGAGGAATAGTGTGTGTGTGTTTCTGTTTGAACTTTCCCAGCCTTTGCTTTATTCTGATTTGCGCTTGCGTCCCTACTCCCCACGTGTAGAATTGCTATACCTTTGGATTTTCCTGGACATTCAAGCGTTTCCCGCATGGACACTTGTTTCCAACAGCCAAATCCCGGCGGATGGCAACCCTACCCACTTGTGCCAGATTGCCTGGCATACATTACAAGCATCTAGTCACATAGATTCTCCAGAATCCCGGGGCTAGCCCACCTGACGGGAAGAGTCCGCGACCAGAAGGAGGAGGAGTACCAGGAAGAATGGACAAAATTCAAAGATTCTTTAGCTGAATATGTCAAGATAACCTAACTGGAAAAGCTTGCAAATATGAGATAGGCTTAGGATTTAAATATGTAAGGATAGGAATTGAGATGTTTCAAGCTAGATTAGAAAGAATGAAAGATGTGAAGTGATCAAGTTAATTATTATTTTTTGAGAAGATTGATTTTGGAAAACTGTTAAAATGAAATACAATGAAATTCAACCAGGGGGATTTGAGGAAGTCACTTAACAATGTTATCAATTACAATTACAATGTTTAATTACAATTAGGATGTGTGTTTGTTTGTTTGTCTTAAATATTTTTTGGAAAATTAATTTAAAAAACTGAAAAGAAAAACACCATAGATTATCCAGAATCCCAAGCAGCGACATTGTGAAACTTTCATAGGAATAAAAGGTAGGGGGGAAGGAGGCACAATGTCAAGCAGGCAACAGAATAAACCCGAGCACTGTGGGTCTAAAACCGGCCCCTGAATCTCTTGCTCCCCACTCTGCCCTTCTAACAAGAACATTTTTTTGCTTGCTGGATGGCTGTGTGCAATGAGAGCTCAGTCACTGAGGAAGGGTGCTGGCCCGTGGGAGAAGTATGTGCTTGGCATGCAGGCGATCCAAAAATCCATTCAAGCCCAAAATTCCAGTTCTCGTGTTTTCTGTCGAAATGGCTAATTTAAAGGGGAATAGCATGGTGCCTTCCACAGAGTCAGCCCATCGAGCCGCCTAACTCCTTAAGGGAGGACCAGAGCTCGCTGGTGATGCAGGTCCCAGAACAGTCTCCAGCATCTCCAGGTGAAACTGAAAACATCACCTGCCTGGAACCTTGTAGAGCCACTGCCAATCAGTACAGACAGTGCTGAGTTTGGTAGCTAGGATCCATCCACCATCACCCTTTGCCCGAAGCAAAGGCACATCGGGAATAGCATGGTGGGAATAGCATGGTGCCTTCCACAGAGTCAGACCAAGGAGAAATTCTGTAAGCAAAGGTAGCAGGCTTTGAAAAGCTTATGCAGATACACAAGGACACATTGCTAAAAGAAACAAAGGGATTTGGAGGGACCGTGAGTGAACAGGTAGTACCAGAATGTACAGAATTGTACCTAGAAAAAGGTTACAACTGGATTACCTTTTTGTAAACAACAACAACCCCCAAAATAAAACTCGGAAGCAGCAGGACTCCTTAGGAACTCTTCAAAAAACAAAACACAAAACTGCATATCCCTACCTAGTCACCAAATGTGAGGGGAAACGTAAACCAGCATCTTACACTGCTTTAAATGATAGCCAGATTCTGCAGTTTTTTACCACACCAGAAGTAAAAGCACGGGGCATTAATAAGTTTTTGAAAAATCATGCACTTCATTTGTAGGCAAGGGAAAGCTTTCTGAAATGTACAAAATCTTACTAAGACACACAATCTGTTGAAATGACCAAGCAGCGGACGAGATTCGGGGACAGTGGTGTGCCGCCTGGGGAAATGTTCCTTTCCATTCACCTTAAGCAAAGTTGTGGTGACCTTGTGCACCCATAAATAACTTTCAGAAATGTATTTCATTACTTCCCAAAGCTTCTCAATGGGCTACCAAATGGCATTTCTTTCTATTTGGGATGAAACTGGGGAAGCAGCTTTAGAAGAAGGGGTTGCTGACATTCACTGGCCTGGAAAACACCTGATGCCAATATGATGGCATAGCGGTGTCTGCAAATTGTGGGTGGTGAATTGCTTGGGTGGCCTCTCTTGAGAAACGTTGCCAGAAAATGTATGAACCTGTTTGTGATAAAAAGTGATTCGTAAAGCTGCAAACAGCAGGTGTCCCAAGGTTAGGGAGAAAACATGGCAACGAAAGAGCGGGGAGATTAGTTCAGGGTCAAGCTGGGTGGGTTGTCAAGGAAACAGTGTCCTGCCCATCTTTGTGACATCTCGTGCTGCTTGTAGAAAAGACAGCAGCTACACATCCCCGTCGTGGGATAGTTGGGAGGAGTTGGCTGAGACAGAACTGAGACGGAGAAGCAAGCAAGCAAGCGAGGGACCAACAGGGGAGATAGGTGTAGATTTTGCTTTGCTTTGCTTTCACTTTATCATTTCATTTTCATCTGTATCTTTTGTGCACATATTTTCCTGTATATTTTAGACAGAGAGGAGTAGCAATAGGGTTAGAGGCAAGGTTCAGAGTTAGTGTTGTGTGAGCATTTTAAAGCAGTTGAGTTTAAACAGGAGGGGATTTCACCTGAAGAGATGGCCAGCATCGTGAATTTTTTCTTCCGGAGGCGGCGCGAAACAGCAATGGCGGTCCTCTTCAGGCTCTGAAGAGGGGCTCCGCGGAAAAGGGTCGTGCGCTGCGGCACAGCGACGACCCACTAAGAAAAACCACGGGCAGAGTGAGCCCGTGGCCGTGGGACTCGGCGGGCACCAGGAGCTACCCCAGAAACGGTGAAGGAACCCCGTAAGGGGCTCCGGAACGTGGAAGGGGGAGCGGTGCTGTGAGTTCATCGCTCTTTCTGCGGAAGCGAAGCCGCGCGGCTGCTGCTGATGAGCGCTGTCCTTTCTTCCTGGAACATTAGGCTGCAAAACTCTACACTCGTGAGTAAGGACTATAAGAATCTTTTGGGACTAAAATCTTTAAATTCGGCTGAAAACGGGAGGTGAAAACAGGAAGTCCGATTCTGCTTAAGATCAAAGCAAAGACCTTAGCAAGCGGGAAGCGCTTTGAAAAGGATTATAAAAAGAAGTTGTAATAATCGTGCAACTTTGAATCGATTCATCTGGAAGGGAAAAGGAGTAATTTGGTGGTGAGTGAATTGATTTGAACTGAAACCTTTCCTCTACTTAGTGGATTACAAAAGTTGAATAACCAAATCGTTGGGCTGCCAGGACAATAGAACTGTCAGATTGCGGAAACTGTAACTAAAGGTGGAAGTGTTACTGTTGAGCGTGGGATACAAATAAGAAACTGCTACTTGCACCATTACTGAAACTTTGTTTTACTTTGGGAAGGCTCTGCAAGTTTAAAGGGACATTGAAGGTACCTCTTTAATTTTTTCCTTTTTGGATTGCTGTTTAATGGTGGAAAAAGATTCTTTTTTCCTTTGAATTACAGGGGAGCTCCCTCTAGTGGATTTGGGATTAATAAGTCTCTGGGAACTGCATATTATTTGGACTATCTTCTGGGTGGTTGTTTATACTCTGGATTATTTTTCCCATGGGACTTACAATTTGACCTTGACGCATAGACAGCTGTGGAATGAGCGGCACAAGGAAAACTAGGGCAGCCAAAACAAAAGCAGAACAATCTGCTCAGCAACTGCTACAAACAACGTTGACTGTACAGCCACGTAGATCATCTGTTCCTACTGTTTTAACATTGCAAGAAGGAGAAGTTGTGCAGCCAGCCCAAGAGCCAGCTCCAAAGGACATGGCTTCAGGAGGGATTGACCCAATTTCTAAACAAATTTTGGATCAGCTGGCAGCCTTAAATACAAAATTTGATCAAGTTACTACTACCATTAATAAGCTGACTGAGCAAGTCTCCCAAAATACACAAGTAATTGGGAACCTTCAAACAACAACTGCAGAAAATCGTATACTGGCTGTAGAAGCAAATCAAAAAGCAGAACAAGCCAATAAGAAGGCCGAGGAAGTAAGAAGGGAAGTAAGGCCATTGTGCAGGCAAATCAATGAACAGCAGGCCTATCTGTCTATGGTGGAATTGAAAAATCGGGAAAATAATCTTAGATTACGAGCAATACCAGAACTCGAACAAGAAGATTTGATTGGTTTTTTGACATCAGAATTATCAAAGTTCTGGGACATAGAAGAAGATAAGGACTTTAAAATTGTCACCGCTTTTAGATTGGGAAGAGTGGTGAGGAAGGATAGACCTAGAGATTGCCTGATCATTTTGAGATCTAGGCAAGAAAGAGACAAAATATTAGGCCTACATTTCAAAAAAGCACTGGTGCTTCAAGGTAAAAAAGCAGAAATCTACAGAGACATACCGAAACAACTTTTGGAGTTAAGAACTACATATACAGATTTAACAGGACTACTGAGAAACAACACAATTCCCTACAGGTGGGAGTTCCCACAAGGATTATCTTTTAATTTCAAAGGGAAAAAAGTTAAAATTAGAACAGCAGAGGACCAACAAAAGTTTTTGAACGACTACGGGGAGGACCTTCGGAAAGGAGTAGCAGGAGTCTGGCCACCACCTTCGTCTGAATTAACACCTGTGCCAACTCTGGGTCTGGACGAAAAGGAAGTTACATCTCTATAGGACTTATAGATTGATCCAGGATGTCTCTGCAGCTACTCAGTTGGAACATACATGGCGGTAATTCCCCGGAAAAAAGAAGAAGGATTTTTCATATATTGAAAAAAGAACAATTGGACATTATTTGCTTGCAGGAAACACATGTGACTAGGCTTCACAGGAAAGTATTAATCAACAAAAGACTAGGCCAGGAATTTATTTCATCAGACAAAGTTAAGAAAAGAGGCGTAGTGATTTATGCAAAGGAGAACCTGTCACCGAAATTTCTGTTTAAAGATGAGCAAGGAAGAATTTTGGCAATTGAGATACAAACACAAGGAGAAAAATTTCTGATAGTAGGAATCTATGCACCAAATGAGGGGAAGTCGGAATTCTACAAGAAGCTGCATGAGATAATGCTGGACTATCTGGACTATACCAACATCATTATGATGGGAGACATGAATGGGGTGGTTTCTACTTACATGGACAAGTCACAAAACCAAAATTTAACTAAAGATGGCAGACTACCTAAAACCTTTTTTGAACTAACTGACAGTATGGATCTGATTGACATTTGGAGGACAAAGAACCCCTTAGGTAAAAAAGGAACATTCTTTTCTGAGGCTCACTTGTCATGGACAAGAATCGACCAAATATGGACATCTAGAGGGCTGGCACCTAAGACTAAAAAAGTGGAAATCTGCCCAAAAACCTGCTCCGACCATAACGCTTTGAAAATGGAATTGAGACTTACTCCAACCGGATCCTTCAGATGGAGAATGAATGACACCCTACTAAGAGATCAGGAGATTGAGAAGAAGGCCCAAAAAACCTTAAAAGACTACTTTGAAATAAACTTGAACACCTCGGTGGAAAAGAGAACAATCTGGGATGCAAGTAAGGCAGTAATGAGAGGGTTTCTGATACAACAGAATACGATCAAGAAAAAACTCTGGAATGGAAAAAAGGATAAGATATTAGAGAAGATAAGAGATGGAGAGAAAAATTGGAGACTGAAACCAAAATCAAAAAAGATTCTAAGAGAAATTAAGTTCCATCAAGCACAATATGCGAAATTGATAAATCAAGAAGTGGAATGGAAAATTAAACAAATGAAACAAAGATCATTTGAATCGGCGAACAAATGTGGAAAACTGCTAGCATGGCAGTTGAAAAAGAGACAAAAATTGAATTTTGTTACCAATCTGGAGGTCGAAGGAAGAAATATACAGAAACCAGAAGAAATTAGAAAGTGCTTCCAGAAATATTTTAAAAACCTTACACGCAAGGGCCTCAGGAAGTGACTGAGATAGACCAATTTTTAAAAGTTAACGGATTGCCAAAACTATCTCAAGAGAAGAGAACAATCTTGAATTATAGAATAACACAACAGGAAATTGAGGGTGCCATCCAGAATATGCAACTTGGCAAATCTCCAGGCCCAGATGGACTTACCTCCAAGTATTATAAGACTTTAAAGGACTACTTGACACAACCATTAATGGAGGTTTGTAATCAGATTATGGAGGGGAGGAAGGCACCGGAAACGTGGAAAGAAGCTTTCATCACATTGATTCCTAAATTGGAAACTGAAAAGACCCAGCTAAAGAACTACCGTCCCATCTCACTCCTAAATGTGGATTACAAAATTTTTGCAGACATTTTGGCAAGTAGGCTTAAAAAAGTGTTGAATGAAGTAATTCATAAGGACCAGGCAGGCTTTCTCCCAGGTAGACATTTGTTCGATAATACTAGGAACATTATTGACATTTTGGAACTTTTGCAAACTAACACTAATACTAAAGCAGTGTTAATTTTCATTGACGCGGAGAAGGCCTTTGACAACATTTCCTGGAAGTTCATGAAGAAAAATTTGGAAGGGATGGGAGTGGGACGGGGGTTTGAAAATGGCATAGAAGCAATCTATTCAGAGCAAAAAGCTAAATTGATAGTGAACAATGTGGTGACAGAAGAGTTTAAAATTGAAAAAGGAACATGACAGGGGTGCCCCTTATCCCCTCTTTTATTCATTACAGTCCTGGAGGTGCTTTTGAGTATGATTAGGGAGGATCGGTTGGTGCAAGGAATACAGGTCGGAGTGAAACAATACAAAATGAAAGCTTTTGCAGATGATTTGGTTTTAACATTACAGGAGCCAGAATCTAGTACAAAAAGAGTTTTAGAACTGATTCATGAGTTTGGTCGGGTGGCGGGATTTAAGTTGAACAAGCAAAAAACCAAGGTTTTGGGGAAAAACTTGACACCTTTAGAAACAGATGAGTTTCAGAAGGAAACAGAATTAAATGTGGTTAAAAAAGTGAAATACCTGGGGGTTAATTTGTCCTCCAAAAACCTGAATTTATTCAAGGATAATTATGAAAAATGCTGGGTAGAAGTTAAAAGGGATTTAGAAACTTGGTCAAGACTGAAACTTTCCTTGTTGGGTAGAATTGCAGCTGTAAAAATGAATGTATTGCCAAAGATGTTGTTTTTGTTTCAAACCCTACAGATTGTGGACAGGGTGGAATGTTTTGGAAAGTGGCAGAAAGATATCTCTAAGTTTGTCTGGCAGGGCAAAAAGCCCAGGATAAAATTGAAAATACTAACTGATGCAAAAGAAAGAGGGGGATTTGCCCTGCCGGACTTAAGGTTATACTTTGAAGCTGCAGCTTTCTGCTGGTTGAAAGATTGGTTTCTATTAGAAAACACTGATGTCCTAGATCTGGAAGGGTTTAACATTGCTTTTGGATGGCATGCATATTTGTGGTACGACAAGGTTAAGATTCACAAAATGTTTTAAAATCATATTGTCAGAAAAGCATTATTTATTGTCTGGACTAAATATAAGGACTTATTAGAAAACAAGACCCCGAGGTGGCTATCACCAATAGAGGCTAAGGCCCGAAAAAGACTCAATATGGAGGCCGGTTGGCCAAAATATTGGGAGATAATAGAAAAAATTGGAGACAATTGGAGGCTGCAGAGCCTGGACAAATTAAAGGACAAGGTGCAAGACTGGTTACATTATGCTCAAATCCAAGAGGTTTTTAAAATGGACAAAAAAATAGGATTCCAGGTGGAAAAATCGAAACTAGAGACAGAACTGTTAGAACCAAAGACTAAGGTTCTTTCAAGAATGTATAACTTGCTGCTTAAATGGAACACTCAGGATGAGACAGTCAAATCAGCCATGATAAAATGGGCACAGGATATTGGGTATAACATCATGTTCGAGGACTGGGAAAGCTTATGGACCACCGGTATGAAATTCACGGCATGTAACGCCTTGAAAGAAAATATTATGAAAATGATATATAGGTGGTACATGACCCCAGTCAAACTCGCAAAGATATATCACCTGTCTGATAATAAATGTTGGAAATGTAAGGAGGCTGAAGGGACATTCTTTCACCTCTGGTGGACTTGTCCAAAAGTGAAGGCCTTCTGGGAAATGATTTATAATGAGTTAAAAAAGGTATTTAAGTATACCTTTCCCAAGAAACCAGAGGCCTTCCTCCTGGGCATTGTCGGCCAGAATGTGTTAAAGAAGGATAGAACTTTTTTTATGTACGCAACTACAGCAGCAAGAATTCTCATCGCAAAATCCTGGAAGACACAAGATTTACCCACACTGGAAGAGTGGCAGACGCAATTGATGGATTATATGGAACTGGCTGAAATGACTGGCAGAATC
Source organism: Podarcis vaucheri (assembly GCF_965113315.1). Taxonomy (NCBI): domain Eukaryota; kingdom Metazoa; phylum Chordata; class Lepidosauria; order Squamata; family Lacertidae; genus Podarcis; species Podarcis vaucheri. The sequence goes on from NC_138757.1 coordinate 33,077,804, forward strand.
CGAGATTTGGGAGAAGAAACAATGGAAGAGGACTGGAAAAAATTCAAGGACTATTTACAAAAATATTATAAGCCATATGAAAGTTAAGAATTTGCATGATTTGGAAAATCCAGCTTCAGCAATAAGATTTGGGGATATGGGAAACTAAGTTATAATTATGAAAGTACTAAAGTTTAAAATAACATTATATCTATTTTAGGGTAAAAGTAAATTGATAATAAGTATTTTAAACCCAAAACATAATTATCTGAAAGTACAAAGAATATATGAAACAAGGTAATAATTTGCTGATATTTTTATTGTAAAGAATGCAGGGTGAGGGAGACGTGGGGAAGTCCGGTAGATTATGAAAAAATGTTTTGGAAAGATGGATCTTTTTTATTTCTCTTTTTCTTTTTCTGTTATTTCCTTTTATATCTGACTTCGTATCTGTACCTGGAAAAAATAATAAAAAAATATATATTTTTTTAAAAAAATAAAAATAAACAGGAGGGGATTTCACCTGAAGAGATGGCCAGCATCGTGAATCTGTAAGTAGGATTTCTTCTGCTTCTTTTTTGTAATCTTCTGGGGCGAGGGCTTGGGGTCCCCCACACGGCCAGCATCCCCATGGAATTCAACCCCTTCCTGAACAGCTTAACTTCTCTTCCCTCCCGCCTTCCCATTCTCCCTCAAATCTCATTGCAGCTCAGCTGTTTAGAGGGAGCTGCAGATAGCATCAAGGTTGCAGGTTCGATTCCCATAAGGTACAGCTGCATATTCCTGCATTGCAGGGGGTTGGACTAGATGACCCCCGGGGTACCTTCCATGATCATTATTTTGGGATGCTTTTTATTACATTCGTAGCCCACTTTTCATCCAAGCAGTTCAAGGTGGCATTTATGGCTTGCCTTTCCCCCTGTTTTTCCCCTCACAACAAAACTGTTAGGCAAGCTAGGATGAGAGTGACTGGACCCAACATCAAACAGTGCACTTCATGACTGAGTGGGGATTTGCACTCGGATCTCCCAGGTCCTCCTAGTCCAGAATTCTCGCCACTATACACCCCCCCCCTCTCTCTACCCCTTCTCCGTTTCTCAATTCTTCAGTCATCAACTGCAACAGACAGGCGTTCTGTCAGTCTTCCTGTCAGTCACTCTGGCTCTAAGCGAGTTTTCATTGCATTCTTCGGCTCATCTATGCCTTGATGCTTTGACGACCTTCCTAGCAGCCCCCTTCCCTCTCCAGGCAGGGCTGCTGTCCTAACAGCATTATGCTGAGGGCTCTTTTAAATGCTGGAAATGCTTCCCTTATCTTTCCTTTGTTGGGGGTGGGGGGAGTTTTGGAATCCCCCCCCCCATACATGAGATGCACCACTGTGTTCCTGTGGAGAGCCGTTTGGGGTCTGTGGGTGCATAAAAAAACAAAAAGAGCCCTATTGCGTGGCGAGTTTCCGCCCCCCCCCAAGTGGAAATAAAGACACATGACACAATTATTTCAGGTTAATGGGCTAAATATGGCCACAACTTTATTGGTTACAGGTGATGAGTGGTATTGGCTTAGGCATTGGTCCTAACCGACTATCCGGCTTCAGCCCGTCCGTTTGAAGTCCGGGAAGGGTTAACCACCAGTAGGGGGAGTCCTGCTGATGCACATCAACTCGGGAACCCCCCCCCCCGGGGGTCACCGCTCAGGGGCGTGCCTTAGGCAGTCACCTCCATAGGCTTTGGACAGGGCCACGCCCCCCGGAATCCTTTATCGGACTACCCTTCAATATGCGGGGCAGGTGGTGACGCTTCCTCCCCTCTTCCATCTACAGAGCAATACCAATACCAATGCCTAACCTCCAATACCCAGAAAGTTGTGACGATTTGCTACGAGGCAGGCGGCGATAAATAGGGCTGGTCACACTCCCTGAGCCAGCGATTGGCTGTCCAGGGGCTGACGCGGCCGGGGATTCCCTCAGTCGCCCGCAACTCCACCTCCTTTGTACGCGGAAGTGGCTTTGCTGGATCAGAGGAAAAGCCCGTCTAGTCCAAACTCACAAGCAGTAGCCCACTCCTGCTGCTTCTCCTCTAGCTGTGGGCTTCAGAGGTAGAGTGCCTCTGTTCCTGGAAGCTCTATATTGCTATGCTGAGTAATAGTAAGAGATGCTGTTGTTCTCCTCCAACAATTGGTGTAATCTGCTTCCCAGCCCTGCAGGCTACTTGTCCTTGTAGTATCGGCTGCCTGCAAATTTCAGCAACGGAGTAAACATGATGTGAAGAAGGTCCCACCAGCATTCTCAAATTAGTTGATTCAAAGCTTTCCCTCCATCCGCTTTCTCTCCAAGGCCACGATCATCTTGGATAACTCCTTCCTGCTCCTTTCCTTGTTGGTGTATTAAATAATAAATAAACAAACAAACAAATGATTGAAGATTTCTTAGTTTACAAAAAAAGTGTGCCTTGTCTCTTTTGTCAAGTTGTGTTTTCTACAGATCAGTTTCATTTGTTGTGAGACATTAGTGTTGCATGCAGTGTTGGGTTAGGAAGAACAGAGGGGGGAAGAGGGGGAGGGTGGGGTCGGGTGGCAATGCTTCTCTTCTACTTAGTGTACAGGGGAAACTCGGGAAATGAGAATATCGTGGAAAAGTTCATTTATTCAAGTAATTCAACTTAAAAGGTGAAACTAATATATGAGATAGACTCATGACATGCAAAGCGAGATATGTCAAGCCTTTATTTGTTATGATTGTGATATTATGGCGTACAGCTGATGAAAACCCCAAATTAACAATCTCAGAAAATTAGAATATGAAATGACATCAGCAAAACAAGGATTGCAAATAGAGAATAGAGATTGACCTCTGAGAAGTAGACCTTTTAAGTTGAATTACTGAAATAAATGAACTTCTCCACGATATTCTAATTTCCCGAGTTTCCCCTGTATGTGTGGGGTTTTGTGTCAGCATCACTTGTGTGGGTTCACTTACTATTCCCTTGTTGCATTTCCTTGGTGGTGAGAGAGGTTGGGGGGCGACCTAGGGTGTGGTTGGTGGTCTTTGGTTGGCTGCAGGGAGATTTGTTTTTGTGTGTGAGTGGGCACCTAGGGTACAAATAACCAGAAACCTCATCAAACTATACCTCCACAATTACAACCCCTCGTGGCGACAAATCAACAAATACCCGAGGAGATGCAACAACACCACATGCTCCTTTCCTTGTTGATACGATGTCCCGCAGCCGAAGTAGTGTGTGAAATGATATGGGTCTGCCTGCAACTGTTAGGCCACCCGTATTTGTGTTATGGCTATGCTGCAAAGACTCCCTGTCTTCTCTTACACACACACACCCCATTTTGGTTGTAGGCTTCTGTCTCAGGTTTTGAAATGTGTTGGGGAGGGGGCTTTACTGGGTTGTTTTTCACCTTTATTATGCATTTTGTGTTTCTATATTGCGATTTTTATGTTGTAACCAGTGTTTTTTTCTATTAAAAAAAAAAGGTTTGGGGTACTCTCATTTTGACTCAAGAAAATCACCATTTTATAGTTCAAATCGGGGGAAATAAATGCAGTACAGTAAATGGAGAAAAGTGCAAAGATTCACAAAATGTTTTGGGGTGTGCGTACCCCTGCATCCCCCCAGAAAAAGCACTGGTTGTAACTGAAACCTGTGGGTATAGGGCGGTATAACAACAACAACAACAACAAGGTCTGCCCCTCTCCTTCTCTTCTAGGTTCAGGCGACTGAGGGACATGGCAGCCCGCAAGAAGAAGGGGACCCGCAAAGTCCCCAAGAATTTCTTGGGAAATTGACCCTGCCGTCCAGCCAGCGCTTCCCCTGCGCAGCTCGGCTCGGAAGCTTGAAGCTGACCCAGGCAGGGAGCAGAGCAGCAGCGGTCCTGCATCCGTGTGAGATGAGGGATAAATCAAGTCCAAAGACAGATCGGTTCTTATCTTTAGAAGCGTTTATTTACAAGCCATAAATCAGTCACATTCCAGCAGAGCATTCCGGCATCTTTCCGGCATCTTTCTGTGCTCCAAAAGCACTCCTGTGCAGCTTCTGTGCCAAGCTGCTTGTTGCTCTCTGTCTCAGTCAGAAGTGAAAGTACTTCTCGCAGACAAAGCCTGTGATGCACTTCCCTGCATCAGGCTCCTCCCAGATACAGGACACCACGGAGATTTAACCCTGTCAGTTCTAAACTCCACAGTCCAGGGTTGCTGTGGGCCCACGTGAGCAAATGCTTCCTTTTCATTTTGGAGCGTAAGGAGGGGTGGCCTTAATGCTCTAATCCTCAACTGTGAAAAATAAGTAGAAATGAACTAACCTGCCCCCATGTCCTTTCCTTCTTCTCTTGTTGCAGATGGTTCAGAGACTGGCAGGGTCTGGGCATCGCCTGTGGTTAGTATTTGAGAAAACAGCACAGTACATACTAAATCCCTCACCCCCCCCCATCCACCAGTGCTGTTTATACCCCAATTTTGGCATTCTCAGATGCAGAGAAGCCCTCCTGCCATGAACTGACAGCCTGACTCTTGCCATTTCAGCAACTGGAGAAGGATGAGATGTTCCTCTGCTGCGTGCTGGCCACTTGCTCGGAGGCCCGCAAGAAAGAAAAGGACAGGTTGAGGTACTCCAAGAAGATGGCCGTCAAGGCAATTGCGGTGAGTGAGAGGTTGCATGAGGTATCCAGGGGTGAGGGGGGCAGGAGAGCTGGGGATGGGATTGGGGGGATGCTGGGCAGAAGGAAGGCCTGGCGGGGTCTGGCCAAGAGAAGGGTTGTGCAGGCATTTGGCATTACATTGCCAATTCCTGCACTGAGTTTGGGGTTGGAGGAATCCACCTGATGTCCGTAGGGAACTGACGTTTTCCCCCTCCGCCCTCTGTTCTCTATCAGGATCTCATGGGACGGATTGCGTGCTTTACACAGCCTGAATTGACCCTTGCTACGGCACTGGAAGCCCTTTACCAACTGAGGTATACTGGTTTTTTTGAGGTTGACGAGGAGCTGGCGGGGGGGGGGGGAGGAGCAGAATGTGGAAAGGTGTTACCAGACCTTGCCACTTCAGTAAATTAGATTGGAATAATTGCTTACAATTTCTTGGGTTTCTTGCATTCAAAAAGCTTTATTCATGCAGCAACTATTTACAGGATGAGTGGAGATGTGAGAGAGAAAATAGAAGCTATATTGTCTAGAGATGACTGCGAAATGGCTCAGCTTTTAGGGGTGGGATTAACTAAGACCTAGAGGCTTGCAACCAAGTGCCAGGTAGACTGCCACATAAACAGTGCCCTGGTGTGTTTATTTTACCTTTATTCATTTTTACCCTGTAAATCTATATGCTGCTTGATTGTAAAAAGTGGTTTAAGCTAACACATGCATTCAGTTCAAGAGAATGAAATGTATTTGATGCTCCCCCCCCATATGAGACAGAGTCTAAAAAGGTTTCCCGCCTTCTCTCCAGCCTCATGAAGCCCAAATTACCACTGAAGCTCCACAGCCTGATTGTGCATGCAGCCTTTGCAGCGGTCATTGAGGTCAAAACTGAGCCCGACAAGCAGGTAGCCTTGAAATTTGTCTTCTCTAGTTGTTGTTTCTTCTTCACACGCTTTAAGCATTGCTCCCATTGCTCAACATCTGATCTCTCTTTCCCCTGCTTGGAGCATCCTCTCCCTCATTGCCACTGCCTGCAGGAGTTAGAGGAACGTTATACTCTGATGCTGGGAGGCCTTCTCTGGGAGGCCCCAAGCACTAAGACCCTGAACTTGCTGGTGAATGTAAGTATCTTGATGGCCTCAGTGGCTGTTTGACCTAGAAAGCTTTCATGGAGAAACCGCCACCTAGCAGTGCACCTCTTGGGCCCTTCCCCTCTTGTAAGGCAAGCTGGCCACATGGACCAGCCAGCAAAGGCCCACTTGCCCAGACAGCCAAAGGAGGGCCTTGGATGCAGAGCTACAATTTGGGGCTGGAGGACATTGCCATTTTAGAACAGAAACGGATCTCTCTCTGAGAGTGTAAAGGGCTTCACAGTGGTCTGCCTCTTTTCCCCAGACCAGCCTCCTGATCCTGAGGTCCCCTTTCCTCCCACAGGAACTGAGAGGTTACACAACAAGTGCGATTGCAGCGGAGAGGCAACTGGCAGCCAGTGGCATTAGCTGGCTGATGTCCTGTGCAAGAAGGCTCAGTTGCCTGAAGGTAAGTCTCTCACCTTTGGCACCTTCACAGCCTCAAGAGGCTCCCAGAGTGGCTTGTGAAAGGATTCCCACAGGAGGAATCACAGTCTGGTATCAGGCGCACAACACAATGTGTGTCCCTGGGAGGCCGGACAAGGCTGGAGACATTTCCTGCCCTCTTCCTTGATCTTACACTTCCACCTTGGGGCCAGGCAATAGAACTCACTCATCCCATGATGGAAGCAAGTCTTCCCTGGCTTGGGTCTGCTTCCATGTTCTCTTGCACCCATTATTTGGGGGGGAGGGTTGAGGATCAGATCAGTCATCTGATCCAGTACGGTCTTGTCTTTTCCCTACAGCATGCTCTCATCCCTCTGGAGCTGGCTCACTTCTGCCCCAAAGAAGGTAACACCCACAGCCTGGGGACATGGGACGCACTTTCCAGACTAAGGAGAGCCCACTCAGTAGCTGCAGCATCCTTGCTTGATGCAGACCTCCTGGGTCATGTGGCTGTGAAATCCTGCCACAGCACAAAGATGGCCAAACTGCAGGCTTGGAAGGAGTCGTTGCCACCAAAGACAGGATCCATAAAGCCTCCTTGTAAATAGGGTGGAATGGGGGCCAGGTCAATTTGGTGAATCAGTAAATGTGGCAGAAATTCATCTCTCTTCTCCTTCATTCTCTTCCAGATGACATAAAACTTGATGTCAGTTTCGATTATGGGGATAAGACACAAGTTTCAAGGCTCAGCGATGATGGAGTGGCAATTTTTGCTTGCTGTTTCATTGTGTCTTGTTGCTAATTGTGATAATTGCTGTTGTTTTAGAATTCTTTCCTATGCAATATTACTTTTTTATTGCTTTTAAATTGTTGCTTTTTAAATTTTCCTTGTAAAGGAAAGTGTTCTGCTAATGTTGATTGTATTCTGAATTGCTTCAAGAATGTTGGACTTCCGGTCGGCGCCAGCGCTTATGGCGGTCCTCTTTCCGAGCTCCGGAGGAGGACTGCTCTGCGAGTTCGGGTCTGACCCGCTACGGCAAGCGGGGGACCCCTAAAATCACAGGCGCGGAAGCCTGTGAACGAGGAGATTCGGTGGGTACCAGGAGCGCCCCCCCTTTACCGCAGAAAGAGCCTTTTTAAAGGCTCCGGAACGACATCGGGGGAGCGCGGTGCTGAGAATCGCTACCCAGCCCGCAGAGTGAAGCCGCGTCGCCATTTGCGGAGAGCGCCGATTCCTTCCTGTAAATTCCGGACTGAAAAAACCCGTGAGTAAAACTGAACCTCTATTTGGAACCAAAGTTGGAAATTTGGCTGAAAGCGGGGAAGGGGAAAATTAAGGAAGTCTGCCTTCCCCCGACTGCATGACAGTGAAAGCAACGAAACCTTAAAGCTGCATCCGCAAGAGATATTGATTTTGACAACTTAAATCTGACATTTGGACTTTAGACCTCCCCTCTAGCTAGCAGGGCAGAGGGGAGGAAAAAGAGACATTAGTAACTGCACAATTTAATTAAAAGAAAAAATCTTCTGCTGCCTCAATAACCTGAAACGGACTGCTAAACAAGACAGCAGGGCACTGAACTGACTTTAAACTGACTTTAAACTTTTGTGAAAGTTACATGGTGTGATACAAAGTTTCTGGACTTTTTTGTTACAGTATACCAGAGCAGGCTGCGATAGTATCAATTGGAAAAGTGTTGCAATTCACATTACAAGCCTCCTGATATACTTGGCTCAAACTTTCTTTGTCTTCCTATGTGGACATTTTCTTTGTCTTTGTACTTGGACATTTTGATTTGCTCCCTCTAGAGGGTAAAGGAAAGGCTGCTACAGCCCAGAACAGCGGAATTTTCCATTAAGAGACGGTTCCTGTGGGAACGACCTTGGGACATGAGTGCTCCGCCAGAAGAGATAGCCACAAGAGCCAAGACTAGACAACAACAACATTATCAGCAACAGCAACAGCAACAGCAGCAAAAGAAGAGAGGCTCGATTACAGGTGCAATCCCTACAGGAACAACAGGACAAGAAAAAGTGACAGCTGTCTCCATGGATGCTGTAACACAAGCTCTACTTAAGATAAATCAATCCCTGGAGACTTTAACAAAGCAGACTTCAGAAAATACACAAAAACTAGCAGAAATATCAGTAAGATTGGACCAGAACACAGATTCTATAAATAAGTTGGTTCAGGAAAATTCTGCAACACGTAAAATTGCGGAAGAAGCTAGAGCCATTGCTGGAGAGACTCAAGAGAACTTAGAACCGATTGCTAAGAAGGTCCATGAACATGACGCAACTCTGGCTTTGTGGGAATTACAGAGAAAAGAGAGAAATTTGAAATTGCGACTAATTCCGGAGGACGAAGGTGACAATCTCGTGGAGTTCCTAACACAAGAGTTTGCTGATTGCTGGGAAGATTTGGAGGAGGACGAATTTAAAATAACAACAGCGTTTAGACTGGGTAAAAAACAGAACAGAAAGTCTCCGAGGGATTGTCTGATTACTCTAAGATCCAAGGAAGAAAGAGATAAAATATTAAGATTACATTTTGAAAAGGCCTTGCAAATTGGAAACTCACCTATACAGATCTTCAAAGACATTCCTAAATATATCCTGGATCTGAGAGCACTATACAAGGACTTGGCTTATCTGTTGAAGAAGAATACTATTCTCTTCAGGTGGGAATTCCCACAGGGATTGTCCTTTGATTACAAGGGAAAGAAGGTGAAAATAAAGACGATACAAGATAAAGAGAGATTCCTGGAAAGAAACAGAGAGGATTTACAGAAGGGAACTGTGGACCCAATTGCAGAACAGAAGAGAGCAATAGACATTTTGAATCTATCGTTCGGACACAAACCACCACCATCAGAGGAAGAGCAACAACTTGGAGCTGTTGGAGGAGTTGTAGAAAAATAACAAGATGGCCCTGCAATTCCTTAGTTGGAATTGTAATGGACTCAACATGCCTTTGAGGAGACGACAAGTTTTTCATATTTTGAATAGAGAACAACTGGATTTGATATGTTTGCAAGAAACTCATATAACCAGAGCCCACAGGAGATTACTTATAAACAAAAGATTAGGACAAGAATTTATCTCATCGGACAAAGTTAAAAAGAGAGGAGTTGTGATTTATGTAAAAGAGAAGTGGGCTCCAAAAATGATGTTTAAAGATGAACAAGGAAGATATTTGGCAGTTGAGATACAAGTACAAGGAGAAAAATTTTTGATAGTTGGAATCTATGCACCAAATGAAGGCAAGGCAGAATTTTTTAAGAAACTCCATGAAATTCTGATGGACTATTTGGATTACAATATGATAATTTTGGGAGACATGAATGGTGTGGTCTCCACAAACATGGACAAGACACAAAGATTGACAGTCACCAAAGAAAGGGAGACTTCCGAAGACCTTCTTTGAAATGACGGAAAATATGGATTTAATAGACATATGGAGAACAAGGAACCCTCTTGAGAGAGAGGGAACCTTTTTCTCACAAGCAACAATGACCTGGACCAGAATTGATCAAATTTGGATCACTAGTGGGATGGCTCCAAAGATTAAGAAGGTAGAAATCTGCCCAAAAACCTGCTCCGACCATAACGCCGTAAAGATGGAAATGAAAATTACAACAACTGGTCAATTTAGATGGAGGATGAATGACGCCCTCTTTCGAGATAAGGAGATCCACATGAAGGCCCAAAAAACTTTAAAGGACTATTTTGAAATAAATTTAAAAGCCGATGTGGAAAAAAGAGTGATCTGGGACGCAAGCAAAGCTGTGATGCGAGGTTTTTTGATTCAACAAAATTCAATAAAGAAGAGAAAACAGAACGAGAAAAAGGAAAAGATTTTGGAAAAGATAAAGGAAGGAGAGAAAAAATTAAGAGTAAAGCCAAAGTCCCAGGAGATTCTGAGAGAGATTAAGTTATATCAAACACAATATATGGAATTGATGAACCAAGAGGTTGAATGGAAGATAAAGCAAATGAAACAAAAGACATTTGAATCGGCAGATAAATGTGGTAAACTTCTGGCATGGCAATTGAAGAAAAGACAGAAACTAAATACAGTTACAAGCCTAGAAGTGGATGGAAAGAACATATCTAAACCCAATGAGATTAGAAATTGCTTTTTGAGTTATTTCAAAAAACTTTATGCTCAAGGGCCAGAAAATGAAGAAGATATAGAAAAATTCCTTGACAAATATGGATTACAAAAAATCTCTCAGCAAAGTAAGATGGAACTGAACCAGAGAATAACAGAACAAGAGATAGAGGGCGCCATTCAGAACATGCAACTGGGCAAATCTCCAGGGCCAGATGGACTGACTTCCAGATATTACAAATCTTTGAAGGAGTGGTTGATTCAACCGTTAAAGGAAGTCTGTAATGAGATCCTAGAGGGAGAAAAGGCACCTGAATCGTGGAAAGAAGCGTATATTTCACTCATACCAAAGACAGAGACTGAAAAGACTCAATTGAAGAACTACCGCCCAATATCATTACTTAATGTGGATTACAAAATTTTTGCAGACATTTTGGCAAAAAGACTTAAAAAAGTGTTGATGGAGAAGATTCATAAGGACCAAGCAGGCTTTCTCCCAAAAAGGCACCTATCAGATAACGTAAGGAATATAATAGATATTTTGGAAAAGTTAGAGGTGAATATAAATACTAAAGCAGTGTTGATTTTTGTGGACGCGGAGAAAGCCTTTGACAATATTTCTTGGAGTTTTATGAAAAAGAATCTTCATGGGATGGGGGTAGGCCAAGGATTTGAGAACGGTATGGGTGCGATATACTCTGAACAAAAAGCTAAGCTGATTGTAAATAACGTAATAACTGAGGAACTTAAGATAGAAAAAGGAACACGACAGGGGTGCCCAATTTCCCCATTGCTTTTTATTTCAGTCCTGGAGGTGTTGCTGAATATGATTAGAAATGACCAGCAGGTTAAAGGTGTACAGGTCGGAGCTAAACATTACAAGTTAAGGGCATTTGCAGATGATCTAGTATTGACCTTGCAAGAGCCAAATACTAGTACGAAAAAAGTGTTAGAAATAATTCAACAATTTGGCCAGGTAGCTGGATTTAAGTTGAATAAACAAAAAACTAAAGTTCTAGGAAAGAATTTAACAGATATGGAGAAGGAGAAATTCCAAGAGGAGACAGGATTGACGGTGGTTAAGAAGGTGAAATACCTAGGGGTTCATTTGACATCTAAAAATTTGAACTTGTATAAGGATAATTATGAAAAATGCTGGTCAGAAATTAAAAAAGACCTAGAAATATGGTCAAATCTGAAATTGTCAATGTTAGGCCGAATTGCAGTGATTAAGATGAATGTATTGCCTAGAATGTTATTTTTGTTTCAGACCTTGCAGATTCTTGACAAGATGGATTGTTTCAAGAGGTGGCAGAAAGACATTTCGAAATTTGTCTGGCAGGGCAAAAAGCCCAGAATAAAATTTAAAATATTGACAGATGCCAAAGAAAGAGGGGGATTTTCCCTGCCGGACTTAAAATTGTACTATGAAGCAGCAGCGTTTTGCTGGCTGAAAGAGTGGATGCTCCTCGAGAACACGGACATTTTGGATCTGGAAGGTTTTAATAATGCAGTTGGTTGGCATGCATATCTATGGTATGATAAAATCAAGGTGCATAGGGCCTTTAAAAACCATATTGTTAGAAAAGCATTGTTTAATGTTTGGATAAGATATAAAGATCTGTTGGAAAACAAAACCCCTAGATGGGTGTCTCCTGTAGAAGCTAAGGCATTGAAGAAACTCAATATGGAGGTCGGATGGCCGAAGTATTGGGAAATTTTGGAACAGGAGGGAGATAAATTGAAATTACAAAGTTATGAGAAAATGAAATCTAAAGTACAAGATTGGCTTCAATATCACCAAATAATGGAGATCTTTAAACAGGATAGGAAAATTGGCTTTCAGGTGGAAAAATCAAAATTAGAGACTGAACTGTTAGAACCCAATACTAAGAACTTGTCAAGAATGTATAACTTGCTGCTGAAATGGAATACACAAGATGAAACAGTTAAATCGGCTATGATTAAATGGGCACAGGACATTGGTCATAATATTATGTCTGCTGACTGGGAATGGTTGTGGAACACCGGTATCAAATTTACGGCATGTAATGCCCTAAAGGAAAACATTATGAAAATGGTCTACAGGTGGTACATGACCCCAGTCAAGCTTGCAAAAATTTACCATTTGCCTGATAACAAGTGTTGGAAATGTAAAGAGACTGAAGGTACCTTTTATCACCTTTGGTGGACATGCCCGAAGATTAAGGCTTTCTGGGAAATGATATATAATGAAATGAAAAAGGTACTCAAATGTACTTTCCCTAAAAAACCAGAGGCCTTTCTCTTGGGCATTGTCGGCCAATTGGTGTCAAAGAAGGACAGAACTTTCTTTATGTATGCTACAACAGCAGCAAGAATACTCATTGCAAAGTATTGGAAGACACAAGAATTACCCACTCTGGAAGAATGGCAGATGAAAGTGATGGACTATATGACACTGGCTGAGATGACTGGCAGAATCCGTGACCAGGGAAAAGAGACGGCGGAAGAAGAATGGAAAAAATTTAAAATTTATCTCAAGGACTATTATAAACTTGATGAATGCTAGAATGTTGAGGTTTTCAGAAAGAAAGGGTTACAGTGACATAAGATTAGATTAAAGAAAAGATTAAGATGACAGAGGCTGGAAAGAAGTATTTAGAAGTTGCTAAAAATTTTGGACATTGGGATGCAGAAAGGGGGGGTATGGGGGAGTCCCTGAAAAGAGGTATATGAAAAAATGCTATGAAGTTATACGTGTTTGTTTGTCTTTTTATGTGTTTGTTTGTTCTAAAAAACTCTGTAAAAGCAATAAAAAATTTTATTAAAAAAAAAGATGAATTGCTTCAAGAAGCCTCATAGCAATGAATACTGTTAAGAGTAATAATAATTATTATTTTTTTAATATAAAATTTTTTATTAGGTTTTATCAGTAGAAAAGTTTAGAAAAAACAAAAAACAAATGCAAAACAGATACAAAATACAAGAGTACAAAAATACAAAATACAAAAATACAAACATTAAACACAAAAAAGAGAAAAAAGAAAAAACACATATAAAAGAAAAACAAAATTTCCCTCTTTCTTAATCTCTCCACTTTAGTTAACTTATTTTCCTGACTTCCTCACGTCTCCCATTTTTGTATCCCTTTTAAATTTGGTTCAGCAAATTCATAATCTATTAATTTATCTATTATTAATCCCCTCATACTTTTTACCTTGTTGCTAGAGCCCCTTCAATTCATTTCAATGTCATCAGCATTCAAAAATTTTACAATGTTTCTGCAAATAAATTTTAAATTTCCTCCAATCTTCTTCCACCGACTCTTCTCCCTGGTCTCGGATTCTGCCAGTCATTTCAGCCATCTCCATATAGTCTATTAGTTGCATCTGCCATTCTTCCAAGGTGGGTAGGTCTTGTGTCTTCCAATGCTTTGCGATGAGAATTCCTGCTGCTGCTGTAGCATACATAAAGAAAGTTCTGTCCCTCTTTAACACCGTTTGGTCCACTATGCCCAGGAGGAAGGCCTCTGGTTTCTTCGGGAAAGTATATTTAAATACCTTTTTCAGTTCATTATTGTCAGAGCTGCTCCCAGATCCTAGCTCACAGAGGATCACGCTAGCCAGCGGTCACTTTGTAAAAGTCTTTATTGAGTTACAGTTTCCATTCTCAAGCTGCTGCGTGCAGCTCTACATCTTATGGGTTAGACCGGTGAAGCTCCGTCTGAGTCTCCGCCCCTTGTACACCAGCTTAATACCCTAGCCTTACTCCACCTTTTCCGCCTGACCGTTCTTCTCTGGGTCCCTCTGCCCCCCGGGGTCTCTTCCTTCCTGGATTCTTCTGACGCTGACCCCCCGGACCCTTCTGTCTCCCTGCGTCGGGCTTTAGGACCTGGCTCCCTTTCCGGGCTGCTTACTGCACCACCTTCCTGTGCATTTGAACTTGGCGCGCGCGCCCAACCTTCCACTTTCCGCCTGACCGTTTCTTCGCTCCCCGATGGAGGTGTGGCCACTCCTGACTCATGCCCTCCCTCCTGCTGCGAGCTGCCAGAGCTCGATACCTGGCGCCCTTCCTCTCCACTGCGCTCTGTTGGTGACGCTGGTCCCGATTTCCCACTGCTGCCCTCTGAGCCCCCTCTGGACCCTTCTTCCTGGGATGTCCCCCTAGGCTCCCCCCTTGCTCTGGCCACTGGCGCTCCTTTCTGTGAATCTTCTGATTCACTGGAAAGACTCAGAGATCTCGGGTCGTCGTCATCACTCATCTTTTCTTCTGCCTCCTCCCCCTCGCTCTCTGTTTCCTCCCTTGCCCTCGCCTCTGCTCCTGAACCCCTGACATCCATCCCCCCCCCTCGAAGCCCCCCCTTCCCCCCTCCCCTCCTTCCGGTGAGGGAGCTGGGTGCTGCGGTGTCATGGGGACGAATGTCGGATACAGTTCGCTTCCCGTGGCGGGCCTCCAACTGAAGACTTCCGGTTCTTCTTCCCTGCGCTCGTCGACAACGGGCACCTCTGCCTCCATCTCTGTGCCTCCGTGCCGCACCCCCACCGCCAGCGCCCTCTGAACGACCTCCTGCGTGCTCCGGGGTCTCTCCCCCCTCGCAATTTCGTCTTTCACCGCGCTGTTCAATCCTTCCCAAAACAGGTCTCTGACGGGAGCTGAATCTCTGTCCCATTCCAGGGCACTGACCAGTGCAAAAAAGCGGGCATGATACTGCCTTACACTGGCCCTCCCTTGCTTCAGTCCGTGTACCTCCCTCCGGGTAAGATCCACGTCTATGCTTGATAAAAATCATCCGTCCATCGCTTTAAGAAAGGCATCCGCATTTTGGAGCGCCGGATCCTTATCTCTCCACAAATTGCGCAGCCATGCTTTAGCATCTCCATGCAAATGGGACATGATAAACCCCACCTTCTCTTGCTCATCCCTAAAGTCTTTGTGCAGCAGTTGCAGCGCACACTGTACATCTGCTCGGAAGTTGGGGTACTGTTGTAAATTCCCATCGAAGTGAGAGACTAGACCGCCTGTTCGTCTCCCCAACCCAATCCCCTCCGGTTTGGGTGTCAGTTGCCCTTGCTTCGTAAGCATTTCCAACCTGACCTGGAGATCTCTGTAGGCGGCAGCTGCGTCCTCCTCTCTCTTCTTGGATGCAAGTATCTCGGCATTCAGTTGTGTCACTGCTCCTCTGAGATCCGCTATCTGCTGTTCGGCCGTCATATTGCCTGCCGTTCGTGAGCTCGCTAGTGGGCACCCGCCTTCTCTCCTGTCCGCTAGGCTGTAGATGCCCACCACTGGAGACGGAGCTTACTGTCAGAGCTGCTCCCAGATCCTAGCTCACAGAGGATCACGCTAGCCAGCGGTCACTTTGTAAAAGTCTTTATTGAGTTACAGTTTCCATTCTCAAGCTGCTGCGTGCAGCTCTACGTCTTATGGGTTAGACCGGCGAAGCTCCGTCTGAGTCTCCGCCCCTTGTACACCAGCTTAATACCCTAGCCTTACTCCACCTTTTCCGCCTGACCGTTCTTCTCTGGGTCCCTCTGCCCCCCGTGGTCTCTTCCTTCCGGGACTCTTCTGACGCTGACCCCCCGGACCCTTCTGTCTCCCTGCGTCGGGCTTTAGGACCTGGCTCCCTTTCCGGGCTGCTTACTGCACCACCTTCCTGTGCATTTGAACTTGGCGCGCGCGCCCAACCTTCCACTTTCCGCCTGACCGTTTCTTCGCTCCCCGATGGAGGTGTGGCCACTCCTGACTCATGCCCTCCCTCCTGCTGCGAGCTGCCAGAGCTCGATACCTGGCGCCCTTCCTCTCCACTGCGCTCTGTTGGTGACGCTGGTCCCAATTTCCCACTGCTGCCCTCTGAGCCCCCTCTGGACCCTTCTTCCTGGGATGTCCCCCTAGGCTCCCCCCTTGCTCTGGCCAATGGCGCTCCTTTCTGTGAATCTTCTGATTCACTGGAAAGACTCGGAGATCTCGGGTCGTCGTCATCACTCATCTTTTCTTCTGCCTCCTCCCCCTCGCTCTCTGTTTCCTCCCTTGCCCTCGCCTCTGCTCCTGAACCCCTGACAATTATATATCATTTCCCAGAAAGCCTTGATCCTTGGGCACGTCCACCAAAGGTGAAAAAATGTACGTTCAGTTTCTTTACATTTCCAACATTTTTTATCGGGCAAGTGATATATTTTTGAGAGGTTGACTGGGGTCATGTACCACCTGTACATCATTTTCATAATATTCTCTCTTAGGGCATTACATGCCGTAAATTTAATCCCGGTGGTCCATAACTGACTGAGCTATGGGCAGATATCTTGTTTGATAAATGTGTCACTTGGAAACATTTTGGTTTTATCCATTGTGCAGGAGTTGCTATGCCTGATCATTCCATCTAGTTCTGTCGAAAGAGAGGTGGGGGTTGTTTTCTGATTTCTTAATTGTGAATATTTGGGGGAGGGGAGGCATAGGTGGAAAGGAGATACTCAGATGGACCAGAGTGAAATGGGGCCGAGTGAAATTGGGGCTTCGGAATGGCTTGGGGAATTCTCAAAGTGTCACATCCAAACCAGAACTCTTGCTTGTTGGATGTCCCTGCCTTCTGTCATCATTTGAGCTTTCCTCTGCTTCCCTTTCAAGCTGCTGTCTGGAAGGAGGCCAAAGCCCACTTAAACATAAGAATGATTATAAGAAAGCATTCATTCAACAGCCAGAGTTGAATGAAGACGATGTGCTAGGAGGAGAACGAGCTAATTAAATCATTCTGCAACACACACACACACACACACACACACCAGCACAGCTTCAACTTTTAGCACAAAAAGTCTTTAGCCAGATGTCGTGCAACACTTTGGCAGGGGCAACTTATCATTTTATTGATTTTCCATAACAAAGAATTAAAAAGGCGGACAATCTTGCCAAGGAGTGTTGCCATTTAAACTGCTGCTGTGACGTAGGAACCCGAACAAAGAGAAGGAACCAACTACCCAGAGTCTGCTTCCGGTTGCCCTTGTTCTCCACCTCCCTCTGTCCTAATCAGCCGCAAACAAGAGTTCAGATTTGAAAGCCTTGTTATCACCTCATTCCCTTCAATTAGCCAGCTGCTCTGGCAGATGACATCAGTTCCTTCCCGCTCCCAATATTCCTGCTCCTAACCTAGTTAGCCATAGCCCGGAAGCTGAATCTCAGGGGAACGCCTTTGGGCTGGGAAGGGCTCATCTTTTCTGGGCCTCTTCTCCCCCTCAGGAATCGGTGCTTGGCTCCTGGCCTGTGAAATGCACTCAAAATGTAAAGATGCCTTCTTTCCACAGAGCCAAGGAAGAAGGGTGGAAATTGAAATACCTCCAAACCTTCCCACGACAGAGATGCAGGAGTTGCGTCATCTCCAACTTCCTCAGGGATGAAGCAGCTACGAAAAATGAAACATCCCACCTGGGCACGGTTTCTGAGAGAGCAACAGCAGAAGACCCAGACTCTGGCAAGATGAGCATTTGCCCAGTGGATTCTGGCCGCTCCATGAGGGCAGACAGGGGATGACTGCCAGCCCCTTCCCACTCCATCTCAGATACAGAACGCATTTGCTTTGCCACTCCTTGGCTCTGGCGCCACCTACTGTTGGCCTCCTTGCCTTCCACCCTCCCAGTCCCAATGAGCACCATCCACCCCTGGTCCAGAGGCGCAGAGCAGTAGTTAGGTGATCTTGCGCCCCGGCAGAACCGTCCAGATTGCGCCCCCTAGCCACGGACAAGTTAGCTCTTCTTTCTGCCTCTCCTCCACCCCCCTCCACCCATTCAATTCACCCTGGAAGTACAAATATCGAAAAGTAAAATGTTAGAGGTCCCCCCCCCCCATAGCAATATAATTGGATTCAGCTAGCTGGTCAGTCTACTTTCGGTTTCACTCCTGGCTCCTTGTTAAATGAATACTGCATCAGAAACCTCCCAAGCAGATATCCAAAGTTCTTTGGCATTTCTCCAGTTGTTAATGAGATGTCTCTTCTAGTCCAGGGGAGTCTTTTGATCTTCTTCCAGGAAACCAAGAGTGCAATTTTTTTTAGTCTCCCTTGCTTTCCTGGTGACCTTCAGCTTAAAGACAAACTGCTCTGGAGTGAGAAAAACCCATCACACTCAAAAAGCCCAGCTGGAGGGACCTGGAAGTGTGTGGGGAAGAGCAATTTTGTAGTGGCTTTGTTGCACAGGAGCACCAAGTTCACTAACTGGCTGATTCAGAGTGAATCCCATCCAAAAAGATTGCAATGGTGTGTGTTTCAGCCAGCCATCCGGCTGCTGCAACTATTCCCTGGGTGCCACTATGTAGCACCCTGCTTGTGGTTAACGCTTAGCTGGAATGAAATATTCAACGCAGCAACAGAGAAATTAAAATAATAATTTATTTGTCAGACAAATAAATGAGAGGCACAGTGGTATATGGTTACCAAGCTCTGGCCTGGTCTCCTGTCATTATGGCCAGCACTTATATTCCCTCAGTCCAGCCCCCTTGCTCCTCCTTTGGCTGCCTCTGTCCAATCAGCCTGGTTGAATTTCCTATTGGCTGATTGCTATAACCAATCCTAAAAGATACACCCATTTCCTATTACCTTTTATGGGATACAAAAAGCTATATATTCTTCTATCTATAAATGACAAATAAGTAGTCATATATCTTACATTTGCTTTCGTAGATTTTCACGGGTACAGGAATGCAGGTTTTGGTGTCTTCGGGTGTCTTCCCGTGTAAGAGTCGGGGTGTCTGTGCGACGTTTCGACGAGGTCTCACTCGTCATCTTCAGGCTGGTGCTTTCGGCTTCTTGTTACTGGAACAGAGCAGAGTCTGGTGTTTGAGTTCCTATAAATACTGTTGAGGGGTGTGGTGTATAGCCTCCAACGTTCTGGGCAGAGAGGAAGTTCCTAGATTAGTGTGCCTTTTCTTCTTTTGTTCCTTAATTACTTGAGGGATATCTTGGGTGATTTCATGAGTGATATTCTGAATATCACTGGGTGGGTCATTAAGTGTAGATTAGTTGCTAAAGCTTTCGTGTCTTGACCTCTTGGGCTTGTGAAGAGTTTTTCTGAGAAGATGGCTGTGCTGCATTTAGTTGTGCTCTGGCTTGGCTTCGTGTATAGGGGCGAGCTATGGTTTTGTGCCTTGTGCCAGCCAGATCTGTGTAGGGATTGCAGGGGGGTGCAGCATCCGGAGGTGCCACTATAGTTTGGCTACTGGATGGAGTCTGTAATATGTCTGTGGAGAGGGTCTGGGTTTGGGTCTGGTGTGGTTGATTGGTGACGGCGTTCTGTGTGCCTCTGGTTCTGGTGTCGGTTTTTGTGGGGAGGGCTAATTTCCAGATGTCTGGCAGGCGGGACGTGTCGTCACGCTTGTTCATGTTGTGAGGGTGTTTCTCTATCTCGATGGCTTCCATGATTATTCTCTTGTGGTGATGTTCCATGTTAAAGAGCAATTTGGAATCTGCAAAATTAATTTCGTGTCCTGTTTCTTTCATGTGTTGGAAAAGAGAGGAAGTTTTTTCTTCTTTTTTGACGGCATTCTTGTGTTCTGCGATACGTGCATTTATTCGTCTGTTTGTTTGTCCAATGTACGTGGCTGGGCAGACTTTGCAGGGTATTTCATAGACCCCTTGGTTTTCCAGCTGGATTTTGTCTTTTGGGTTTCTGAGGATATTGGCTATTTTTTGGTTGGTGCAGAAGGCTGTTTTGATATTGTGTTTATGGAGGATTTTGCTGATTTTGTCTGTAGTGCCCTTGATATAAGGAAGGAGGGCCATGCCATTGTTTTCTTCTGTGTCTTGGTTTTTGGGGGGTGTTTCTTTTTGGATTAGCTTCGTAACCCTGTTTTTCTGGTATCCATTGGCGATTAACACATTTGAGAGATTCTGTAACTCAGTTGTCAAGTGGTCTTTGTCAGCCAGGCGTTTGGTTCTGGAGATGAGAGTCTTGGCTACGGAGTTTATTTGTGCAGGGTGGTGGTGTGATTGTGCATGTAAGTAGCGGTTGGTGTGTGTTTTTTTCCGGTAGATAGTGTGTCCTAGGGAGCCATCAGGTTTTTTGTAGATTAGGACGTCAAGAAAGGGGAGTTGGTTGTTGTCTTCTATTTCCATAGTGAATTGTATTTTGGGGTGTAGGCTGTTGAGATGTGTGAGGAAGCTATCTAGTTTTTCTTTCCCGTGTGGCCAAATTACAAAGGTGTCGTCAACATATCTGAGCCAAAGTTTGGGTTTGTGTTCTGACTTGTCTAAAGCATTGGTTTCAAAGTGTTCCATGTACAAATTTGCGATGACCGGTGAGAGGGGTGATCCCATAGGTGCTCCTTCTATCTGTTTGTATCTTTGTCCATTGTGGATGAAGTACGTGTTGGTTAGGCAGTGGTTGGTCAGGTCCAGGATGTATTTGGGGGGGTTGTATTTGTTTTGAATGGCTGTCAAGGCTTCATTAATGGGCACTTGAGTGAAGAGAGATACAACATCGAAGCTCACAAGTAGGTCATCGGGATGTAGGTATTGTTTCTTTATTGTTTCTATGAACTGGAAGGAGTTAGTAACGTGTGAAGCGATGGATTCTGCATAGGGCTGAAGTTGCTTAGCGAGAAATTTAGCGAGATTTTGTAGAGGTGAGCCTATGGAGCTGACTATTGGTCTGAGTGGTGTTCCTTCTTTGTGTATCTTGGGGAGACCGTAGAGTTTGGGGCATCTGGATGATTTTTCTCTGGGGATGATTCTTAGCTGGATTTCTTCACTGATAGGAGAGGCTTTTATTTTGGATTTGGTGGTTTTTTCCAGATAGGTGGTGGGATCTGTTTTTATAGGTTGGTAGGTAGGGTCTTGGAGTAGATTTGATAGTTTTGCTTGGTAGTCCGATGTGTTCATCACAACAGTGGCGTTGCCTTTGTCTGCTGGGAGAATGATTATGTTGTTGTCTTTCCTCAGGTTGGTGAGTGCTTTCTGTTCTTCTTTGTGTAAATTGCTTCTGGGTGGTTTGCTGGAGCAGAGGATGTTGGTGACTTCAAGTCTGATTTTATTGGCTTCATCTGGGTCGATTTTGGTCAGGCTAGCTTCGACTCCGCATATGATGTTTTCCGTGGGGATGCGTCTCGGGGCGACTGCAAAGTTGAAACCTTTGGAGAGTACTTTGGTTTCAGTTGGGGTGAGGATCCTGTTTGATATGTTATGTACTGTTTGTTTCATGGGTTGTTGTGGAGGGTGGCTGGGCTTCTGGCGTTTCTCTAGTTTGTAGAGTTTGTTGGTGTGTCTGTCTGTCTTATGTGAGGTCTCAGTTTCAGCTCTCCAGACGGCTAGTTGTTTGCATTTGTCCCAGAGTGCAGGGTGGATTTTGTTACATAGTTTGAGGTGAAGAGTGAGCAGATCTTTGTTGGTTTGGTTTAGTAGGTATCTTTTCTTATGTATTTCGTTTCTGATTAGGGATAGTTCAGTTCGTTTCAGGATCCTTTCGGTAGCTGGGGTTTTAGAGTGGAATTTAAGTTGGAAGCATGTGGGAGTTAAGTTGTTGTCTCGGCAGTTGCGTAGGAACAGGAGATCACATAAGATGGTGGCTCTTCGGATTTCTAGTTTCTCGTAGGTTCTTGTCAGCTGGAAGGTTTCCTCCCCGTAGAGGTGAGATATTTGCTTTCGTAGATTTTCACGGGTACAGGAATGCAGGTTTTGGTGTCTTCGGGTGTCTTCCCGTGTAAGAGTCGGGGTGTCTGTGCGACGTTTCGACGAGGTCTCACTCGTCATCTTCAGGCTGGTGCTTTCGGCTTCTTGTTACTGGAACAGAGCAGAGTCTGGTGTTTGAGTTCCTATAAATACTGTTGAGGGGTGTGGTGTATAGCCTCCAACGTTCTGGGCAGAGAGGAAGTTCCTAGATTAGTGTGCCTTTTCTTCTTTTGTTCCTTAATTACTTGAGGGATATCTTGGGTGATTTCATGAGTGATATTCTGAATATCACTGGGTGGGTCATTAAGTGTAGATTAGTTGCTAAAGCTTTCGTGTCTTGACCTCTTGGGCTTGTGAAGAGTTTTTCTGAGAAGATGGCTGTGCTGCATTTAGTTGTGCTCTGGCTTGGCTTCATGTATAGGGGCGAGCTATGGTTTTGTGCCTTGTGCCAGCCAGATCTGTGTAGGGATTGCAGGGGGGTGCAGCATCCGGAGGTGCCACTATAGTTTGGCTACTGGATGGAGTCTGTAATATGTCTGTGGAGAGGGTCTGGGTTTGGGTCTGGTGTGGTTGATTGGTGACGGCGTTCTGTGTGCCTCTGGTTCTGGTGTCGGTTTTTGTGGGGAGGGCTAATTTCCAGATGTCTGGCAGGCGGGACGTGTCGTCACGCTTGTTCATGTTGTGAGGGTGTTTCTCTATCTCGATGGCTTCCATGATTATTCTCTTGTGGTGATGTTCCATGTTAAAGAGCAATTTGGAATCTGCAAAATTAATTTCGTGTCCTGTTTCTTTCATGTGTTGGAAAAGAGAGGAAGTTTTTTCTTCTTTTTTGACGGCATTCTTGTGTTCTGCGATACGTGCATTTATTCGTCTGTTTGTTTGTCCAATGTACGTGGCTGGGCAGACTTTGCAGGGTATTTCATAGACCCCTTGGTTTTCCAGCTGGATTTTGTCTTTTGGGTTTCTGAGGATATTGGCTATTTTTTGGTTGGTGCAGAAGGCTGTTTTGATATTGTGTTTATGGAGGATTTTGCTGATTTTGTCTGTAGTGCCCTTGATATAAGGAAGGAGGGCCATGCCATTGTTTTCTTCTGTGTCTTGGTTTTTGGGGGGTGTTTCTTTTTGGATTAGCTTCGTAACCCTGTTTTTCTGGTATCCATTGGCGATTAACACATTTGAGAGATTCTGTAACTCAGTTGTCAAGTGGTCTTTGTCAGCCAGGCGTTTGGTTCTGGAGATGAGAGTCTTGGCTACGGAGTTTATTTGTGCAGGGTGGTGGTGTGATTGTGCATGTAAGTAGCGGTTGGTGTGTGTTTTTTTCCGGTAGATAGTGTGTCCTAGGGAGCCATCAGGTTTTTTGTAGATTAGGACGTCAAGAAAGGGGAGTTGGTTGTTGTCTTCTATTTCCATAGTGAATTGTATTTTGGGGTGTAGGCTGTTGAGATGTGTGAGGAAGCTATCTAGTTTTTCTTTCCCGTGTGGCCAAATTACAAAGGTGTCGTCAACATATCTGAGCCAAAGTTTGGGTTTGTGTTCTGACTTGTCTAAAGCATTGGTTTCAAAGTGTTCCATGTACAAATTTGCGATGACCGGTGAGAGGGGTGATCCCATAGGTGCTCCTTCTATCTGTTTGTATCTTTGTCCATTGTGGATGAAGTACGTGTTGGTTAGGCAGTGGTTGGTCAGGTCCAGGATGTATTTGGGGGGGTTGTATTTGTTTTGAATGGCTGTCAAGGCTTCATTAATGGGCACTTGAGTGAAGAGAGATACAACATCGAAGCTCACAAGTAGGTCATCGGGATGTAGGTATTGTTTCTTTATTGTTTCTATGAACTGGAAGGAGTTAGTAACGTGTGAAGCGATGGATTCTGCATAGGGCTGAAGTTGCTTAGCGAGAAATTTAGCGAGATTTTGTAGAGGTGAGCCTATGGAGCTGACTATTGGTCTGAGTGGTGTTCCTTCTTTGTGTATCTTGGGGAGACCGTAGAGTTTGGGGCATCTGGATGATTTTTCTCTGGGGATGATTCTTAGCTGGATTTCTTCACTGATAGGAGAGGCTTTTATTTTGGATTTGGTGGTTTTTTCCAGATAGGTGGTGGGATCTGTTTTTATAGGTTGGTAGGTAGGGTCTTGGAGTAGATTTGATAGTTTTGCTTGGTAGTCCGATGTGTTCATCACAACAGTGGCGTTGCCTTTGTCTGCTGGGAGAATGATTATGTTGTTGTCTTTCCTCAGGTTGGTGAGTGCTTTCTGTTCTTCTTTGTGTAAATTGCTTCTGGGTGGTTTGCTGGAGCAGAGGATGTTGGTGACTTCAAGTCTGATTTTATTGGCTTCATCTGGGTCGATTTTGGTCAGGCTAGCTTCGACTCCGCATATGATGTTTTCCGTGGGGATGCGTCTCGGGGCGACTGCAAAGTTGAAACCTTTGGAGAGTACTTTGGTTTCAGTTGGGGTGAGGATCCTGTTTGATATGTTATGTACTGTTTGTTTCATGGGTTGTTGTGGAGGGTGGCTGGGCTTCTGGCGTTTCTCTAGTTTGTAGAGTTTGTTGGTGTGTCTGTCTGTCTTATGTGAGGTCTCAGTTTCAGCTCTCCAGACGGCTAGTTGTTTGCATTTGTCCCAGAGTGCAGGGTGGATTTTGTTACATAGTTTGAGGTGAAGAGTGAGCAGATCTTTGTTGGTTTGGTTTAGTAGGTATCTTTTCTTATGTATTTCGTTTCTGATTAGGATAGTTCAGTTCGTTTCAGGATCCTTTCGGTAGCTGGGGTTTTAGAGTGGAATTTAAGTTGGAAGCATGTGGGAGTTAAGTTGTTGTCTCGGCAGTTGCGTAGGAACAGGAGATCACATAAGATGGTGGCTCTTCGGATTTCTAGTTTCTCGTAGGTTCTTGTCAGCTGGAAGGTTTCCTCCCCGTAGAGGTGAGATATTTGCTTTCGTAGATTTTCACGGGTACAGGAATGCAGGTTTTGGTGTCTTCGGGTGTCTTCCCGTGTAAGAGTCGGGGTGTCTGTGTGAAATACCCTGCAAAGTCTGCCCAGCCACGTACATTGGACAAACAAACAGACGAATAAATGCACGTATCGCAGAACACAAGAATGCCGTCAAAAAAGAAGAAAAAACTTCCTCTCTTTTCCAACACATGAAAGAAAACAGGACACGAAATTAATTTTGCAGATTCCAAATTGCTCTTTAACATGGAACATCACCACAAGAGAATAATCATGGAAGCCATCGAGATAGAGAAACACCCTCACAACATGAACAAGCGTGACGACACGTCCCGCCTGCCAGACATCTGGAAATTAGCCCTCCCACAAAAACCGACACCAGAACCAGAGCACACAGAACGCCGTCACCAATCAACCACACCAGACCCAAACCCAGACCCTCTCCACAGACATATTACAGACTCCATCCAGTAGCCAAACTATAGTGGCACCTCCGGATGCTGCACCCCCCTGCAATCCCTACACAGATCTGGCTGGCACAAGGCACAAAACCATAGCTCGCCCCTATACACGAAGCCAAGCCAGAGCACAACTAAATGCAGCACAGCCATCTTCTCAGAAAAACTCTTCACAAGCCCAAGAGGTCAAGACACGAAAGCTTTAGCAACTAATCTACACTTAATGACCCACCCAGTGATATTCAGAATATCACTCATGAAATCACCCAAGATATCCCTCAAGTAATTAAGGAACAAAAGAAGAAAAGGCACACTAATCTAGGAACTTCCTCCTCTGCCCAGAACGTTGGAGGCTATACACCACACCCCTCAACAGTATTTATAGGAACTCAAACACCAGACTCTGCTCTGTTCCAGTAACAAGAAGCCGAAAGCACCAGCCTGAAGATGACGAGTGAGACCTCGTCGAAACGTCGCACAGACACCCGACTCTTACACGGGAAGACACCCGAAGACACCAAAACCTGCATATCTTACATTTGTCTCAACAAGGAACCTTAATTACCAGCTCACCTCTTGCCCTCCTTGCCCTATTGCCCTCCAAAACAGATGGTTAATAGTTTTAAATTTTTATCTTAGACAGATGTCAGGGGATCTTGGGTTCACATTCTCATGCATCATCAAATGAAAGATCTCCTTTTTGGAGGTCTTTAACAATGGCCTGACAACCATATATCAGGAGTGCTTGATGGCGTCTCCTGTCTGGCAGGGGGCTGGGCTCGTTTGCCCCTCTGGTCTCCTACAGCAATATGACTCTATGAAATAAGAATTTAACATTTCTTCTTTCTAGATCCTTTGCATAATTATATTTAAGCCAGTATATTTCATACATTAGCATAGATAGCTTTTTAGAAGAATAAACCTTCTCAAAGGAAAGGATGGACCAGTTTACAGCCTCAAAATAAAAGCCTCTTCTTCTATTTACACTTCCCTTCTCAGCCAGTTGTTTTCTTTTCCATTTACTCTTGGCCTTTAACCTTAGGAAGATATGGCTCAAGTTTAAGGCACATGGTTTATTTTACTGTTTACCAACTATTAATTATGTAGGGTCAGTGTAACCTTGGTCTCAGCAATGTAATTCCCTTTTTACGACTTTGAGAATTGTTTTCTGCTATAAATCAGGGGCCCCTTGTCCAGGAGGATAAACATCCTGCCAAAGTACTTAGGCAGTTGGTCTTCTGCCTGGCATAAAACAATTGAAAATCTTTAAGCTCATTTTAAAATACAGACCCTAATCAAACTATAAGCCTTGATAAAAATGCAGGCTATGATTAGATGCCTCAACCAAACTGTGCTGTCTGTGTGTTTGGAAGGGAATGGGAGCTATGCTCCCCCCGGAGACACTCCACTCCTTCTTCCTTAGCTGTGTTGCTCAACAGTTGAGGCAACCTTCACAGTTCTGGGATGCCAATGCCAAAGACCTGGAAGAGTGCTGTCAATATATTTACAGTGCAGGGGTTCCTCCGGAGGAGACGACCACTTGTTTGTTTTGCATTCATGTCTTCCTTGCCCAAAACTTACAACAGTAGTTAGACTCTACTAAGAAAATGGTCAGAGTGCTTTAATCCATTCTCATTGGAAAAGCTGAAGTTCTGGGCTGGACCTGAATCCCTCCCACAAAATCCTGACAGTCTGGAACACCCTGGGTGCAAACATGTTTTACTGGAGAAAGGATCTTTGCCTCTTCCTCCTTCCTAACCTGCAGTAGTGCCCTGGCAAATCACAAAGTGCAGGCTCCCTTTATGGTACTCAGAGCCACACCACTTCTAAGATTATACAAATTTAATATATCAATAACAAATCAACACAATGAGGCTATAATGACACAATCTGAATCATTAGGGGTGCATTGCAGCAGTCATTGCAAATCTCCCATGAGTCGCCTTTCAGCCAGAAGCTCTGCAGCACGGTGGTTCTGATGATTCCCTGTAAGGAAGGCTTACAATGTAGGAGGCTTTGGGGCTTTGCGAGAGGGGGAAAGTGGGGACATCATAGAAGTATGCATGATGTGGGAAAGGGGCAGAGCGATGTTTTCTCCCTCATAATATCAGAACCTGGATCTGGGGCTGAACCCGGGATCTGCACGCCAAGGCTGGAGTAAGAAAGAGCCCTTGCCAGCTGGCCACGTTGGGCGCCTGCCTGGAGAGTGGAAGGACATCGTGCTGCTCCTGGCAACCCTCACCCAACCCGGCGTCCTCCTCCGCCTGAATCCCGCTTCCCCTGGGACGCACTTCCCATCCTGGAGCGGCTGGGGTGGGAGCGCTCCCCACCCCCCTTTCCAGACCCCACTCTCCTCGTTCTTCTTCTTCATGCCTCGGGTGTTTTCCTGAGTGTACTTCAGAACAACCCTCGGTGAGGGAGGCTAAGCCTGGCCGAAGGACTGGCCCAAGGTAGCTCAGCCAAGTTGCCAAGGCCAGCATTTAAGACCACACATCCTTTACCCCTCAGATGAGAAAGCCGGGATGAGTCATGCTAGCAGCCTGTGGCCTTGATGGGCTTTGTGGCAGCGAAGAAGAAGAAGAAGAAGAAGAAGAAGAAAAGAAGAAGAAGAAGAAGAAGAAGAAGAAGAAGAAGAAGAGAAGAAGAAGAAGAAGAAGAGAAGAAGAAGAAGAGAAGAAGAAGAAGAAGAAGAAGAAGAAGAAGAAGAAGAAGAAGAAGAAGAAGAAGAAGAAGAAGAAGAAGAAGAAGAAGAAAAGAAGAAGAAGAAGAAGAAGAAGAAGAAGAAAGAAAGAAGAAAGAAGAAGAAGAAGAAGAAGAAGAAGAAAAGAAGAAGAAGAAGAAGAAGAAGAAGAAAAGAAGAAAGAAGAGAAGAAGAAGAAGAAAGAAGAAGAAGAAGAAGAAGAAGAAGAAGAAGAAGAAGAAGAAGAAGAAGAAGAGAAGAAGAAGAAGAAGAAGAAGAAGAAGAAGAAGAAGAAGAGAAGGAAGAAGAAGAAGAAGAAGAAGAAGAGAAGAAGAAGAAGAAGAAGAAGAAGAAGAAGAAGAAGAAGAAGAAGAAGAAAGAAAGAAGAAGAAGAAGAAGAAGAAGAAGAAGAAGAAGAAGAAGAAGAAGAAGAAGAGAAGAAGAAGAAGAAGAAGAAGAAAGAAGAAGAAGAAGAAGAAGAAGAAGAAGAAGAAGAAGAAGAAGAAGAAGAAAGAAGAAGAAGAAGAAGAAGAAGAAGAAGAAGAAGAAGAAGAAGAAGAAGAAGAAGAAGAAGAAGAAGAAGAAGAAGAAGAAGAAGAAGAGAAAGAAGAAGAAGAAGAAGAAGAAGAAGAAGAAGAAGAAGAAGAAGAAGGAGAAGAAGAAGAAGAAGAAGAAGAAGAGAAGAAGAAGAAGAAGAAGAAGAAGAAGAAGAAGAAGAAGAAGAAGAAGAAGAAGAAGAAGAAGAAGAAGAAGAAGAAGAAGAAGAAGAAGAAGAAGAAGAAGAAGAAGAAGAAGAAGAAGAAGAAGAAGAAGAAGAAGAAGAGGAGGAGTTTGGATTTGATGTTCCCGCCTTTCACTCCCTTCGGAGTCTCAAAGCGGCTAACATTCTTCTTTCCTTCCTCCCCTACAACAAACACTCTGTCAGGTGAGTGGGGCTGAGAGACTCAGAGAGCAAACCTCCTGGGAGGAGCAGCACTTTTCTCACGGGACAGAAGCGCACGACTTCCCCCTCCCACTTTCCGCCCGCCCCAGTCTTTTCTTCGGCGGCTCAGTTTAGCGGCTCATCCCAGGTGGGAATTCGGGTGGCACTGCTTGCAGAAGGAGAAGTGGCTAGTACTAGCGGAACCTCCATCTCAGGTAGGACTTCCGGGATCCAGACGAACGTTTTACCAAAAAGTATGGCTCGACTACCGATTTCCCATTTAAAGGATGGCAAAAAGGCCTAAGTTTGGAGACAGGTGAAAAAACCCACGAATTACATTTAACGTTCTGCAAGATGCAAAGAAAGCTTGTGTTTTAAACTTGCATTTTACAGCTTGTTGCTTGGTGCGGTTAACGGAATGGGGGATATTGAGAAAGAAGAGACTTGGAATTAGAAGGTTAGGATTTCAGGGTTAGATGGCTTGGATATTTGTGGTAGATAAAATCAGAGTAAATGCGCACCTTGAGAAACACAATAGACGTGCGTGGCGTATTAAGAATCTGAAAATAGATATAAAGTTAGTTTATACACAAAGACTCTATTTTGGGTTTCACCAGAAGACACTTTTTATAGACAAAAGGGTGACGGATAAAGAGAAATGGTTAATCTACTGAGAGTTCTTAAAGCGGAAACAGGGAGATTGTAAAATTTAAACAGGGGTTTCTCTTTTACACTTAATAAAAGAGGGTTGGGGTGTTGTTTATGGGTTCTTTTTCCGGGGGGGGGGGGGTTGCTGTTGCTGATGATAATTTTTTATCTCTTTAGTTTGGATTATATGATTTACGTGGACTCTTATTATTTATGTGGATTTTTTTTTCAATTTCGTTGTGTACTTTTTGATATTTGTCATTGTTTACGACTAGTTTTGTTATGTTTGCAGTTATCTAATATTTTTTTTTTTGGTAAGCTGCCTTGCACATGGTTTGAAATTTGGAAAGGCGCAACATACAAATAAATAAATGATTGACTGATTGATTGAGAGATTCTAGTTGGAAATGAAGTCTTGGGGTATGGAAGAGTGGAAGACGGGTTTTGAGATACAATTGTGCACATCATGTGATATCAAAAATGTACAAACTTTTGTTGAAATCCTAAATGGAAGAGCAACAGATTAAAAAGTGCATGATTAAAGGGGCAAGATTTTTCTTTTTTTGGTTATATTGTACAGTTGGAATAGTGGTAACATATGTGGACTAAAGAGTTAAAATATACATTGAGTTATGACTTAAAGTAGACTTTTAAATATATATATATGTCAGGGAACTGACCTCAGAGGGAAAGGAGGTGATAGGGCTCCCAGAGACTGGGAGAGACTCAACAGCCAAAGCAGGGACCAGCAGGGGGAGCGCGGGGTCTCTGGAGGAGGATCTCAGGGATACTGAGAGAGATGCAGCAGCGCAGGCAGGAAGCAGGGGGGAGAAAGGGGTGAGAGACACGTCCAGTGAAAATAGTGGGGAGGTGTCAGAAGCAATTGCAGGGAGACCCATGCTTCGTCGGAAGCTGTCACGTCGTGAGTCCAGGAGACGTGTTTCCGTTAAGGAACTTCTTTGTTGGAGGCGTTTCCGCAAACAGCCACTGTCGGACTCTAACAGTGACTAGAGCAGACATGTCTGAGGAGCTCTGTCACACACAGAGGTTTGTGGGGCCGCACAAACTCTGAAGGGGCACCATTTTAAGCACAAGCAGCTAATCATCCCTTAATAGCAGTCCGACAGTCTCTGTACGCTGCCTGTGCAGGAGAAAGCATCATGAGCGACCCAGCCGGAGCAGGGGGAGGAGCTGATCCAAGCTTGGAAGAAAGATGCCGAGCATTGGAGGTCCAACTGGCGCTGCAGACGGCGAGGCTCGAGGAGAGGAGGGCTCAAGATGCAGACAAGAAGGGGAGAACCACTCAGTTCCCCAGAAAGGTACCAGGATTGGTGCAGAAGTTTGGGGGGGACCCCAAGGATTACCATGCCTTTAGGACTGAAATGCAATATGCCCTGAATGTCCAGTTTGATGAGTTCCCTGATGAGGAATCTCGAGTTGCTTTTGTAATTGGGCATCTTGAGAAGGGCGCGCGAGACTGGGTTCGACCCCTGATGGCAACGCACAACGATATCCTAAAGGACACTATGAAATTTTTTCGTGCAATGGATATCATGTTTTCCAGCGACGTTGAGGAAGGGGCGGTGCGCAGACAGTTAATGGCTTGCAAGCAGGGAAGCAGATCTGTCCGTGAGTACTGGACTGAATTTACCATGCTGATTCACAGATTGGGGTGGGATTTATCGGCAGCACCCATTCAGATGCTATTTGAAGAAGGTCTTTCTTCAGCTGTGAAAGACGAGCTGGCCAGGGGCCCCAGGGCGGTGTCTATGGATCAGCTGACCAAATCTGCGCTGACCATTGGAGCGCGCCAGGAGGCAAGAGCCTTGGAGAGGCGGGAAGGGAGAGGGGAACGTTGGAAGGAGTTACG